>NW_003852401.1:12475297-12573966 GCF_000181295.1 Otolemur garnettii | reverse complement strand
AAAAAAAAAAAAAGGGAGAAAAGAAGGTAGAAAGGAAGGGAAAAGGTAAAAAAAGAAAGAAATGAAAAATGCAAAAGAAAAAATTAATTTGTTTTTTAAAAATTTATTTGTGGATACTTTGGCAGTTAGCGGTGCATATGCACTTACTCAAAGTCACCAAAGCTTTAAAATCTGAGAATCCCTCGATTCACTTCATTCGCTCTGAGAATAAATGGGTGAAACTTAAGAGTCAGCTCATTATAAGTAAACAAACACTATTTGCTAAACACAGTTATTATTATTGATAAATAAATGCCAGTGTATGCATCATGTATTCATCTTCAAAAGGTACGAAATAAAGCTTTAATAATGAGAGCTAACAAACAGCGTAACAGACAATTTTGTTCTCAAATTAAATTTAAAAATGACCTAGGTTGTGAATGTCTCACCTACAAAGAAATAAGGATGCTTTCAGATGCGATTAGTTGAGACTCAGGATCCATTTAACAAGAAATGGTCTACTATGTGTAGGTGGTTGTATCCACCCCATCTAGGCTAATAAGTCTAGATGTTAGGAATTAGTCTAGAAATAGAAATAAATGCTTTACACTACTTCTATGGGAAAAATAACTTTGTCATACTAAGCAAAATAACAAACAAACTTAAATTGTAACACATTTCAAAGTATCTGCAAGTAGAATGATCTTTATAAAATTAATTATATTACATGATGCTTGACCTAATTGTGCTGAACATATTTTAAAAGAGGCAATCAGAGTTCGATTAGCTGAAATGTCCTAAATCTAAAGTACCTTTTTATACAAATAAATTGCTCTTTCCATTTTCACAAATGGATGGGGGCCCATTGATATAAGACAAGTATCAGTTCTAATCAACAAAGTACTCTTTGAGTAACATGAAATGCAAAGGCAGGGCATTTAAAAAGAACTAGTCAAAGAAACAACAAGGAATTCTCTCTCCAGAAGCAGGTGCTGCTGAATCTAGGGCCAGAACAAAATATATTTTAAAGGAATCATTTTAGGGCGCTGCCTGTGGCTCAAGGAGTAGGGTGCCAGCCCCATAGGCTGGAGGTGGCAGGTTCAAACCCAGCCCCAGCCAAAAATTGCAAGAAAAAAAAGAAATCATTTTATTTCTAATCCTAGTTGAAACAATATGAAACTACCAAACATGTGTTGGAGATCAGCATACTATCTTGGATTGTGAACGTGAATGATTTCTGCTGAGTTGCTGTAGAGTGTGGCCTTCTCTGAGCAGCACAGCTAATACCTTTACCAACAACTCACATGAAAGAATTAGGAGTGTGCTTATTAAATCTTGCTGATGGCAGCAAGACAGAGTTCTTATCCATTGTGCTGTGAAGGTGGTTTTCCACTGAGTCTCTAAAACTGGAGGACCTTGGGAAGCAATACTGTGAGAAGAGAAGATCAGGCCAGGAGCAGAAAGGTCATCTCTACCACGCTCAAAATAGATTAGCACAAAACAAATACATAAAACAAAAGCAAAATAAACACCTCTGTGCACCAGAAAAATAACAAAAATACAACACAAGGGAGGAATTCACAGGAAGAGGCTTGCTGAACTCAAGAGTTCAGAGCTGGCAGAGGAGGGAGGGGATGTCAGGAAATAAAACAACCCCCGAGTGAGAAGTGATCTGCTTGAAATCAGAAGAGCACAGACCAACTTTGCTAGTAAATATAATGCAGAGTCCTACGTAACCCTAATATTTGCAAATCAAATCCAGCTCTGCATTCTAAAAGATACTATGAACAAAAGGATTATTTTTTAGGATTGTAAAGATTGTTCCGAATTAAAACATCTAACAATTTAATATATTAAGCATATTAAAGAAGGAAAAAAAGACAATTATCACCTTGAGGAAAGCAGAAAAGAGACATTCAGTAAAATTTAACATTGATTATTGTTTTGGGAACCACAAAAGATTTCAAATAACCAAAGCAGTCTGGAGAAAGAAGATCATAGCTGGACACACCACACTTTCTGATTTCAAAATACGCCACAATCCACATAAAGCTGGTAGTGTATGTAGTAGTACTGTACCAACATTAATTTCTTAGTTTTGATAATTGTGTCTGATCATGTAAGATGTGAAGAGGAGAATCTGGGCAAAGGGTACACAGGAACTCTCCATACTACCTTTGCAACTTTTTTGCAAAGCTGTTAATTATTTCAAATAAAAAGCTGAAAATATTTTTTAAATGCTATGAAGTTGTAATAATCAAAACACTGTGGTTCTGACATAAAAACAGACATACGGACCAGAGGAAGAGAACGGAGAGCAAAGGAATAGATCATGCATATACGGTCAACCAATCTTCAATAAGGGTGCCCAGAGTACACAATGGGGACAGGACACTCTTCAACAGATAGTGCTTGGAAAATTAGATATCTACACACAAAGAGTGAAAGTGGACCAATTTCTTATACTATTCATAAAAATCAACTTAAATGGATTAAAAGCTTAAATGTCAGACCTGGAGCTATAACATTTCTAGAAGAAAACACAGGGGAAATTTTTATGACATTGGTCTTCGCAAAGATTTCTTTGACACAACACCAGAAGCACAAGCAATAAAAGCAAAATTAGGCTTTTGTAGCACAGTGGTTCCCACACCAGCCCCGTGCACCGCGGCTGGTGAGTTTGAACCCAGCCTGGGCCAGCTAAACGACAATGACAACGACAACTGCAACAAAAAAATGGCCAGGCATTATGGTGGGTGCCTGTAGTCTCAATTACTTGGGAGGCTGAGGCAAGAGAATTGCTTAAGCCCAAGAGTTTGAGGTTGCTGTCAGCTGTGACGCCATAGCACTCTACTGAGGGCAAGATAGTAAGACTGTCTTGAAAAAAAAATTAATATAAATAAATAAATATAAGCGCAAAATTAGACAAGTGGAAATACATCAAATTAATAGTCTTCTGCACATCAAAGAAAACATTCACAGAGTGAAAAGGCCATCCGCAGAATAGAAGAAAATATCTGCATACGTATGGTAAGGGATTAGTACCCAACACATACAAAGAACTCTTATAACTCTATAGCCAAAATTTTTAAAAATGAACAGAAGATATCCAATTTAAAAAAATGGATAAAAGACTTGCATGGAAATTTCTTCAAAGAAGACATAAAAATGGCTAAAAGATATGTGAAAAAATGTGCAGTGTCACTAATCATCTGGGAAAAGCAAACTAAAACCACAATGATACATTACAAGTTAGGATATTTATTTTATATTTTAAAATAAAAAATATCAAGGGTTGGTGAAGTTGTGGAGAAATTTCCACCCTTGTACACTGTTAGTGGGAATATAAAATAGTGCAGCCACTATGAAAAATGATGTGATGTTTCCTCAAAAAGATTAAAAACAGCCCTACCATATGATATTGCGATCCCACCTCTGGAGGCATATCCAAGAGGATTGAAATCAGGATCTTGAAGAGATGAAAAAGATGCACACCAATTTCAATACAGCAATTATCTCAAAGACGCTGAAGTAGCAGGCTATGGTTTTATTTCAGATGAGAGTTTTTAAAGAAATGACCTGAAGGAGGGCTTTGGAAGAGGATGCTTCTGACTGGGCAGACTTTTCCAAACACACACGTGTACATGCCATGCAAACTTATAGCTGTTAATAACAAAGAAATCCTTCTCCCAGCACTTAGTTACATTTCTGGAGCTACTGGTTCAGCTGGAGATCTGAAAAGATGAAGGATCTGAGAGGACTTTCTGAGGGCTCAAACTCAAATCATGTGCTTCAGTGAATCCATTCGAGCAAACATTTCCCATCCTTCATATTCAACACTACCACTGTGGACATGAAAACTTCAGGCTAAATATTCTATTCATCATATTATCAATTCCACTTGTCCACTCAATTCAGGCAGGAAATCAAAATAAACTGATTCATTCCATTCCACTCTGCCTTCACAACTGATAATCAAACTGGTGATGCACTTTTCTTGTTAATAATTAACTTAAACACAGCTTCAAATGCTAGCATTAAATAGACATTAGGATTCTGCACATGTCTTTAAAACATGGAAAAAAATTTCAGGAATCCTTTCAATATCCATCTTTTACAGAAAGAAGAAAATGCACCAAAGGCAACATAAAAAAATTAATTTTAAGATGCTTTCTATTTTAATTATCTTTATGGGACTTAGGAGTGATTTGGTGCATTCAAAGCTTAGCATCAGGAGCAGTTTCATTCTTCCAAAGATAATTCAAGGAGTGGAGAATCTTTTCTTACCGATCTATTTTTTTTTTTTTTAAGACTGGGTCTCACTCTGCTACCCAGGCTAGAGTGCAATGGCATCATCATAACTCACTGCAGCCTCGAGCTTCTGGACTCAAGTGATCCTCCTGCCTTAGCCTCCTAAGTAGCTGAGACTAGAGGCACATGCTACCACACCTGACTTTTCTATTTCTTGTAGAGATAGGATCTCACTATGTTGTACACACTGATCTTAAACTCCGGGCTTCAAGAAATCCTCCTGCCTTGGACTTCCAAAGTTCTGGAATTACAGGAATGAGTCATCACTCCTGGTACTGTATTTTATTTTTTTTTACTTTATTTTATTTTTATTTTTACATATACATGTGATTATTAGGTTTCTACTTTTTGCCTTCACAGAATTAAAAAGACTTAAAATTTAACAACAATAACAATGTTTAAGACAAGGATTAGAAACAAAAACCTCGTCAAAAAGGAATGAAGAGAAATACGTTCAGAAAAGAAATCAGACGATTGCTGCAAAGAAGTATTAAGCAATAATAATAATAGTAATGCCAAGAAAGAAATGCACATTTTTTTAATGTGACTTAGAAAAATTTTCTAACTGCAGCTCTTTCAAAAGATAATGCATTTTGCATGATGAAAAATAATAGTAAAAATAGTTGTTGCATAAAAACAGTATCATAGAAGCTTAGCCCAAATCAGAACATTCTGAAATGAATGAAACAAACCACAGGCCAAAGGTGATTGCTACCTCTTAGGAGTAAATATCACAATTCTATTACCAAAATCACAGACTTGTTTAGAAAGATGAGTCTGAACTCACTTGCTGACTGTGCATCACAGGAACCAGAATATGCTGACCTCTTCAATGCGAGTTATGGAATCTTAGTGTAAGTCAGGCACTGTACTAATAGTTGGAGGTGAAGAGATGGGTAAGGTCTAGTCCCCACTCTCAAAAACCTTACAATCCAATTGGAGAAAGATCAGAATACAGAGAAAGACATTGAGACATGAATGAGGATAGCAAACAATTATTGAACACGTACACACTGTGTACATTTTTATTTGTATGCATTTATTAATTCATTTAAACCTGTCAAAAACCTTAATGCCTTAAGTATATCTAAAGGCTCACACAGAGCATTAGTTCTCTCTCACCAAGCCCTGTCTTTGCTTCACTTTGTATATCAACCTTATTTTCTCCTGCTCTATGCAAGTTTTTCATATGAAAGAAGAGCACCAGTAGCCCAGGACTTCACTCCTCCTATGACTTGCAATCCAAAAGAAAGACACTTCTTGTGTGTGTGTGTGTGTGTGTGTGTATATATATATATTTTTTTTTTTTTTGACAGAAAAGTCCTAGGGCAACTGGGGAAGGAGTAGGGTTTTGGACTTAGACACACCAGAACCACATGGAGTGGAGAAAGATCTTCCAAAGAGTAGCAGGGGAAGAGGGATAGAAAGGCAGTTGGGCAGGAGAGTCAGGCATCATGAGTAGTGTCTAATTCAATCTTTGAGGCAATAGGGAGCCATTGAAGGATTTTAATTACCTGAGGGACATGGCCCTGATCATCCAGACGGTGAGAGAACCTTGCCTACTTCCCAGAATCTCCATCTCACCATAATTTTGCTATTCTCATTTAATATATGATTTCCATTTACCTTCCAAACAAACCTCTGAAGAAAATATTCTTTCTCCCATTTAATTTATTTATTTATTGAGACAGAGTCTCACTTTCTCACCCTCCATAGAGTACCGTGGTGTCATTGTTCACAACAACCTCAAACTCTTGGGCTCAAGTGATTCTCTTGCCTTAGCCTCCTGAGTATCTAGGACTACAGGCACCTGCCACTATGCCCAGCTATTTTCAGAGGCAAGATCTTGCTCTTGCCTAGGCTGGTATCGAACCTGTGAGCTCAAGCAATCCACTGCCTCGGCCTCCCAGAGTGCTGGGATTACAGGCTAGAGCCACCGTGCCCAACCTCTTTCTCCCACTTTAAAGCTGAGGGAATTAAATCTTTAGAGACTTGTGAATGTCAAGTGTCTCGTGTACAATGACCTTTACACGGTGCTCACTAAAGATTGGTGAATGAAGGAGGTGGGTACTAATATTCATTACATTTCTGGCTCTTTATTAAATACTGATTAGGATTAGTGGAAGGATATACATTATATGGCTCTCGTTCCCCAATAACACAATATGGTATGGTGTTGGAGACTAGTGTCTGCCAGACAAAATGAGAATAACTACAGTCAACTAATTATGCCAACAGACATGATGCTTACATGTCTCTGAGGAGGTGACACTTGGGGAAACTTGGATGAAGTGCGGATTCTGTGCTAAGAACAATTCAGGCAGTTAGTGCTGAAAGCGACCTCAGAAATTTTCTAACTTAAAATTTGAGTTTTCAACTGTTTTTAAGCATTGGATCATTTTGTAAATAAAATTTGTCATAGTATCCTAATACATACAACAGAGATAAGTAAAGTTCTTTATTTGGAAAGTGGGAATAAAAGACCAAGAGCCCCATCTCTTGCATTTCAGCATTCTACAGTTCGAGGCACCTGCCAGAAATCCTAGGA
The DNA here is from genome assembly GCF_000181295.1 of Otolemur garnettii. Taxonomy (NCBI): domain Eukaryota; kingdom Metazoa; phylum Chordata; class Mammalia; order Primates; family Galagidae; genus Otolemur; species Otolemur garnettii. Next base: position 12,567,128 of record NW_003852401.1, on the reverse strand, counting down.
CGCCGGGAGACATTGTGTATGGGGGAGGGAAGTATTTGAATATGGAACCTTCATTCTACAGCAAAGTAAACCGAGGCTGAGAGAGTAAGTGAATTGTCCAAGAAAGCTCTACTGTTTAGTAGCAGCTCTGTGTGTAGAGCTCCCAGCTCCTCCCTCTAAAAATAAGACTCTCTTTCTGTCACACTTAATACATTCCCTCAACAAATACCTAGCTTTTAGAATTCCAGATTAATATGAGGGTATAAACCATTGGGTTATACAGTTTACACATGTAAAGTTAAAGTCTGATTTATTGCTGTGCCCTTCTCACCCAAGAAGTATGTGCCATATACCCATGAATAATAAATATCTATTAAACTTCCTGTAATGCACCAGGAATCAGCTTCATTGCTGAAAAAATTGAAATGGGGCTGAGGTCAGAGGATTGCTGGAGATTAGCAGTTCAAGACCAGTGTGAGCAATATAACAAGACCCCATGTCTACAAGAAATAGAAAAGGGAGCCTGGTGTGGTGGTACATCCCTGGAATCCCAGCTAACCTGAAGGCTGAGGTGGGAGGATCACTCGAGCCTAGAAACTCAAGGTTACAGTGAGCTTTGATCAGGTCACTGCACTTCAACCTTGGTGACAGAGTAAGACCTTGTCTCAATTAAAAAAAAAAAATGACTGCAGACATTACATAACTTCTTATGCTATGCACATTCCCTGTATTTAAAAAAATCATAAAGTGATCATTTTAAAACCAGTAATATTCAAGAACAAAAATCTGATATTCAAGTGAAGTACAGAATGGGCTTGCCTCCAAACAGAAGGTAAAAAATTTATAAGGTAGCTTTTTCTGGCGTCTACAGACCCTTTCCCTTGTTCCTTAGCTATGAGCCCTTTACCTTCCCACCTTCTAAGTGGAAGGCTAAACTTTGCACTAAATGGGAATGAGGAAAGAATAAATAATTTCAGAAAGCCATCTCAGCATACAAATCACAGATGCCAAGCCTTATTCACAAGAGGCTGTAAATATCTAGTCTTTAATGTTTTTCCTTAATTTCATTAGTTTAATTTCTATACTATATGATTCTGTGTTTTGCCTGTTTAATACACTATGCATTTAATGCTGTCTATTTCTAAGCTCAGTAATTCAAAGGAATTACATAAGCTGCATCCCTTCAATGGTATGAAGATTATCACAGTATCTTGCCCTGGTAAGCATGGAAGAAATGATGGTGATGACAATTTGGATTCATGCTACAAATTAACGTCTGAGTGGACTGATCACTTTGTGCTACTCTCTTTTTTATTCTCGAGAGGAAGTCCATTCACTCATCTAGCTTTTTTTAAAACACTAAGCATATGTTGGACACTACTTTGGTGCTAGAAGCATAATAATCACTATTACTTATAGCAGCAGTTCTCAATCTGTGGATCACAACCCCTTTAGGGGGGTCAAACAACCCTTTCACAGGGGTCGCCTAAATACTTCCTGCATATCAGATATTTTACATTATGATTCATAACAGTAGCAAAATTACAGTTAGGAAGTAGCATTGAAAATAATCTTATGGTTGGGGGTCACCACAACACGAGGAACTGTATTACAGGGTCACGGCATTAGGAAGGTTGAGAACCACTGACTCATAGTAATAGAGTCTTAAAGAATGATAAAGAATCTGGGATTTGACTCTACTTGCAGGCTAACAAGTTAGCCTGCCACAATTTTTCATGGATGCTGGCAGAAGACACAAAACATGTGGATCTGAAACAAAGAACATTTTTTTTATTACTCACAGCAATAGAGTAGCCAGTGTATTAACATGTGTACCACTTCCATGAAATTCAGTTATCACGAGACAATGTGCAGGTCAGATAATAGCTGCGTCTGCAGTAATATGCATTTGTATAAGAGAGAAAACTTGAGCTTAAAGAACCTGAGTATCTCATTATATACAGTATATTAACTTTCCTGCCACTTTCCCTGAAGTAAACATTTTCTTTATTATACTGGACAGTAAACAAACCTGCCTTTGCTCAGGAGAGAGACACTATGTCTATCTGCCAAGGCTATTTGCTCAAACATCCTTGAAAGGGTAGTTCAAAGCAAAGGCAATCACTGCATAACACATACAGAAACACAAGAGAAAAAGGGGTCTCCCCAAGATACTGTCTCTTCCCTTAAGAAGGTTTCAGTCTAAAAAAGGACTAGAAATGTTAGAACAATGTGCAGTTATAAGATAGCACACAAAAATACAGAATAGATGCAAGGTACCATGCGCAGAATGGGGTAGTAACCAACCAAAACTGTGGAAGATGTGCATTCAAAGAGCGCTTCTCAGAGGACCTACCTGTCAGGGCTGACTCTGGAAGGAGGACTAAGAAGGAGCAAACATAGAAAAAGAGAGGGAGATTATTTAACCAGCAGCTTCTGCGAGACCAAAGACATAGATATGTGAGCAGTTCGCTACAAGTAGAAAACCGCAAGAAATTGGATGTCGCCGAAGCTTACAGCAGAAGGCCAAAGGTACCAGAAGATGAAGTGATCCAGGCAAGACCTGGAGTTTGAAGGGCTTTGATGTTTTGCCAAGGAGCTTAGTCTTTGCCCTGTTGGCATTAGAGAGCAAATGGTTGGGGTTGCATGGGATAAATCCCTCCAAACAGAAAGGAGCCCGTCTCTCTGGCCTTTTGTGATTTTTGATATGATATGGCAGGTTCCCAGCAATCTCTGATGCCATGCAACAGTCTGTATGGTTGCCATTAACACCTTTGTGTACACTTCTCGGTAATCCAGCAGGCTGTTTGAACCTCTGCCTCAGTCACGATAAATATGCTCTCACCCTCACGTTCAGCTTCAGTCTCCGACAGTGCACCATAACTGTGTTTTTTACAGTGTAGTGGTCAACCTCATTATAGTTTTATCTTGTCCCCAGGGGGTTAACTGTCAGTAATAAAGGTGTCCAACTCAGCATTTTCCTATCATCTAATTTCCTCTTTTGAAAAACACTATCACTAAAAAATGGTGGAGAATTTCCTGACATCTTCCGTTTTCTTTACTGTGCACCCCCCCTCCCCAGAATACTCAGCTTCAGCTGTGTGGTTGGTGGCAGCACCAAATGCCTGGAGAGCGTGCTGACACCACAGTTGCTAAACACGGAGTTTGAGGTTACAGTGAGCTATGATCACGCCACTGCACTCCAGCCTAAGTTACAGAGCAAGACCCCGGTGCTAACAGCAGCGATAAAAAAGGGTGGGGGTGCTCTTTAATCATCTATTTCTGAGAAATGGAAATGCAAGTCTTTTTAGAACTCTTGGACTCAGATCCTTGAGACATTTAATTAGACATCACCGCAATTGTTTGGACCTAAACTATGACTCTAGATACTTGATCATCACTAAATGTTACAAGATGACACCTAGATCTGTCATAACCCTGATTAATAGGGATCCAAAAGGCCTGACTCAATGCCAGAAACTCCATTCCCAAAATTTATTCTGTAAAGACACTCTTTCCATGCTGTATCAGAGCAGCATCACTTTAGCAAAACAAATGCTCACGGCCATGATGAATGGAGTAGGAATTTATTCCCTATCTGGTCCCTGCTTTTCCGCTGATCTACTATTTTCCTCAACTTCTGCTATGGTATCTTGGAACCAAGAGGGTATTTGTCAAGTGTTTTTATCTTCTTAAATAGTGAATCCGCTAGAATTGACTCTTCACAATCATTGGTAGAAATAACCACGTGTATTGCAACTCTGGCTTCTTATAGTGGCCCTAAAGATTTTTAAAACATAAACTTCAGCATTTGATGGGCAACACTGTGACTCAATATGTGAGGAAAAAGATGTGAATGATCTGAGCCATTGGCTGATCTCCAATGAGCATTAATGATTCTAATTGATTATTGCAAATAATGTGCATGATATAATATCTGGAAGTCTTTTTCTATCTCCAAAGCTATTTCATAAACATTGATCACTAGAAAACACTGCAATTTTGGCATCATGTGTGTCCATCTCCCAGATGGAAAAACCAATGACTTGTGGCTGCATTTCTGCATCAGGTGCTGCCTCTGAGGCTCATATTCACAGAATGTATTCACAGAGTTTCAAGGGATATTAGCATCGAACTGGCCATGGGTGAACTGTTCCCCATTTTCTCTATGTATAGTGAATTTAGGAGAGAACTTTTGGACACCCTGTATGTTAATTTTAACTATAGAGTTGATGAATGTACACATTCAAATACACGCATGTAACTATCATCCTGATCAAGATATAGCACATTTTCAACATCCCAAAAGATTTTTTCATTTCCCTGCCCAGTCAACAGCCCCAAACATATGTCTGTAGTACCTTTATTCATAAAGGCCCCAAACTGGAAACGACCCACATGTCCATCAATAGAGAACGGACAAATAATTTTTTGAGTATTCATACAGTAATATATTACACAGTAATAAGAGAAGAAACTATATGTGAAAAACATGAATTGACCTCAGAGATTTTATGTTGAGTGAAAGAAGCCAGACACCAGACAAATACACCGTATGATTCCAAGTATACAAAGGTCAAGAATAGGCAAAACTCATCTATAGTGATTGAGGCCAGAAGCGACCATGAACTAGGTCAACCTATGTACTAATTTCTCTTGGGTACGTTTCCAGGCCTAAAATTGCTATGTTATAAACTAGTTATATATTTTAGCCACATCTAGTCAAATCTAGTCTGGCTCTAAATCTGTGGATTTATTATAGTATCATAAATTCAATAATATTTGTTTAGCATCTACTATGTGTAAGGAATTATGATGGTTAATTTTATTTGCAACTTGACTAGGCTAAAGAATGCCCAGATAGCTGGTAAAACATGATTTGTAGGGATGGCTATGAGGGTTTCTTTGAAAGAGATTAACATTTGAAACAGTAGAATAAAATCACCTTCACTAATTCAGGTGGGCAACACCAATCTGCTGAGGACCTGAATAGAACAAAAAGACAGAGGAAGGGTGAATGTTTGAGCTGGAACATTCTCTTCTCTGGCTTTTAGGCAGTGGCACTCCTGGTTCTTGGGCCTTTGGACTCAGACTAGGATTTGTACCATAAGCTCCTCTGTTTCTCAGGCCTCCAGGTTTAGAGAGACCTGCACCACTGGTTTTTGTGGGCCTCTAGCTTGCCGACTGCAGATCATGAGACTTCTCAGCCTCCATAATCACATGAGCCAACCTCTCATAATAAAACTTGTTCTATATGTCTATGTATCTCTTATTTTTGGCCTCACTTACTGCAGCCTCAAACTTCTGGGTTCAAGTGATCCTCCTGACCCTCAGCCTCCTAAATACCTGGGACTACAGTCACTCATCATGATGTCCAGCTATTTTTTTCTATTTTAAGTAGAGACAGGGTTTTGGTCTTGCTCAGGCGGTACTAAAACTCCTGACCTCAAGCAATCCTCCTGCCTCATCTTCCCAGAGTGCTAGGCTTACAGGCGTGAGCCTGTTCTCTCTAGAGAACCCAGACTAAACACAGGATGACAGTAATGAACCAGGCTGATGCCAGCCTGCCTCCACGAGGTTTACCACCTGTGGCTGGTGGACAATAAACTAGAAATGAGAACATGATGAGTGTCATAAGCCACCATGGAGTCATATAATGGGCATTCTGATCTGCTCTTAGGCTGATAGCACTTCCCTCTTTCTACTAAAAGTTAAGTTTTCCATCCAAAGGGGTGAGAATGAGTCAGGAAAGAAGCACTTTGGATTCTATCTGCAGTGTTCCCAACAGGCTACCGCGTGACTTGGGGCAAATCCCTTACTTTCCTGGGTCTCATTTGCAATGAAAATACCATCTTACATTTCTGCCAAAGTGTATTGTTCCTCTTAAGTTGCTGAAAGAAATTAGTTTGTAATCTAGTCACCAATTATACGAATTAGCCAATATCAGACAAACAGTCCTGATACTCTTGTGACTACAAAAAGATAATCTCTCTACATACAAGTGAAGTCTTCCCCTGAAAACAAAGTCTTCCTGAGACAAAGTCTTCCCCTTTGTCTCTTTAGCTATAAAAACAATTGTTAAATTCATAGGAGATTGTTGTTAACTGATCGGATCTTTAAATGATAGCTTAGTAAGATCTTAATGATTACTAAATCAGATTCAGGCATCATTCTGATTGAAGGTGCTCTCATCACAACATGGGCTGCAACTTACATGTTTAGTATCTTCTAAGCCCACAGTCCTCGAAGCAGTCAGCGATGCCAGGAAGGGATGAGGTTAAAATTGTTTTTATATTAATACAAAGATATTCTTTTACTTGTTCACTCACGTTCTCTCATGAGTTTAGAATGCAATTTTCCAGAGACTACATGACGTGTGATATCACAAGAGATTGAATGCAGAAGCAGCTGTGAAGATCCAGCTGTTTTTCATTAAGGCAGACATAAAAGAGATTTGTAAAAATATAGAACACTACCACTTTTTCACTAATTTTTTTTTGTTTTCAAAACTATAGTTATTTTTCCCCAAAGTACATATTTATGTTTACATATAATAAATGTGTCATTTCTCTTTAATAAGTAAGCATTTCTCAGTTCTAATTTTGAATACAGCAAATACAGATCGGTAAAACTCAAATAAACAAGCGTTTTGGGGGATCTTCGATAATTTTTTAGAAGGAAAAGCAACGCTAAAAGTTTGAAAACTACTGGTCTAAACAAATATCTCGCAGACATTCTAAATCTCCTTTGTGTCACAAGTTCCTGGATCAGTCCGGCTTTATACGAGCCAGGATTGAATCAAAGAAAATGGAGCTCACAGAAACCAAGAAACAATGTAGGGTTTGTTTTCCTTCTATCAAAGAATATTAGACATATATTTATTCTGTCTCCACAAACTATGTCATGGTTCATGATTTTACATTTATTTCCATAATTTTATTGAATTCTCAGAACTCCTACGTAGATAGAAAAGACATTATCCTTCCAATTTAACAGATGAGAAGATGGACCCAAAGAAGTTAAGTGATTGATCCGTGGCCAGATTGATCCATCCAACTGGCTTGGAACACGGATATTTGTGATACCCTCTCTAGTGTTCTTTCCATGTACCTGAAAGTAGGAATTTTATCTAAATATTCTCTAAATTAACTTTGTATCTGAATATTTCACACATCCATAATTCTTCAATTTTATCCTCCTGACCTTTTTTTTTTTTTCAAAAAAGCCATCATTGTTTTCTCTAAAACCTATTTTCATCAAACCTGAAGGTATCTTAAATGCAGCTAATTTTCTGAAAGTAGTTCTGCATTTCAAGAGTCGAGAAGTCAAAAATGCATCTTGCCTTTTCCTTCACTAAAAGTAAGTACAGTCTAATTGAGGCTAGAAATAAATGTATCTTCTGAGAAAAAACTGTGAGTTAATATCCTGTACTCCATAAAAAGACTGGAAACTGTCTTTAAAACAGCGGACTGATAGCAGTTAAAAACCTTAAGAGCACTAAATGAGTTTTTAAATTAAAAAAATTGTTATTAAGATTCTTTTTAAAAATTAATTAATTTTAAAAAGACAAGTTTTGCAATCCTTTCTTAAGACCAGGTATTGAACAGTTATTCTGTGATTTATTGATAATTTTCTTTCTCTCTCTATAAAGTTCTTCACAAAATTAGTGGGTTTCTCCCCACAATTTGATTTGCTTCTTAAACCTGTGATCAAGTAATGAGTGACACTTCCATTTCTTCTTGAAATTAATAGCAAGCCAACTTCTAGTTTAAGAAATCAACTAAAAATGGCATATAAAATGCAAACTATGAATTGTTTGCTGAGTAAAATGGCCAAGTATTAGGTAACAACAATTTTAGTTTTAATTTGAGGATAGTTAAATAAGAGATTTTAACCATGTAGACAAGTTCTATTATTGCTATATTCACAGAAATACCAATAATTTGAAGTAGGTAATTGAACAAGGTAATTAGAGCCAGGCGCACCTTTAAGCATAGTTGTTAAAAAGGCTTCAAAAATTTCTAAATATACAAGTATCTTAATACTTATTAATGAATAATCAATCACTTTAAAAATAAATAATGCAAAAAATAAATAAAATAAATAATGCCTTATACTAACAGGAAGCTTTTTTGAGTTCTCCAAATAAATGTTAATTAAACATTTGAAGTATAAATTTGCAACTTTTGTATTTGAGAAAAAATCCAGATAGTACTAGTCACTTTGTTATTATACCATCATTGAAACTGTAGCATTAAGGAAAAGGGCAATGGGGTTTGAGGGCCAGAATGGAGAGGGAGGTAAGAATTTGCTGTTTAAAGCTGCCTTCTTAAATTTGATTAGAGAATTCTAACCCATCCCCACCATGCAAGATTATGAATTTGCCAAATTTTGGAGGAGGAAAGAATCTCTAAATGCATTAAGCACCTTTAGACTAACTACCAGGGAATGGCGAGTCAACACTCAATTGTACCTTCTCCTAAGCAAGTCATCACATTTCAGCAGCAATTTAGCTTCAGCAAAAACAATAATAAAGTGTCTCTTTATAAAAAGGCCAAACATCACAGTCACAAGTTGGGCTATATAGTCATCAGAGAATTCAAAGATAAAAGCAAGCTTTGAAAATAGGACCTGGTGTGCCTTACGCACTCCCCAAACTGTGGCCCCAATATAGCACATCTAGACAGTTTAAGAGTTAAGGAGGTAATTTCACCAGAACGATTGATGAAATTCCCCATTTGTTTTTGTAAATTCTGCAAACAAAGACCCTTCACCTGGGTATTTTCAGGCACCATTCAGTTTATCTCTTAAAAAGAAGTTATAATCGATGTAAATTAATCGCCCTTTACTCACAAATTGAAACTTAGGCATTTATTTCTGTTTCTTTCCTTGTTTAAAACTTGGGAATTTGGAAAAGAGGCACTATCCAAAGACAGTTTGGAATTTCTTTTTCTTTGAACCCAGCTGTAGTTTTCTGTCTATGCATCAGTGTGACTGCACATTGCCTTCTCACTCCTTATTAGAAATAGACAGCATATGTTTTCAAGTTATCTACTAGTAAGTATAAATATTCATTAAATGGATGATTTCTTTTAAGATTAGACTTAATTTCAGTATAACATAAATCTTGGCCAAGTAAATATCTTCAGACATTTATGGCAGATTCTGCTCCATAGGCTAAGGTTTCTTGAGCTGTTTTATGGGAGTGTGGCATCTGCTTACTATCAAGAGGCGAGGGATTGCATTTTATGATGACTGTTTCCTGGAGAGATAAACTGAAAAAAAAAAAAAAACTTAATTTTTCAACATTCATTCTTTTAATTCTTGAATTAACAGCACACTTACGAGTACTGATCTGGCTTTACAATGAGAACCTAGAGCTGGGGGGACTGTAGTTCTTTTATCGCCAGTTGAAAGTAGAGGACTGCCCTGTTAAGAGGCCTTTTGGTGGGCAGATATGTCAGACATTTTCAATCAAGGCAAAACTGATTTAAAGAAGAGTGAAATGGTCACATCTTTCCAAATATGTCCAGTTCCTAGGTAATCTAAATACTATTTTACAACATTTTTATGCAAACAGTTAGTTTTGTTACTTTCAGAACAAAAACAAATAAAGCTCCTCCTATCCAAAAAAGTCTTCGCCCAAAATCTAGTTAGCAGGAAGCAATTCCTTGGTACAATTCTGGAGTACAGCAATGTACTCAAGCATTTAGGATCTGGTCATCTGGCAAGCAGACCTTGGCTTGTTAATAAGTAACAGTCATAGAAGTTAGGGATTATAATCCTAGAACAACACCTAACTACCCCCCAAATTTACTTTCTATTTGTAACACTTTGGCCATCAGTATTCTCTTCCTAACTCACACTGAATGGCACTTCATATATGGGTAGAAAACACACTATTTCATGAATTGTTAACATATAGTATGTCACCATGTTTTCCTCATTACCTCGTTTAAACTTCCCAAAAATCTGGTAAGAGAAACACCTTTATTCTTTTTTCCTGTAGAAAAGAGAGGCTTAGAAGACCCAGTAACTTGCCTAAGATCAGAAGCTAATAGGTGGAAGAATCAAGAATTGAACTCAGGTCTATCTAATGCCAAAACCTAGTTTTTCAAATGTGAGATCCTCATGGGAAATCTACCTCAGGTTTAGACCCCCAAGGAGACTTCTAATTTTCCAGGGAGAAATGCTTTCCCTTGTAGATACTAAGATCCGTGCTACCCGCACTGGTTCCCTTATTACTTTGGTCACCATTCCATTCTTCTCCCTTCTTCTTTTTCTTCTTTCTCACCTTCTCCTCCTTCCCCTTTCCCTGCCCCTTCCCTTCTCTGTCCTGCTTCCCCTCTCCCTCCTCCTTCTTCTGATAGAGAAACGTACAAAGAAGAGAATTTTTAAACTAATAAAATTCCATCACTCAGAAATGCCTGAAAATCAACTCCTTCTGAAAATCAAAATAACTGCTGATATGCAATGTTGGTGGGGGAAAACAGGACAAACACATTCATATCCCACAAGAGAAAGTGAGAGAAATTTTTCTGGAAAGTCATTTGGCAGCTAACTCAAGAGTTTTTTAAACAGTGCACACTGTCTGGGTGAAGGGCATATTTACATGTACAATTTTGACTCAATCTGTACAAAAACAAAGTATGTAAACAAAACATGTATACTACCAATATACTGAAGTTTAAAAAAAAGTTAAAATTTTTAAATTAAAAAAAAATCATGTCAAAGACTCTTCCTCCATAATCAAGAAAAAAGACAGAATTTATCATCTTTATAAGTTTATGAACAATTTTATATGCAATACTGTGGTCAGCATGTATTATTTATTTATAAAAGAATAAAAAAAGAGAGCTATTTCACCTCCTTGGTTAAGTATACTCCCAGGTATTTGAAAGACACAAAGAAAGCTACAAAGCACTGATGAAAGACATCATAGATGACACAAACAACTGGAAAAACATCCTACAGGGACAAAAACATACACGGGGGCAAGGATGCCCCATTCAATAAATGCTGCTGGGAAAACTGGACAGCTTAGAAAAATAAAAATGTACCCCTACATCTCACTATACACAAAAATGAACTTAAGATGGATTAAAAACTTAAATGTAAGGCCTAAAGCCATAACAATTCTCTTAGAAAAAACTCTTCTGGACATTGGCCTATGCAAAGAACTTATGATTAAGACCCTAAAGGCAAAGATAGCAACAAAAAAAATATATAAATGGGACTTAATTAAACTACAAAGTTTCTGCACAGCCTGAGAAATAATCAACAGAATAGATAACATATGGAATGGGAGGAAATATTTGCAAACTATACATCTGACAAAGGACTAATATCCAAAATCCACAAAGAACTCAAATAAATCAGCAAGAAGAAAACAAACAACCTGATCAAAAAGTGGGCAAAGGACATGAACAGATTTTTTTCCAAAAGAAGATATACAAACGACCAACAAATACCTGAAAAGATGATCAACATCAGGTGGCGCTGTGGCTCAAAGGAGTAGGGTGCCAGCTCCATATGCTGGAGGTGGCGGGTTCAAACCCAGCTCCGGCCAAAAAAAACTGAAAAATAAAAAAAGGTCAATGTCAATAATTATCAGAGAAATACAAATTTAAAACTACATAAGATTTCACTTATCCCTGCCAGAATGGCTGCTATTAGTAAGTCAAAAAACAAAAGATGTTGTTGTCAACCTATCATTTGATTCTGCAATCCCACTACTGGGTATCTATCTAAAGGGAAAAAAGGTCATTCTATCAAAAAGATACGTGCACCCAAATGTTTATCATAGCATCATTATTGCAAAGATATGGAATCAATGTAAGTGCCCATGTACTGATGGTACATATATACCATGGAGTACTATCCAGCCATAAAAGGGGATGAAATAATGTCTTTTTCAGCAACTTGGATGGAACTGGAGATATTATTCTAAGTGAAGTATCTCAAGAATAAAAAAACAAAAGCCATGACCATGCACCACATAATAGACACTGGAAAATAAGAACGGGGGTGGAAAAGAGCGGGGTGAGGAATACACGATTAGCTATCAGGTACAATGTACACTATTCTGGTGAGGGGTACACTAAATGCCCTGACTTCAGCATTATACAGTTAATTGATGTAACAAAAAACACTTGTACCCCTTGAATCTATGAACATTTCTTAAAAATATAAAAGACCCCCTCAAAAAAGAAAAATAGAAGTAATATAAAAACCTAAAATCAGAAAACTTTTTAAACTGTGATATATACAAACAATAAACTATCATACCTCATTAAAAATCAAATTTATTAAGGCATAATTTGAGTGAAAAAGGAAGTCTATGATATAATTATTATTATGCATTTTAAAAATAAAATTTCTTACTACAATAGTAGATATTAATATATTGACATTACTATTAATATTAGCATTTACTATTAGGGTATCAAGTTATCAATATAGTAAATATATGGGTCAATTATTATAATATTGATATCAATTTTTGATATACATTTATATGAATATTTTGATTGCTGTAAATTAGTATAGTGATCAAATGTTAATATTTTAATATCGTGTTCGTATTAGTACTGGTAATAGCTAACAATTGAGATTTTTCTCTCCATGCCAGGCTCTATGCTAAACCCTTTTTATAGATTTTTTAAATTTAGTCTTTATAGTAAGACTATTAAATATTCATTTCAATTTAAAAAACTTTATAAACTGTTTTGAAATAATTTCTCACAGAAAACTTGCAAGAATATCACAAGGAACTCTTCTAGACCAGTGATTTTCAGCCTGTGTGCCATCAGAAGATCTTACATGCACTCTGAAAAGTTTCAAAGATCATTAAACTATTTCCAAAAGAAGTTCAAAGCACAGTAAGTATATTCTTTTCTTTATTCTTTTTTTTTTTTTTTTGGTCAACATAATTTCAGTGTGCCATAGGAGTTTAACTATAGGTTCAAGTGTGCCGTGGGATAAAAAAGGTTGAAAAGCACTGTTCTACACCCTTTACTTGGATTTGCCAATTAATAATTTGCCACACTTGTTTTGTCTTTCTTCTTGTTCTCTTTTTATCTCTTTCTCTGTCTCTCTGCTTTTCTGTCTCTGTCTCTCTGCACACACACACACATTTTCTGAACAACTTGGGTAAGTTGCCTACATCATGCCTCTCTACCCCTAAATATTTCACTGGGTGTTTCCTTAGAACAAGGGCATTCTATTATATAACCACAGTATAAAGAGAGAATGAAAGAATTCAAAAATATTGCATGTATACAGTCATACTTTTTATACTACATTGTCCCAATAAAATTCTGTATAGCAATTTTTTTTCAGATGCAGGATTCAATCCAGAATCACTTATTGCATTCAGATGTTATATTATATCTCGTTGGTCTCCATTAATCTAAAACAGTTCCTCAGCTTTTATTTTTAATAACATTAACATTTTTTAAGCATGTAGGCCATGCATTTTAGATTTCCCAATTTGTGTTTGTCTTCATTTTTGGCAAAAACACTACATATGTAATACTGTGCCCTGCTCAGCGTGTTCTATCAGGAGATAAATGTCAGTTTGCTCTATTACTAGTGACATTAAAGTGGCTAAAGCCATTATGTGGCATCAATCAAGTTTTTCCATGGTAGTTATCTTTTTGTAATTCTTTAAGAGGAGGTATATGTGCTTTGCCTTATCAAACTTTTATTTACTAGTGAAACATTTATAGATATTTGTCTGAATCCATTATTACTACAATGTTTGCCATCTGGTGATCTTCCAACTCTACCACTTCTCATTTTCTCCCATAAGGAAGAAATTTCTTTTTTTTTTTCTTGTTTGTCTATTACCACTATGGATTCACAATTCTTATTTTATTTAATGAATTATAATCTCATATCAGTATTTATTTTCTTTTTTGTAGATCCTACAATGGTTAATTTTATGTGTCATCTTAACTGGACCAGGAAGTGCCTACACATTTGGTCAAATATTATTACAAATGTTTTTGTGAAGGTGTTTTTGGATGAGATTAACATTTAAATCAATAGAGTGAGGAAAACATATTACCCTCCTAAAGTGAGACTTTGTCTCAAAAAAAAATATTGCCCTCCATAATCTGGGTGGGCCTGATCAAATCAGTTGATGGCTTGACTGGACCAAAAAAAACCATCCCTCCTCCACAAAAAAAGAGAGTTATTTATGTCTGGTGGTCTTCAAACTAGGACATCTATTTTTTCTGCCATTGACTCCAACTGAAACATTGGCTCTTCCTAGGTGTTGAGCCTACTGGCCTCTGGACTGGAACAACACCAGAATCTCCTGATTCTCAGGCCTTCAGACTCAGAATGGAACTACATCAGCTCCTCTCCTGGGTCTTCAGCTTGCTGACTCATGCTGCAGATCTTGGGACTTGCCAGCCTTCATTATTGCATAAGCCATTTTTTTAAGATAAACCTCTCTATATTACGTGTGTGTGTGTCCATTCATCCTATTGGTTCAGTTTCTCTAGAGAATCCTAACAACATAGATTACCATTACTTTGTAAGCACATTCTTACTTTTTAGCCAAAAGATATTCCAATCTTATCTTGATTTTTCTCTTCTCTGGCCTTACCATGAGTCATGAATCCAAGCATCACTAACTATTTTTAATGGGACATGACAGTTAAAAACAAAAGTCGGTTTTTATTGTTATTTTTTTCTATGTCTCTTCAGTAAGCAGCTGGAAATTATGTGTGTATACTTCCATATATGTGCTTATATATACACATATATCTATATACATAAATAGTACTGACAAGTGTATACACACATAGGAGTATTTACAGACTTATATGCCTATGTATGCACTTAGGTATACGGATATTCATACTGATAACCTCTATTTGTAATACCACACCAAAGACCACAGTGCTTTTCACAGCCTTCCTCATTTTTATTTTTATTCCTTTTGCCCAGCTGGGAAATCTGGTTGCCAGCATAGCCAGTACATTTACTCCTTTGCTAAGTCCTACCATACGTAGAATGTAATTTCAGAATTGCTGACCCATACATTGTTGGGGGGAAATCCCTAATAAATATGATTAAAGATTGTCTTTTGACTGACAGTAAATAGCCAAAGTGCTATATTCAAAGTTAGATGAGTTAGCCCTTTCACTATTCATTGCAATACATTATTCATTTGAAGGTTAGGTTCATCAACTTTTGTTTGTATTCCATTTTAGGAGAGTTTTTCCTACATTCTTATTGATTTTACTTATTTATTTTTAGAACAGAAAACATTAGCATGATGTCAAAAGTCAAGCTACACAAAGGAAAATATTCAGAAAAACGTCATTGACTTTCCTGTGCATTCCACCTCCTTATTCGTATCCATCCCTAACTAATCTCATTAATTTCCCATTTATCTCTCTTGCAATGTATATTTTCTTATTACTCTTTTTCTTACACAAAAGGTAACACACTATATATACTCCCGTGCCGTCTGCTTTTTTCACAGGAGATTACTGTGTCTATGTTTATAGAGATTTTTTTTCTTCTTCTTACAGTTGCATAGTTCTTCATGATACGAACATTCCATAATTCATTTAATAAAAATTTCCTATATTGAGATTTTAGTTATTTCCAATATTGCACATCATGAATAAGGCTGCAATGAGTAACCTTGTGCGTTTTTTTTATATTGTTGAGATAACTTTTGGAGTAAATTCTTTGACGTGAGATTATTGTATCAGATATATACACCTTTGGCATCTGGTAAGGCACTGCCATCTCCCCTCCCTTAGGGCGTGCCACATTGTGCTGTCACTAGCAATGTAGGAGCGTACTTGGTTTTCCCCCACCTCACCAGGAAAGTATGTAGTCAAGCTTTTAAATGTTTAGCCACTAATTTGTATTTTTATAAGTACAAGGTAATATTTTGTATATATTTAATGACCATTTGCATCTTTTTTTATGAGTTATCCCTCCTGTCTTTAGCACATTTTTCTAGTGGGTTTTGTTATCATCCGTCTTTAACACTTGGGGCAACAGGCTCCAAGCAGAGAAGAAACCCAGGTCATTACTTTAGGAACTGCTGGAGCTGAAACTGGATATTGACTGCATGAAAAGAAAAGTGCACAGAAGATTTTTGTTGTTTTTGGAGCTTTATAATTAATTGTCTAAATTTCCTGCCAGAGTATACATATATTACTTTGATAATTAAGAAAGAGAATGTAGTAAAGTTTAAGAAAAAAAAAGAAAGAAGGAAGGAAAACCAGCTGCTCCTTAAATCACAACTTTCAACAATCTGCCAGGAAATCTGCACCTCGAAGGCGAGAGCAGCCAAGCACGCAGGCTGCCAGCTGCCGGAGGCCATGGGGGGTTGCCCTATTTGTGTTTATTTAAATGAAAAAGTAAAAACACAGAGAGAAATAAGCAGAAAATATTGATAAGGTGACGTTAGGGAAGACTACTGCTGAAAACGGAAATCAAGTAGCAACTGGGGAACATAGATACCCTTTAAAAGCAATGACTTGAAATTTGTAAGAGAAAAAAGAGGGGAAGAAGGAAGGAAACTCAGCAGTAAGACATAAACCTTAGAGGGGTTTGAGGGTCTTTAGGAGCGCAGAAGTCATCCAACAAACCTGCTACCTCAGAGTACTGAAAAATGGCAAAGTCTGGGGAAGTGAGCTGTAAATCAATCCATCTGCTAGGGAAGTGGTTTTCAGGCCTAATAGCAATTAACTCACCAAAGGACATTTAAAGTAATAGGATACCTGGGCCCATCCTTTGAAAATTAAATCAGAATCTCAGGAGGGGGATGCCGAAATCCTATTGAGAATCACAGGCCCAGCCAAGGTACAAGGGGACCTTCATAGCCAAGGTACAAGGGGACCTTCACAGATGTTTTCAGACTACCTTTCAAGAAAGAAAGTAGTCAGCTCTGTCTTTTAACTCAACAAGTCTACACGTTTGGTCCACATAAAGAAGTTATATCACCATTGTCCTCTTTGTCATTATCATCACCACCAATATCACGGCTCTCATTTCACAAATACTTTACTAGGCCCCAGATTCTATGCCGGGCACTTTGTACTCTTCACATATGTTAATCTCCATAGTGACTCCTCACAGTAGGTATTATTATTTTTACTTTAGAGTTGATGAAACAGGTTCAGAGAGATTAAAGATTTGCCCACATCTGTTCCTATTCATAATAATCACAAAATAGAAACACAAATTTCCTTTAGCAGAAGAAATGATAAACAAATTGGTAAAACTATATGATGCAATACCACTCAAAAATTTTAAAAAGAATAGACTTCTAAACTGATATATACAACAACATGGGTGGATTCAAAACCAGTAAACAAGAGATGCCAAAGAATACATACTGTGTGATTCCATTTATATAAATTTTGACATATAAAACTAATTCATAGAGTTGTAAATGAGAATAATATATATTTGGAGGGGCATGTATAGGGTCATACAGATGTTTAGAAAAATTTACTGTATGTAAAAATTTATTGAGTTACACATTTAAGATCTGTGCATTTTACTATATGTAGATGAGACCTCTGTCGAGTACTACAATTTTAAAATAAATAGGAAACAGCTTACCCAAGACCACAAAGCTAGTAGTTGAGCCAAGAAGAGAATTTATGATTTATGAATAGGACTACTTTTCCCCAAATGTGTAATAACTGCTCCCATTCAAGTATCACTGTTACTCATCAAAACGGCCCAGATGCCTAACCTTAGGAAAATTGAATTATGGTATGCCCATATAATAAAATATAGTCCAGCCACTAAGTAATTATGAAGGTTTTAAAGCAATAAAACTAAATGTTTATGAAACAATGTATATGAAATAAAGCAAAATATTAAATTACACTTATCCAAATGATTGTGACTATGTAAATACTAGAGATGTAAATACCATATATAAGGACTAGAGGAAACGTTAAAAAGTCATAATTTGTTATAATTGAAGGATTGCAGATTTTTCGAATTTAATTTTCATTATTATCATAATATTGTCTTGACAATAAATTTAAAAGGACACAATAAACATGAAATATTTAAAATCATTACATGTCATATTTTCAACCAAATGAATGTAGCAATTTCTGCCTAGGACCCATCCCATGATATTATCCAGAATTATGCCAGACAGCAAGTGGGGCTGCTAAATCAGACTCTAATACTTTCAGTAACTGAAACTCTTCAAAGGAGGTGAATTCTACAGCCAATTCTAATTGGTGTCAATGATGATATAATGTGTAATCATACTAAATTAAAAAGTAAAAACAGAATAAAAGTCAAATATTCAACGTGCCATTTGAAAAGCCAGTTTCAATAAACTCATGACTACATGAATACATACATCTTTAATAAGGAACGTCAATCCAGGTCATTACCTGCTGCTTTTGACTGCGGGCTATCAGAGGACAAGATCAATTCTAGATTTTGTTGTAAAAGCTCAATTTTTCCTTTATGTGTTTGTCAAAAAGGAGAAATACCATATGTGGATATCATTACTTTAAAAATTATGACATACTGTGGATTAAACATGGCAGATTAAACACATATTTTTCTCTGCTTTTCCAAATCCTACAGACATATCATTAAAGATATAAAATGGTACAAGTCCACCAAGACAAGCAGACTAGTAAGACAACAGATGAGTCTATGAACTGATTAATAAGAAATCAAAATGCAGTATATCCATATAATAGAATATTATTCAGCAATAAAAACAAGTGAAATATTGATGCTGCAACATGGATGACACTTGAAAACATGCTAAGTGAAGAAAAGCCAGACATAGAGGTCATATATTTTATAATTCCATTTATATGAAATATCCAGAATAGGTAAATCTATAGAGACAGAAAGCATATTTGTGCTTCCCAGAGGAGGAATAGGGGTGGGGGAAATGGGGAATGTCTGCTTAAGTGGCATAGTGTTTCTTTTGAAGATGATAAAAATGTTTTGGAGCTAGATAGAGGTGAACAATATTATAAATCTACTAAGTGCCACTAAATGGTACTTTTGGATAGTCAATCTGATATTTGATAAATTTTATCCCCATTTTTAAAAAATAAAATATCAAGTGAGAGATAAATATGAAAGTTAGAAAATGGCAAACAGATGCCAATGGACTTACCAAAGCAGATAAATGTGGGCTACGGAAGTTTTCTTTTCAAGGGAAAATTAGCAGCCCAGGAAAAGAGAACTACCAATAAAGTTAGACCAGATTCTTGCCTCTCAACAAGCCCTACTCGGAAATCACCTTTAGCTGTCTCACTCCTAAGTATGAATAACGCTGCCAGCCAGGAATCACAAGACATTGAGGAAATGTTACATGTGTGAAACAAGAACAAGAAAGAATGTTTGGAAATTAAACATGTAAGACAGGAGAAATTAAAATTTCAAAAGAAGGTTTAGAAAATTTAGTTAAGAAAAAGAAGTAAAGATGGTAGAACAAAAAGACAGATGAAAAAAATAAGAAAGAGAAGGTAAGAAAAACAGAGAGTCAACCCAACAGCTAACATTTGAGAAAAAAGAACAAAGATAGAAGGATGAGGTAGCCTGAATGACAGCCCACAAAGATATCCACGCCCTAATTCCTGGAACTTGTTATTTTATATATGGTAACAGAGCCTTTGCAAATGTGATTACATTAAGGATTTTGAGACAGACTATTCTGGACTATCCAGGTGCATCCTAAATACAATGTTTTTATAAAAGGGAGGCAAAGGAAGATTAGACATAGAAGAGAAGAAAGCAATGTGACCACAGAGGCACAGATTGGAGTTCTGTGGCCACAAGCCAAGGAATGCCAGCAGCCACCAGAAGATGGAAGAGGCCAGGAATGAATTCTCCTGAGAGCAGAAGGCAATCATGAATCCACACTTAAGGAATGAAGACCCTAGGAATGGTGAATACATAGGTAAATATATATATCTTTTACTTATTTAAATCTCTTTAAAAGGTAATCATTTAAAAAAAAAAAGGCAAATCATTAACAATATAGTATGAGTTTCTAACATGTATAACCACAAACAGGGTAGAAGGAGAGTGGTGCAGTATCATTTGAAGGTAGCCTGCAATAAATTGAAGATTTATACCATGAAATCTAATGCAGGACATCTCAAAAGCATTGACACTTTTAGATTAACTTTAATTTCCAGAGTTCTGAAGAAGTTGATTCTGACGAGTTTTGCCATGGTTCTCATTGCTTTTATAGAAGAAAGAGTTTGCAGATATCCTTATCCCACCTTTTGGCTGAGGTCATGGGAGTTTGGCTTTTCTTGTCTCTACTTTTACCATCCATTTATGACTTTGTAGTTTAATAGTAAAAGAGAAATTTTATATTCCTTATTTCCAAGACCTTGAAGATGTCTTACTTTCTTCTCCTTTTGCCCTCAGGTTAAAAAGAGGTCTTAAAGAAATGTCACAGCTATTTAAACCATCGTCTCTAAGTGGCAGAAGTCATTTGTGGCCTGTGTCACTCTGATGGGCCAGTTAGAAGGAGAGAAATCAGATTGATCCTACTTGATCAACATAACACAAATTCAACTGATATAAAGGTGTCTGAGCAATAACAAGTTATAAAGAGCTTGCAGTTAAGAAGACATATATCTTTCCTGGGCAATACTGCAAATTACTAAGTGCTTTATAGCCAGCAAGTGCTTTAAATTATAGTAGGTACTTTCCACTAACTGATAGCACCACCTCAGCTCTCTATAATTGGGATCTGCCTTTCCCATAAAGCAACAGTGGGCTACAAAATTGCCTCATTCCATTTGGATTCAAGGTTATATGGGACAGGTTTTATTTGGTTTATTGTTCCCTCCCCCCTTTGGAGATTTTGAAGGGTTTTTTGTTTGCATATTTATTCCTTTTTTTTTTTTTTTCCAAAAATCTGTTAGTGGAAGAATCCCTTAAGAAGTAAGTGAAGACAATTTCTGTGGATTCATCAGAGCCCTGCTGACTTTCTAAGCCATTACCTGCATTTTATATTATTCTGTCCTGCAATTTTAGATGAACATTTCAATCTCGCAAGCCCATTACAACAGCTGTGATTTGCTAGGTATCTCCTGGTGTTAATAGGGCTGCAGTCTCCAAGCCCCAGTTTGCAGACCAGGTACCAGTCCATGGGCTGTTAGGAACCACGATACACAGCAGAAAGTGAGTGGAGGGCAAGTAGGCGGAGCTACATCTGTATTTACAGCTGCTCCCCATGTTGCACACCACTGCCCGAGCTCCGCCTCCTGTCAGATTGCCTCCCCCATCTGTGGAAAAACTCTCTTCCATGAAACCAGTCCCTGGTGCAAAAAAGATTGGGGACCACTGAGGGTATATCATAGCACAGCCTCCAAAATTGCTCAATAAACTAAGAAAGCCCTAGTGTCATGACAATCAGAACAATTGTTTTCTACTTATTGAGATAGTAGAGGAAAGCATTGTCTCTATGTCTTAATAATTCTATACTAAAAAATACACTACAATAAAATTACAAGCCAATAAATATTTTTCCTGCAATACGAATGAAATTAATAATCATCTATTTCAACAAATATAAAGAAATAGAAGCAAAATAGCATGCTTAACGAGTCCTGCACACACCCAAGCTAAAAGAATCATGGGTAGAACTTATGAAATACACACTTCTCAAGTCACAAGCTAAAATTTCTTTCTGACAGTGACAACAAGAACTCCATAAAGCATCTAGCCAAGGATTATGATTTCCTCTCTATGGATCATAAACTTGAGTCATGTTTATAATTACCCACAGGGGAATCACACAGACACATCGGAGAACTTTTACTCATGATGATGGACATAATCCTGGCCCATAGTCTTCTTCATGACATGCAAGGTTTCATTGCTTCTGGGACCTCGCACTCATCTGTTTGGACATTTGCTGTGAAAGAGTACTATCTTAAAAAAAATAACTAAAATATGCCAACCAAACACTTTAATAAGAGATATTCAGAGTCTTTGCCATTCCATACAATTTTATAAAATAACTGGAGTTGGGGGACACTCAGGATTGATAGTATTTGATGGAAACTGGGTGCATATTTTTATTATAAACCAGAATCTGTAGATTGGTTGAGTTAGAAAACACATGGAAAACAAAATGTGGACCTGCCAGAAATCCCCACTTCTGTACTCAGCACGTATGTACTAAGTACATACATACATACATATGGACGGCCACCTTCTTCCAGAAAAGATGTAATGCATTTATGGCATTTCTCCATCTCTACAAAGCAATTTTTACTTATTACCACAACCTTCAAATATTGACTTACGCCCTCTATAAGTCTGTAACAATAAGAGGTGGGGAATGCTGGAGATTTGGGCTATAATAATAAAAAGAAAAATAATTTTTGAAAAAATTAGGAAATTAACAAGAGCTATTATCAGATGCATACAAAGACTATACAACCTCAATGTGTAGGATTTAATTCCAAATAAAATATACTGTGGATTGTGCACCTGATTAGACCGTAACTGTGTATTATGCTTCAAGAAAAAAAAAAAGGTTCAAGAAATACTCTCTGGGAATTAGTAAAAATTTCTGGGAGATCTTCAGACCTCCAAAGGCTGGGGAATTGTGGTGTCCCAGTGTGTATCACAAGGAGTAAAGGGGAAGAAATTTTTTTATAAATCACATATGTAATTTATATGTAATTGTTATATATAATATGTATAGCAAATACGTAATACATAAATAAAATATGCTGGGGAAAGTAAGAAGGACCAGAGAAGGCTGAAGGGATCTAGTTAGTGGCCATGAGCAGATAGTGGGATCTGCTAGGCTGCCCAGCAGGGAAGGGCCGTGGATTCACCCTCCTGTCTTCAACTCCTTATTTGAGCTGAAGAACCCTTTGTAACTGCTCCATAACGCTCTCGTGGGGCCTGGAACTTTAACCAGTGCCCCATTGCCTCACATGAAGCCCATATCGTGGAGATTACTGGTTGGTTCCTTCTGCATTTTAGTGAGTTCTGGGGGCTTTGGTTCCATCTTTGATTTTTTTGTATGAAGTTGGGATCTTCTTTCTATCTTGTTCCTTCTTCATTCAGTGGAATCCAATATTTGAAAAAGGCTGAGATATAGAACGGAAAAACTCTAGGACCAGTTCCAAAAGGAAATTTACTCTTGCTTTTGTTTTTCTCTTCTTTCCCATTATTCTATATTATTAAAACAGGGAGACATCAAGAATGGAAACTCCCAAGAAAGATAAAAACATCTAGTCTCAGAAAAAAACCTGGGCAGGGCAAGGGAGAGAATGGGAACCGGGCTTCCATCTAAAACTCACAGACCCCCTTCCTGGAAGTGGCAGAGGCTCCAGAGTGAAATCTCAAACACCGTGATGCAGGAGGCATGGACTGCTTTATTAGGAGCTGTCAGGACACTTGAGAAGAGAGGGTCCCTAAAATCATTTGTCAGTCATTCTCCCATTTCAGATATCCCTGGGCCAAGCCTTCCCTTTTATAGGCCAACCTGTACAGCAATGCTGAGCCACTGATGATTTCTGATCACATAAAATTGCATCTGTGCTAAGGAAGCAAATTCCTACAGAACAGAGCATAGATGTTCCCAGAGATCTGAGCATCTGGGCCCTTTGTTAGCCAAAGATCACTGTCTGAAATATCAGCTGAGGATCACATGCAGAAAACCCTTTTTTATTTCAGTTTCCCAGACACATCTGCAGAAAGTATTTTTATCCACTTTAAGCACCAATGGCTGTGGAGTTACATTAAAAGTGTAAAGAAAGGAAACACCATCTTCAACTATGTACTCCCACCAGCTGCCAGACCTGGAGGGGAGAGGGGAGAGGAGTGTAGCTCATTCTAACTCCACTGCGGTCTCTTCACCTGCCTTACTTCCCAGATCCAGGATCTGGAGAAGCAACTTTCATCTCCTACAGAGAGAGTCAGACTTTCAGAGCAAACATTTCCTGCGAAATGAATTTCTGCTATTTAATACCTATTTACTAACATTGCACAGTCTTCCTTTTGTTGGGTTCTTCCCACTTGTGGTTCAGAGAGGCCTGGTAGGCTCCCACAACTGTCAAAGAGTCAAACAAAAGGTTGCTGCACCGTTACAAGTTAAAAAGTCCTGATTAGCATCTAGGAGGATTCCAGATTGTTCTCTGGTTCAAAGAAAGGACTGTCTGCCTGGGTTGCTAACACCTTCATAATCAAAGCCCCTTGGTTCTTGGTGTGAAAGGAAAAATTCAGTTGATGTCCAAATTGATGTCTGTAGAGAAATGTTCAGGGATGGGAAGAGGCATTTGAAACAAAGTTGGACCTATTGGAACAAGTTAAAAGAACAACAAAGTGAGTCCACTGGAAAAAAGAGCAAGAGTAAGAACGTAATCTATTTCTGGGCATTTCAGCTCAAAGAAATGTATTCAAAGTGAAATGCAAAATTAGGAAACTGAGAGATGACAGGCAACAATAATTTAAGAAAGGGGAAGAAAAGACTTGGAAAAACTAAGAATTTTTTTAATACATGTAGAAGACAACAATAAATCTTTTGAAAAAGAGCAGAGAGGTTAATACCCAACATGGTGGGGGAGAGGAGCGAGAGAAAAGATTGAGCTATTCAGAGTGAGATAGCATTAAGGTGACATATCTCCCCACCATTGATGGCTAAGTTAAGCCAACAGCTAACATAATAAAGAAGTAGTTTCTAAGAAAGACTGACTAATAAATAAAAAGAAGAGGATGGGGAAAAAAATCAATAAAATGCAATCAGCTGGCTCCTCTGATCCTTTGCCCCATGGTTTCTTTAAGTTCAGAGAGGGAAATGAGAGTAATGAAGCCTGCTGGAGTAAAGTGACACTCGGCCTGAATGTTACAGCATTGTGACCTTTGCCAGAACTTAAATATCCTGCAAAACATTTGGCCTTTATCAGGGCTTCAAATGCATTTTAAAGCAAACCATGTGTCCTGTTTCACATCCATTCACAACTCACACAGGCCTTTTAACTGAATCATGGTATCTTGAAAACTTCCAATTGGAAACAGTCATTTGGACATCTTGTCTGGGGCTGGGGCAGGGTACACACACCCCACACACTTGCTTGGTTTCATTTTAAATGCCTCTGGGAAAGCAATTCTTTGTTTTCCTTCTTGAGATATATCCTGCCATCGATTAGGACCCACTGCCAGATTCTCTGAATGCTTGCCTTCTGCTACTAATGCTCTACTATTTCTCATCAATCAGTATCTCCACCGCTGTCAGAGGAGAACTTCCCCCCACCCCTAGGAAAGAAGAAAGCTGTGAATACAGTGGCTGGAGATTTTGGAAAGAACAGAGAAACCAGGGGCCAAAATATACTTAGGAATAAATAGGTTAGGTTTCCTCCTTGTTCTCTAGACACTTGACCTTGAAACCCCCACCCGACCCCAGGACTTCTCACCTTCCCACCCTGACTTGTATTTTTATGGTTATCTACCTATCTCTCCCATTAAAGTGAGAGTGCATAGAGCACGTAGCAGACCCAGTATGTCTTAAATGTGTATTGATGGTAAAGAGAAACTTAAATTGCATTGTTATAGCAAGGAAACGAACGTGTTTCAGCGGGCGATTTTGGTTCCTAAGCATGGAAAGGACAAGTCGTAGCAGATTAGAAATCCCTTTAGGGCCAAACAAGTGCATGAATTGCCGAAACATTAACAAAGAACCCTGCAGTATTCTGGATGGGAAGATGAAAGCAGTCATTTGGACTGTGCCAGACCCTAAGCTCTGACTCTTCAGACAGATGGACCAGGATGCTCTATTTCAACTTCCTCACACTCCAGCCTCACCTCATGCTACAGTGGGAAAATGGAAGCCAAGCCTCCCACCATCCTTTCACCACCAAACCCAACCCTGACTGTGTCCATGGCTAGCCCTTGATATCTCCCCCCTGTTAAGAGAACCAGGGCCACTTCCCTCTTGAGGCAAAGATCCCATCCCCATCCCATCTCCCTTCAGGAACCTCATTCCTTCAGGGTGTTGCTCCCATCAGCAGAATTATCCTCATCCCCATCCACACTCAATGAGCCCTAGTATCTCTCCTTTCAAACACACAATACACCCCCACCCCAATCTCATGGCCCCTACACTTTATCATCCATTCTCCTTCTCAGCCAGGGCTCTCAAAAAAGTTGCCTGGAAAACTTTTCAGACTTCCTCCTCTCCAGTTAGCTCTTTAGCCCTCTTCAAATCACCAAAAGTCACCCATGACCTCCATTTTGTGAAATCTGACCTTGACACCCCCACCCCACTCCAGGACTTCTCACCTTCCTGAGCTGAATATTTTCTTTAAAAAAAAAAAAAAAAAACACTCTCTCTATTCCCTTGAAACTTTCTCCTTCACTTCCTTATACTTGAAGAAAAAACAGAGCTAAACAGTAGTTAAAACAGTAAAATCACCTTTTATTCAGGATTGTTGCATTAAGGGGGGAAAGATCACAATGTAGAATTGGCTCAATTCCAAACAAAGCATGGACAACTGGGAGTTTATAATCAGGGTGAGGGTCGATGGATGGAGAATTACCAACAGGAAACATCTAGGGCAAGGGGGACTCTGACTAAACCTACCTAACAGGATTCTTGCTGAAGACAGGCCAGGTACTCACACGTCACCTGGGAGATGGTAGGGTGAAGACTATGGTTAGATATAGAGGGACATCAGATATGGAGCATGGGGCAGGGAGGTTGGACTAAACCAATATAGAAGAGTTTTGCTAAAACTATGCTTCATAAGGAAATGCACAGATGGATTTAGGAGAAGGTTTAGGAGCATGACTAAAGTTTGGTCAAGCAAAGAATCTTGGCCACACTCTTCTCCTTTAGTTTCTCCCTCTCAGGTTCTTTCTCACTCTCCTTTGCTGGCCCCACCTCCTCTACCCAAATTCAAATTGTTGAAGTGGCTCAGGACTCAGTCCTATCTGTACCCCTTCCCCATCTTATGCTTCCCTGGTGCGTAGGATTCCATGCACTACCATAGCTTTAAATAAATATGCTGATGACAACTATTGCCTGCTTAGCATTTCCAATACTATGTCTGAAAGATATCGCAAACTTCGATGTTCAGAACAGGACTCTTGATTCTTCAATCCCATCCTGCAATGATTACCCCAAATCAGGTCACCCTAACTTTCCCATCTCCCCAGTTTCCCAAGCCTGAAGGCTGAGTTGTCCTTGACATCTTTCTTTCCCAACTCCCTACATCTAGCTCAACATCATAGCATGTTGATTTAATATCCAAAACATATGTAAGATTTGTCAACTTCTTTCCACCTTATGTCTTATAAAGGGTCTCCTTGGATCAATCCTGTCCTCTCTGATCCATTCTCCACACACTAACTAAGCTAATCTCTAAAAAACAGTTGGGTGCAACAGTACACACCTGTGGTCCTGGAAGCTACTCAAGAGGCTGAGATGGGAAAGGATTGATTGAGTCCAGGAGTTCGAAATCAGTCTGGGCAACATAGCAAAAACCTATCTCCAAAAATAGTCATAATAAAATCTATGTTATTCCCCTGCTTCTCTCAATTCCATACAGAATATAAATTGCTTACTTGGTCCTACAGGGTTTCATGATGTGGTCCTATCTACCCCTTTGACCATCCTGTGGCTTCCTGCACACCACACCCACCATGTGAGTTGGATCCTGAGGTCTGACTGCCCATGTCAATCTAGTATGCCTCCCTGCCCTGCATAGCAGGAAAGCTAAGAACCACATTTCCCTGATCCTCCTTGTAGCTAGAGACCAACATGTGATTATAATTCTGCCAATTATAAGCACTTGTACGAGACTTTACTTTGGGTTTCAGTTAACTGGGGAAGAAGTAAGGAGTGAAGTATTTATTTTGCTGGTTCATGTTGGGCCAGAATCAGTGTGAGTCTGCAGTTACTGGCTTCTAGATATTTCCTGAAGCATCTGCAGCTTTCCCAGTCACAGAAGAAACAGGGTGGTTTGGGGAGCAGAAGGTTCTGGGAGTGGTTTCCCTAGAAGCTCTACCTGGACTCTAAACCACAGAGCCTCCCTTCCAGCTCTTTCAATGGTTTAGTAAATCACTGAGTGTCTGATAAATCTCTTCCTCCTGAAACTAGCTCAGATAGCTTCTGTTGTCTGCCACCGAGCTCTAACAGATTTGCTGTCATTTAAAATGAACCAAGACTGTGGTTTAGAATGCAAGCTTTGAATCATCCTGCCTGAATTTGAACCCTCTTTCAAATGCTTCCATACTGTATGACATTGGATAAGTTATTACCTAATCTCTCTAGCTTGTTATTCTCATTTGTAGTCTAGGAATGAAAATAGCATCTACTTCAGAGAGTATTTGAGGTTTAAATGAAATAATACTGGCAAAGCACTTGATGTAGTATCTGGCACATAACAAGAATTCCTGAAAGGTTAACTTTTGTAATTACTGTAATTAAGTGTTATTATTTCCTTCCTCTGGGCCTTGCACTTTGCTCTTTCTTATGCAGGTAGTGTTTTTCTGCCTAATCTACCCCCAGTTAACTCCTACTTGTCCTTCAAGTTTATGTATACAAATCACTCAAAAATTACTTCCTGGCCCATTTTTGACTATCCTATCTACCCACTTGGTTTTCTCTCATAATGACATCTTCCCTCTTGGAGCATTCATCAATTGTGCAAATGTATATTTTTGCGTGTTGATGTTTCTAGTGCTAATCTACCTCATGGAGCTACGAGTTCCCCTAAGTCAGAAGCCATGACTGTGTGTGCCCCATCAGATAGCCAGCACTCCAGCAGACACAGCTCAATACATGAATGGACTCAAAAAACATTTCTCACAGTCCTCCTGGCAAACATACCAGAAATTGCTGAAGATACAGATGGCAGTATTACCAACAAGATCTAACATAAAGAGCCCAGGCCTTCTTTGGTATAAAATAGTCAAACATGGGTTTAAGAAATTACTTGGGAGTATTCCTTATAATATTAAGTTACATATTGGTGTGGTGCCTATAGCTCAGCTGAGTGCCTATAGCTCACTCAGTGTGCCAGCCACATACACCAGGGCTGGTGGGTTCAAACCCATCCCAGGCCTGCTAAACAACAATGATAAAATAATTTTAAAAATAGCTGGGTGTTGTGGCAGGCACCTGTAGTCTCAGTCACTTGGGAGGCTGAGGTAAGAGAATCACTTAAGCATAAGAGTTTAAAGTTGCTGTGAGCTGTGACACCACAGCACCCTACTGAGGATGACATAGCGAGACTCTGTCTCAAAATAATAAGTTACATATTGATAGCAATCTACAGTCTTGCATGCCCTTTAAATAGATTAATTCCTTTAATCTTTATGACAACCCAGCTATCTTTTGATTCTATCTAAGACAGAATACCTGCATCATATCACCCAAATAGGAAGCAACACATTTTGTGAATCACTAATAGACATGAGTGCCAACCCTTGCTTCACCACTTTCTTGCTGTGTGGCCTTAGGTAAATTACTCAACCTCTTGGGGATGGTTTCCTCTTCTGTGAAAAGGAAATAACAATACCTGCATTGTTAGGAGTATTAAAGATTGTACGTATAATGTCTGAGATGTGCACTAGGTAAATAGAAGATAATTCAGATATTATCATTATCACCATCACTGTTAAATCCCTGTCTTACTCAGCAACATGGTGAATCAGACTTCTCCATAATATCTTTGGATTGAAGCCTTAGAATTATGTGTCAATCAAAGCTGCAACATGAATTCCCTCCTCCACTTTATTAACTGAAGGAGTTAATCCCCACATATGTGGCACAGATACACAAATCTAGCTTTCATGTCAGCTTGTTCCATCTCTGCAATTAGATTGTCACTCCTAAGTTGCAGGGACTAGAGCCTCCTTTTTCTAGGGTGCTTTGGACATAGGTTTTATTAATTATCAATGAATGAGAAATAAGTAAAAAGAAAAAGAAAAGAAAGAAAAGGAAAGTTATGGACAGGAAGTCCAAAGAGTTTTAAGAAACTAATCCTAACGGAGATGATCCAAATCAGAGCCAAAGGTCTTGGCCTCATACTCAGAACTTTTTAAGCCTCAGGCCAGGAGGAAAAAAAAAAGTCTCATGTCCTGTTTCAGGGAGGAAATCAACTCTCTGATGAGTACACTGTTAGGCAAAATGCCACTAACAACAATCACGGTTTTTGTTGTCATTCACGCTGATATGGTTAGACCATTATGGAGCAGGTACGACACTGTCACATAAAGCTCAGTGAAGTGAGAAGGACAGGTGGCAATAATTAGGAGACCAGGTGACAGGGGTGAATCCTGAGTCAGTCTAGATGATATCTGCTAGAACCACAAATAAATTGCATGTAACAACTGCTTTCAAAGGGGTTATGAGTGTTCCCAGTTCCTTCCCCAGGGCAATGACTTCAACATCTTGAATATCCATATTAATAAGGATGCCTGGTTTTAATCCTGTGAGATTGACCACATTATTTCCTGTTTGCAGCTAAGATGAACTCAGTGGATGGGATTCAGAACTCAGACGCCCCCACAAGAGCAGGGCTCACGTCTTGACTCTCTCACTGAGGTCCCTGGACATTGTGTTTCCACATCGACAAGTAAAAATTTCCTTACTGTAAAAAGACTGCTCAGCAAGAAGACAGGGAATTTGTGCCTAAACTATAAATAACAAGAAATCAGGCTCATTATGACTTTAAGCAATCTCTGCCATATTGCTTCATAACTTTATGCTTTTTTTTTTTTTTAAGATAGAGTCTATGGCTCAGGCTAGAGTACCAGAGCATCAGCCTAGTTCACAGCAACATCAAACTTCCAGATTCAAGGGATCCTCCTGCCTCAGCCTCCCAAGTAGCTGGGACTATAGGCACCCACCACCACATCTGGCTAACTTTTCTAATTGTTTTAGTAGAGATAGGGTCTTGAATTCCTGAGCTCAAGCCATCCTCCCACCTCTCCCACCTTGGCCTCCCAGAGTGCTAGAATTACTACCACATCTGGCCTCAGAACTTCATGCATTTATGATGAAAATTCCAGCTGCTATGTTGGGAAATCAACATAATATGTCTTGTAAATATTAATATTTAACATTTACCTTTTGCCAAGCACCATACTAAATTTCAGGGAAAATAACTCCTTAATCTTTATCATAGTCAATGAAGTAGGTACTATACTTAGGCCCCTTTCACAGATAATGAAATTGAGGCTCAGAGAAGTCAAATATTTTTCTGTGCTCACCCAGCTAATTAGCAACAAAGGAATCCTCAAACTCATATTAATCTAACCTCAAAACCACCCTTAGCATGTATATTTCTATACAAGGTTCTTTTATTTCCCTAGGCCAACTGCCACTGAGGGTAGATCTAAAGTGATAATATTTCTCCTTTCTTCTCATCCTTCAGATATCAAATTAGAAGTCCTCTTATCCAGAATCCTCCTTGATTCCTCGCTTGCCTTAGACTCCCTCATGCATACCTAGAGTGCTCAGTACATCTTTATCCCAGTAACAGCTGAGCTCACCCACTAGACCCACTACGACCTCAGAGAGGACAGAGACCAAGTCTGTCTTATTCAAAATTAGAACCCCTGTGGGCAAAAGAGTGCCTTCTTATGCCTCATAGGCACACAGGGGATATTTGTGAAACATATGAATTCATGGATAGAGATAATACTTCACTACAGTTATGATGGTTGTTTTTATGTGCCAACTTGACTGGGCTAAGGGAAGCCTAGATAGCTGGAACATTATTTTTGTGTGTGTCACTGGGGGTATTTCCAGAAAAGACTAGCATATAAATTGGTAGGCTGGGTAAAAAGTTCACCCTCATTAATGTGGACAGCCATCATCCAATCCACTGAAGGTCTGGATACCACAACAAGGCAGACGAAGGGCAAATTTGCCTTCTACTTGAGCTGGGACATTCATCTTTTCCTGCCCTCTGACATCTGGGCCTTTGGACTCAGACACTAGTTCTCAGACCTTTAAGCTTAGACTAAAATTTTATGACTGGCTTTTCTGTGCCTGCAGTTTGCAGGCAGAAGACTACAGGATTTCTCATCTGCCACAATCAAGTGAGCCAGTCCCTTCCTATGTGTTTCTATATATATCCCATTGGTTATATTTCTGAATGATACAATGGTTCTTCTTATGACATAAGAACAGGAGGTCTCACTGCTTTGTACTGGGAATCAGAGAAGCAGGTGAAGGTGGGTCATGTATCTGAAAATGCCATGAATGCCCTGATAACACTGATTCTTTGATTTGTACAGAGCTCTATTTTTGTGTATGTGTGCTATTTGAAAGACAGTTATGTCTTATATATGCTATACAGAAACTATATTTTAGCTCTCTTATACCTGTGACAGAAGGAAAGGAAATCTGATATCCAAACATAAATCCACAAAGGTAAATCTTTAGGATATTGAGTGTCACATATCATTAGCAATGATAGTTCCATTAGAGGTAATAGCTAACCAAGACTAGCTACAGATTTGTGGGACCCAATGAAAAATGAAAACATGGTTTACCTTGTTCAAAAAGTATTAAGAATTGCAGGTTAGTGACAGGACAGCATGAAACCTAGTGTGAGTCTCTTCTGAGCAAGGAACCCAGTGGGACTGCTCAGGTCATATGCTCAGGAAGCTGGTCCTACAATGTACACGTCCAGAGTTCTTATTAAGCTCTTCATTAATCAATCATTTTATTTTATCTTCACAACAGCAGGAGAAAGATACTTATAGACATTAGATAGTCTAGCATCAAAGAAAGAAAGATTTTTTTTTTCTAACCAAATGTTGAAAAGGGACTGACAATAAGACCAGGAGAGGAAAAAAGATAAAATACAGAGACAAGGAACCAGAGGTGCCTTTGCCATTCTGATCAATCCCAAATTAAAGCGTACCTTTCTTCACTGTGATTTGAAAAGAGATAAGGAAAAAAGGATTGAGATAAAGTACGTGATTTCACATTGATTATCCCAAGGAAATAATTATCTTCCTAGCAAAGAGGATAATAAGTATTACTAATCACTCACTCCTTTTTCTAAAGAAAGTTGCAAATACTCTCCTTAATACCATTTGTTGGACCAGCCTCCTTTCATCAGTCTTTCATGATCTAAGTAAACTTCAACAGCTAGCAGCTCCCTATAGCCACCACAGCATAAATGTGGATACGTAAAATTGAACAAGAAGATCAAGGAAACAAAAACCGTTTTGGAGAGAAGGACCAAGATGGTGGACTAGAAGCAGGCTATACAGAAGCATGCTTGTGAAGAGGATCAAAAGTGATGAATAGATATTCACCTTCAGATCAACTGAGAAAGCACTGGGAATCAACAGAAAGGTGGCAGAATGAAGAAGAGACAAGTAGGACAACCTCAGAAGGACTGGACGTTTTGGGGGAAGGCCCCCCACATGGGAAAGGGACAGAGGAAAGGACCCTGAGGTCCACACTTCCCCTGAGCACACTGCTACTGGATCTGTGGGAATTCCCTTCTACCAAAGCAGGCCTCCAGACTGACACAGAGATCTCACTGGAAGTTGTATGGCAGCACTGCTCCAGAGAGAAAGCACAGCCAGCTTGTGAACCCTGGCTGCTATGGCTGTGATATCTCAGCCTCAGAGTGCTACAACTATGCAGAGGTCAGATCCATAGCTGCTTGCCCCCTCTCACCTCTGCCTGGCAGGAAGAAATTGGGGAGTCCCAGCACTTGCACATGCCCCGTGGGTGGGTGCCAAGCACTACCACCACCACTCTTGGGGGACCCAGGCAGAGCAGGAGAACTTGGACCCAATGCCTGCTGCTGGGTCCTGGGTGACCCTGCTCAGCCACACCTCCTACAGAACCTGGGCGGAGCACACACTGATAGACCTCAGCACCTACTGCTCATTGTTGGGACAGCTAGACCACCACTGCTGTCACCTTGGAGGCCCAGAGCAGGGCAAAAGCTAGCACGATTGCTACCTTTAGACCTGGGAAGATTACCCACACCATCCCATGTACATGTCCCACCCGCAGGCCCACCACATCTTTCACATGCACTATACCCCAAGCACATTGTGCCCTGCTCTATCAGTACACCTGGCACTGCACGCCTACCTCACTTCATAAACCCACCCCATCCTGTACACAAGCCCTATCCCATGAATTTACCTCACCCCGTATATACACTTTGCCTCACAGGCCCACCCCACCACAGTGTCCCATGACAACCACAGAGGAATGGGAGAAATATAGCAGAGCCAAAGTCTGAAAGGTCCACAGTGCATCTGACCCTCTCCTGCCTAGTCAAGCTTCCAGAGTAGGACTCAAGCTCACTACCCAAATACACACCCCTATCCTCAGATGGGGTCCCAACAAAGAAGTAAAGGTGTACCATAAAGCTATATGTTCTGAGCTGAAAGAAGAGGCCCAAGGTGAGAAAAACTCAGCATAACTTTGGCAACATGAAAAAACAACCTCCCTCAATGCTCCCAAAGTATCACAAGAGCTCTCCAAATTGTTGAAATGACTGATATGAATTCAGATTATGGACAGCAAGTACGATGAATGGGATTGACAAGAAAGTAGAAAAACAACACAAAGAAACAAAAACAAAACTCAGGACATGAATGAAAAATTCACTAAAGTGATAACACAAGAAAAGATATAACAAAAATTAAAGAGATGAAAGAATCATTTAGGCAATTTCAAAATACAAAAGAAAGTTTTGACAGACCAGGAAGAAAAAAGAATTTCAGGATTTCAAAAAAGAATTTCAGAATTTGCCTGAAGACAAGGTTTTCAAATTAATCCAGTCAGTCAACAATTTAGAAAATAAAATAAAGAAGAATGAACATTTCTAGATGGAGGAAAGTAGAGAGGGTCATTTGTGACAGGCTGTTCTTTGTTAAACTATAAAAGTTATTGGTTCCTTTGTTAAACTATAAGTTATTGGTTCCTTTATTTAGGAAATAATGCATGGTTATCTAGATTTTACCTACCACTTCCTCTAATGTATTTGAACATTTGTTTACCAAAATTATCATCATATGCACTTAAATAAAGAGGCAAACTTCTACTGAATTAAAAAAAAAAAAGAACAAACAATCGCTGTGAGAAATACAGGACTATGCAAAGTGAGCTAATATAAGGATAACAGGTATTCCTGAAGGAGAAAAAGAAAAAGCAAAAAGCATGGAAAACCTATTTGAGGGAATAATTGAGGAAAATTTCCTCAGTATCACTAGAGATTTAGGTTCAGCTACAAGATGGTCAATAGACACTTTGAAGATTCATAGCAAATAGAACATCACCAAGGCAGGTGGTCAAAGTCAGTGAAAAGGAGAAAAATTTTTATAAGTTACAAGATGAAATGACACGTTACTTACAAAGGAAAACCATCAGACTAACAGCAAACTTCTCAGCAGAGATCTTATAAGCCAAAAGGGATTGTGCTGCCAAGAATTTTGTATCCCATGAAGCTAAATGTTATAAATGAAAGAGAAATAAAGTCTTTCCCATGTGAATAAATCCTAAGGGATTTTGTCACCAGTAAACCTGCCCTATAGGAAATAATCAAAAATGCTCTATATAGGGAACAGAACAATCAATACCCACCAATGGAAAAAAGCCTGAAAGTTAAAGATCACAACTCTAATGAAACAGTAGCACATGGGAGAAAACATTCAACATGATGTACAGACTAGTATCTGACACATTAAGAGTAACATTGAAAGAAAATGGTCTTATTTTATTTCATTAAATCATAGTTGTGTACATTAATGCAATTATGGGGTACAGTGTTCTGGTTTTATATACAATTTGAAATACTTTCATCAAACTGGTTAACATAGCCTTCACCCACTTAGAAGATAGACACTGGCTGAATGTATGGAAAATAATGACTCAAATATATGTTATATCTCTCCAAGAAACCCATCTAACTCACAAAGATCCTTATAGATTCAAGTAAAGGGATGGAAAATAATTTCTCCATGCAAATAAAAACCAAAAGTGAGCAGGATAGCTATACTCATAGAAAAACATATTTTTTTTTTGAGGGTTGCATAACACTGTGGATGTATCTAATGCTACTGAATTATACACTCACAAATGGGTAAAATAATATATTTTGCATATTTTTACCACAATTTAAAAAATAATAACAATGGTAATCCAGTTTTTCACTTCCTCAATGGGCCAAGATTGGAGGTTGGAGTGGGAGACTCTACTAGTCTGCTAGGGCTGCTGTAATAAAGTATCATATGGGAGAACTTTAACAGATTTATTTTCTCACAGTTCTGGAGGCCAGAGGTCCAAGTACAAGGGCTGGTTTCAAAAATAGACTTTAAACCAATAATACTTTTTTTAAAAAAGGCAAAAACAGTCATTATATAATGGTAAAAGGAACAATTCAGTGAGAAGATATGACAGCACTAAATATATATGCACCTAACACAGGAGCTTCCAGATTCATAAAATAATTGCTACTATACCTAAGCAAAAAAATAAACAGCAGCATCATAATAGCCAACGACATCAATACTCCACTGATGGCATTGGACAGATTATCAAGGCAGAAGATCAATAAAGCAACACTGGAATTAAATGGTATTCTAGAATAAATGAACCTAACAGGCATTTACAGACCATTCAACTCAAAAAGTACAGAATATACATTCTTCTCATCGTACATGGGACATGTTATTGGATATATCATGTATTAGGCCACAAAATAAGTCTCAGCAAATTCAGAAAAATCAAAATCATACCATGTACCTTCCCAGACCACAGCAAAATAAAATTAGAAATTAATTCTAAGAGGAATCCTCAAATACAGACAAAGTCATAGAATTTAAACAACCTGCTACTGAACAATCTTTAGGTCCATGATATAGAAATCAAAAGATTTTTCAAACTAGATGACAAAGATGCCACAAACATACAAAATATACGAGATACAGTAAAAGCAGCGTTAAGAGAAAAGCTCATAGCCTTAAATGCTTACATCAAAAAGACATAAATCAACACAACCTAACATGCCTCAAAGAACTAGAAAAAGAACAAATCAAATCCAAAGCTAGCAGGAAAAAAAAGAAATAAAAAACTGCAGAATAGGCCATCACGGTGAGAACCATGTGCTTCCGAACATCCTGCTCACGGGTACACCTGGGGTTGGAAAAACCACACTAGGCAAAGAACTTGAGTCAAGATCAGGACTGAAATACATTAATGTGGGTGATTTAGCTAAAGAAGTCTGATCACCGGATATCATGGAGTCTGGCAAGATGGCTTCTCCCAGGAGCATGCCAAAAGATGCACAGATGATGGCACAAATCCTGAAGGATATGGGGATTAGAGAATATGAGTCAAGAGTTATAAATCAGATGTTGGAGTTTGCCTTCCGATATGTGACCACAATTCTAGATGATGCAAAAATTTATTCAAGCCATGCTAAGAAAGCTACTGTGGATGCAGATGATGTGCGATTGGCAATCCAATGTCGCGCTGACCAGTCTTTTACCTCTCCTCCCCCAAGAGATTTTTTATTAGATATTGCAAGGCAAAGAAACCAAACCCCTTTGCCATTGATCAAACCATATTCAGGTCCCAGATTGCCACCTGATAGATACTGCTTAACAGCTCCAAACTATAGGCTTAAGTCTTTACAGAAAAAGGCATCTGCTTCTGCAGGAAGAATAACAGTTCCTCGGTTAAGTGTTGGTTCAGTTACTAGCAGACCAAGTACTCCCACACTAGGCACACCAACCCCACAAACCATGTCTGTTTCAACTAAGGTAGCGACTCCAATGTCTCTCACAGGGCAAAGGTTTACGATACAGATGCCTACTTCATAATCCCCAGCTGTAAAAGCCTCAATTCCTGCAACTTCAGGAGTTCGGGATGTTCTGATTAATCCATCCTTAATTGGGTCCAAAAACATTCTTATTACTACTACTATGGTGTCATCACAAAATACTGCCAATGAATCCTCAAGTGCATTGAAAAGAAAATGTGAAGAAGATGATGATGACTATGATAATTTGTAATCTAGCCTTGATGCATGTAACATGTATATTTAGCCTTGAATCCATTGTACTGAAATTAAACATGCATGCTAGATGTCTTCAAATTGTGTTTTAGAAAACTTAAATAATATTTAATGAGTAAATATAGTTACTATGTTTTTCAATTGAAATGTTGGATTTTCTTTAGTAAGATTAGTTGTGGTTTTTCATCAACTTTTAAGTATAAAAAATAAAGTTGTCATTCATGAAAAAAAAAGTTCAGAATAGAACTAGATGAAATGGAAACCTTCCTCCCCAAAGGTAAAGGATCAAAGAATCAAAACGTTGGTTCTTTGAAAAGATAATAGACCACTAAGTATATTAACCAGAAATAGAAGAAAAGGAGTCAAATAAGCTCAATCAGAAAAAAAAAGAGACATTACAATTGGTACTACATAAAAATATCATAAATTGACTATTATAGAAACATCTACCCACATAAACTAGCCAGTCTAGAGAAAATGGATGAATTTTTGGAAACACACAGCCTCATAAGCTTAAATCAAGAAGAAATAAAATTCCTGAACAAATAATTAGTAGTGAGGTCAAAAGAGTACTTTTAAAATCTCCTGACAACAACAACAATAAAAATCCTGGACCAGACAAACTGACATCTGAATTCTACTAGATCTACAAAGAGCTGGCTTCTTTCCTACAGAAATTATTGTATAATGTCAAGAAGAAGAGTACCCTCCCTACCTCATTCTGTGAAGCCAGTACCACCTTGATACTAAAGACAGGAAAGGACACACACATATTCACACAGAAAATTGCAGATAATATTCTTCAGGAATATAAA
Organism: Otolemur garnettii; assembly: GCF_000181295.1. Taxonomy (NCBI): domain Eukaryota; kingdom Metazoa; phylum Chordata; class Mammalia; order Primates; family Galagidae; genus Otolemur; species Otolemur garnettii. Next base: position 12,528,301 of record NW_003852401.1, on the reverse strand, counting down.
TGCTGAAGTCCTCAACAAAATACTAGCAAACCAAATTCAACAGCACTTCACCATGGGTTTCATGGAGAAATGCAAGGATGGTTCAATATATACAAATTAATAAGTGTGATTAACCACATAAAAACAACTAAAAATAAAAACCACCTGATTATCTCAATACATACAAAAATACCATTCAGTACAATCCAGTACCCCTTCAGGATAAAAACCCCAACAAACTAGGCATAGTAGGAAAATACCTTAAAATAATAAAAGACATATATAACAAACCCACAGCCAAAGTCATATTGAATAAGAAAAAAGACAGAAGAACAAGTACAAGACAGAATCCCCACTGACACTACATCTATTGAAGACAGTACTGGAAATCCTCTCCAGAGCAATCAGGCGAAAGAAAGCAATAATGGGCATCCAAATCAGGAAAGAGGAGTTCAAACTATTACTATTTGCTGATGATATGATCTTATACCTAGAAAACCGTAAAAACTCCAACAAAAGATTTCTAGAATTGATTAATAAATTCCATGTCTCAGATTCCAAAATTAATATACACAAATCAGTAGCATTTCTATGTACTAATAACCATCAAGCTGAGAGTCAAATTAATAACTCAATACCATTTATAACAACTGTAAAGAAAATAAAATGCCCAGGAATATATTTAACCAATGATATGAAATTCTCTAAAAGGAGAACTACAAAATACTGATGAAATAAATCATAAGTGACAAAACAAATGAAAAAATATCTCATGCTCATAGATTAAAAAGATTTTAACATTGTTAAAAATGTTCATAGTGTCCAAAGTGATCTAAAGGTTCAACATCATTCCTATCCAAAGGCCAACATCATTTTCACAGATGTAGAAAAAAATAATCCTAAACTTCATATGGAAACAAAATAGAGCTCAAATAACCAAAGCCATCCTGGACAGAAAGAACTAGTCTGGAGGCAAGCCATTACTTCACTTGTATTATAGTATAAGACAATAGGGATCATAAAAGCGTAATACTGCTATAAACAGAGAGCAGTGGAACAGAATAAAGAGACCTCAGATAAAACCATGTACCTATGACCAACAGATTTTTGATGAAACAGAAAAAAAAATGTATATACACTGGGGAAAGAAAGCCCTACTCAATAAATGATGCTGGGCAAAACAGATAGTCACATGTAAAAGAATGAAATGATCCCTATCTCTTTCCATAAACAAAAAGGTAACTCAGGATGATTAAAGACTTAAATGTAAGACCTAAAACCATAAAAATTATAGAAGAAAATGTAGGAAAGTGGTCTACAGAAAGAATTTTGATTAAGACCCCAAAGGCAAATACAACAACAAAATTAATAAATATAATGGGACTTAATTAAACTAAAAAGTTTTGTAATAATCAACAGAGTGAATAGAGAGCCTAAAGAATAGGAGAAAGTGTTTCCAAACTATACCTCTGACAAAGGACTAATATCGAGAATCTAAGAGGAACTCAAGCAAATCAGCAAGAAGAAAACAAATGACCCCATCAAAAAGTGCACAGAAGATATGAACAAATTTTCCTCAAAAGTAGAGAAATGGCCAACATATGAAAAAATGCTCAACATCACTAATTATCGGGAAAATGCAAATTAAAACCACAATGAGATACCACCTTACCCCTGTCAGAATTGCCATTATGAAAACTCCAATCCAGTTTTTCTGCCACCCACATGCTCCCCCGCCTCCAGCTTTTATTTATTTGGGGCAAGAAAGATGTCCATGGATTTCTTGTAATTATCCTACAGTTTTAAAAAAGAAAAACATAAATATGAACTCAACTGATGATTTTATCTATTTTAGGTAACATAAAATAATTAAAGTGTTTTGGTTAATAATTTTTTTGAGTGTGATACTTCTTGAAGCAAACATCAGGATGAAGTCCAGGCTCCCTCTTGCATGTCTCACAGTAGAAAATGGTTTCTCTCCTTACATCTTTCTCATTCCTTCTGCATCAAACTGTGCAATCCTTTGTTGACTTTTTTCATTGTGTATCATAAAATGTATCCTCCCATTTAGCCTTTCCTCAATGTCAGAAGCTGATGGTTTTCCCCTCTTTCTTGGATTTCTGTTCCTCACATTTCTCATAAGCTGAGTGAGATTATTTCTCCTATATGGTGTTGGTGTGGACACAATGAAAAGGGAATGCTTTTACACTGTTGGTAAGAATGTAAACTTGTACAACCACTGTGGAAAGCAGTACGGAAATTCCTTAAAGAACTATAAGTAAACCTCCCATTCAGTCCAGCAATCCCACTACTGGATATCTACACAAAGGAAGTGATGTCATTATATCAAAAAGACATCTGTACTTGAATGTTTATCGCAATCACCAGGATGAAGTCCAGGCTCCAATTCACAGTTTCAAGGATATGGAACCAACCTAAGTGCCCATCAACTGATGAGCGGATAAAGAAAAGGTGATTGTATATATAAATATCATACACACACACACCAGAGTACTACTCAGCCATAATGTCATTTTCAGCAATTTGGATGGAACTAGAGACCATTATTCTAAGTGAAGTATCTCAGGAATAGAAAACCAGATACCATATGTTCTCACTTACAAGTGGGAGCTAAACAAGGGATATACGGTCATAAAGAGGTATAATGGACTTCAGAAACTAAGAACAGGGGAGGGTAGGAGGGGAAATGAGGAATAAATGTAACAAAAAACACTTGTACCCCCTAAATGTTTTAAAATTAAAGAACATAAAACCAAATTAAAAACAAAACAAAAACCATTTCCCTCCGACCACCGTTTCACTCTTCTTGCAGCTGTATGTCCTCCCTTTCGTCCAACCAGAGGGTAAACAGTGTGTCCGAGCAGGGCTAGAAGACTTCATCCTTTCCAGGGCACTATAATTTTAACTATTCATAAAAGCTCTAGAGGTGCCCTTTACATACTGGAAAAGACAAGACATAGTTCAAAACAAGTTTCAGTAGCAATTACGATGAGATTTACACAGACTCATAAGGTTTAACCAAAGAGCAGTGATGAATAAAATACCTGCACTGTTATTCAGGGTCTCTAAATGAGGGCACTAGCTGAACTTCAACCCTATATTGGTAAGACTGAGAAGACTCAATCATCAAGTAAAGTATTGCTCCTTCACCTACAGAATAATTCCAGTAAAAAAAGTAGTAGGCTAGTTTTTAATGGCAAAGAGTTATTCTTCACGTTTAAAGTGAAAAGCTATTAGACATGAAAGTTTTCCGTAAAGATTAAGATCCTGGCTTCACTGCTTCCTTGCTTTATGACCTCAGGCAATTTACTTCACCTCTCTAACCCTGAGTTTATTCTGTAATAATAATAAATAACAATTAATATAGCAAGACAATACTACTTAGGTGTGTCATGGACATTAAATAAGATAATAATATAAAACATGTACCATGGTAGCTTGTACATAGTAAGTACATTCAAACTGCTATGGTTTAAATGTATCATCCAAATTTCATATTGAAAGGTGGGGTCTTTAAGAGGTGATTGGATCATAAAGACTCTGCCCTCAAAAATGAATTACTCTATTCATGGGCTAATGAATCAATGGATTAATGAGTTATTCATGGAGGTGGGACTGGTGGCTTTGTAAGTAGAAGAAGAAATATCTGTGGCTCTCAGCCATGATACCTGAGCCACCTTGGGACTCTTCAGAGGGTCTCTACCAGAAAGAAGGGCTCACCAGATATGCCCATCCCCAACCTTGGACTTCCCCCACTCTATAACTGTAAGAAAAATTGTTTTTCTTCATATATTACCCAGTTTCAGGTATTCCTTACAAGCCACTGAAAACAGACTAATACTAATCTATCTATGTTATTATTATCAAACTCAGGTTTTAACTTATAATTTGAAATTTAGTTAATAGTCCTAAAGTCAATACTCCTCTCATAGTTATCATAATCTCATTGCCTAGAACCCAGAAAAGTACCTGCCAATGGTAGACACTTAAAAAATACTTGTTGAATAAATAAATTACTGAAAATCAGTGTAGTTTACAATACTAGACTCCAAGCTTCATTGAGACTGGGACCAATAATTAACCATTCATCCACTTTTTCAAAACATATTTACTGGGCTTTTATTGTGTTCCAGGTACCTTGCTCTTGTAATGTTTATTTCAGACAAAGAAGGTATGCAACAGAACTGTATAAAATAAGAGTCCTTGATTCTGGCTCTAAAACCCAATGACAACACAATAGTAGGTCCAGTGAAACTCTAAAGAGCCCTCTTGGTCTCCAAGTGCAGAGAAACCAAATGTCTATGAAGAAGCCTATGAAACAATTGGTTTTCCCAGGGAATGTGGCCTGGGTTAGAATTACTATATCAAAAGAAAAATGGATGCTCCTGAAGGGCAGGGATGTTTGACTTTGATTTGGGTCTGTTAGTAAATGAATGAATGCACTCACACAATCACATTCACATGCACACACACAGTCTGCAACGGCTATCAGTAATGACATCCTTTGGTTTAATAACCACAATCTGAAGACCACTCTAAACTCTACAAGACTAAGTGCTTCTTACTCCACAGAGCAAAGGAAACTTTCAAGTCATGTTGTCAGCCCAATGGATACAGGGAATTACGTGCATGTTTCCACACCTCAAGAACTGTGCTTACACAACATAAGCTGAGACCACTCAAGTCCACTTCCTCCCCACCCACAAGCCTGCTTCCAGTGACCTTCCATGATGTGCCATTGTGTCAAGTGTCAGAACCAGTGACTTTGTTGAAAGGACACTCCCAATCACTGGACAGAAGAGGCATTAAAAAATTGCATTCCTTGAGGATAGGGTAACAGCCTGCCATAGTATCCAGCACATAGTAAATACTTAAAACATATTTGTTGACAGAATTAATGACCGGTCTTCACAGAGGTTTTCTGGCCTCTGAGGCACTAGTCCAATTCTTTGCAGTTTAGCTAGATCAAAGCTGCAATTTCTTTCTTCACTTCTATTTCTGTCTTTTTGTTCTTTTAAACAAATTATTTTATAGTAATCACTTATACATTCTGACAATTTAAATTTGAAGACTTAGGATTAGAATGGCAAAATATATGCCTGACTCATCTAGGCTTAGCTTTGAGGCTGGACATATCGAGTTGTCTATGCAGCTGCTCTCAGTGACACACTGGGAGATTTTGGCTTGTCAGACTCTTGGAACTCTTTCATGAAAAGATAAGGTATGTCCCTCCTTCTAACCGTCGGTGGGGGCAACACCATGTTAACGATCTTTCCAGACTTTTCTAATAAAATATTTTTAATACAAACAAAACTAGCTATTACATTGGATTCACAAAGCTTATTATTTTTAAGAATTCCAGAAAGTAACATGTCACTGGAAAAACATAATGGACTATAAAATGTGGGTGGACCGTGTCCTCTGGTTTGCTGTAAGATGTTCTTATTTTTTAAATTGTCAGAATGAATCCAGGGACTCCTCTTTACTCTGGTGCCCTCAACTTGTTCATTCTCTAGCAAAACAGAAAGGTAAACACCGAGTAGACATTTTCCTCCTCGACTGAAACCAAAAATGTATGCCTGCTATTAGAAAAGAACAATAAAATAAAGTTACTGAACTTCATTGTAGTTCAGTATTTTTACAGATTTTGCCTTGTATAATGAGCACTTTTTTGCACAAATTTTTGAGTGAAAAATAAGGATGCATATTATATATGGGCAGTATTAATTCCATACCTAAACAAATGTTTTTAATTCTTTTATTTATGCTTATGTATTAAAAGTAAAACTCTAGAAAAGATATCTATATGCAAAAAAAAATTCCCTGAAATGCGATAATCACACCCCCTCCACACTCCCTCCCCATCCTGGGCTGTCCCATCGCAATTCGGGCACTGCTGGTGCAGGAACCTCCAGCCCGCCCAGCCAATTGCGCTTGAGTGGGAACATGGCCACAGCAACTCTGCTGAGAGCCCCAGTGGGCTTATCAACTAGGATGCTTGTGCGAGGGGCCTGCCCCGGGCTCTTGCCCTCTCTGGGCTGCCTCCTCTCTGGTGCAGCAGGCCCTATTCTAAGGCCCCAGGGACAACACCTTGCTGAGGAGGAAGATCCCCCAGCTAGGGTTCCTGAGACCTGGTTCCACTAATAGCCCCCTGTTGTTGATCTTGGGCCTCAGTTTCCATAAAGTTTCTATCTGCAAGTGTACCTGGCAGAGAAGCTCAAAAGCTCAGGGTACCCCCATTGATTGTAATTTTGACCCTATGACTTGTCCAAACCCCCAATGTGTTGAGTTGGTATAATTTCCCCACTTTGCCAGTAGGAAGGAACATCTAGGATGCTTGTTAATAGAACAGACACACAGGTTTTCTCCTAAAGAGTTGATTCGGTGTATTTGGGTGTAGTCAGGAGTCTCATTTTCTTTGTAGGATTTGTAAGTTTGAGAAAGGGGGGAGTCATTCGCTCTGGTGTTACTGAGTGCCCACGGTCTGGATGCCTCAAGGGGTCATGGTATAGTCACTAAACACAAATATAAACACAGAGCACTTGCCTGGGGCAGCATCAGGGAAGTGCCACGTCCCAGGGGCCTCAGAATGGGGCCAGCTGCATGAGAGATGAGGCAGCCTGGAGGGCAGGGATCTACTCCCAGGAAACCAGTTGCCAAGGCAGGCCCTGGCCTCTCACACCAGCTTCCTGGGAAATAAGCCTGCCAGGATTCTCAGTGGAGTGATGATGTCAACATGCCCACCAATAGACATGGGTAGGAACAGGACATGAGAGGACATGGGGATGAGGGTGGGCTGGGAGGGCACAGGGGCAGCAGGACAGGTACTCAGGCCCTCTGGACCACTCTCACTTGCCACCTGGGCTCACTCCTGGCTTCTCCACAGCAGCCAGCTCCATACCTCCTGCCTCTCACAAGTGAAGAAGGCACCACTGTGCCATCACTTTTAGGCTCTTATAAAAAATTAAAATGAAAGAATTTTTTTCCTAAAAGTTTAGGCCAAAACATGGGTGTGTAGGCCAGGAGTGTTGGCTCACACCTGTAATCCTAGCACTCTGGGAGGCTGAGACAGGTGGATTGCTTGAGTTCACAAGTTCAAGACCAGCCTGAGCAAAAAGCGAGACCCCCATCTCTACCAAAATTAGAGCAACTGAGGCAAGAAGATCAGTTGAGCCCAAGAGTTGGAGATTGCTATGAGCTATGATATCACAGCACTCCACCCATGTGACAGCTTGAGACTCTGTCTCAAAAAAAAAGAGTGTGTGTTGTATGCAACAGCGCATTACACATGGCAAAATACGGTATCTGAATAAGTCCGTGTTTCCTGCACATCCAGAGGGCTCGGTGAGAACTCTGCAATGGGGATGAGCAAAGGAGAAGAGTTCTAAAGGCTGTGCTTTCCCTGTCTGCTGTCACTATTTCATGTAACTGCTTAAGGACCGACCCAGCAGATGGGTGTATGCCTATAAATAGCTGAGAATGTTGGAGAACAGGTACACATACACACACACACACACACAAAGAAGGAGGGCATATAACAGGCAGCACAGTGGACTCCAGAACTTATCAAATCCATGCCCAAACACTTCCAAGCCATGTGGCCTTCGGCACATCTTGCATGCTCTTGGAATTTTTATTTCCACTGTAAAAAGCAAAATTTAGATAATAGTACCTAAGAATGTAGGGAAGAATTTTTAAAAATACAAGTAACATCACATTAGCAGGTCCTAATATCTATTAAACGAGTTACATCTAATGTCATAACAAAGTCAAATGGTATAGAACAGAAAACCTCCCAGTTGCATTACATGTCGTAATGGTAAGTATTATTTTATTAAGTTTTTGCTTTAATCATATATATAAATGTATAATATATATGTACATATATATACACACACACAATTAAAATCTATTTCTTGCTAAAGGCACAGGCAAATTTCATAAATCACCCTGGTAGTCCTTATAGACTAAGAAGAGGGCATGGATGTGACAGTACCTAGTATACAGTAGGTATTCCATTCCTGGTGGGTTTTTTCCCAAAGAGAAACTAATTTTAACAAATTTATGGTAAAATCGCAAATTCATGTACATCCCAGAATTTGTCGTGTTCTTCTCCTTCAGCCCTTGCTGAGACTTTTCCTTCTGCTAAAAATAGCTTCTATGAGATATAACACAGCAAATTTATAGAGAAACCTCTTTAAGATTGTTTATGAGGTCATATAATAAATCTCCCCGCTTTGAGCAAATAGTCACATGCCATTTACTATGGTTGATCATTAAGAAGAAATAGGCTCTTGTGAGTTTGTCTTTGCTAGTTTTCTGGGTGTTAGCTTTATTTTGCAAAGAAAAGCAATATATTCAGTAGAAAGGAAGTAAAAGTAAAATGGACATTATCATTCACTGGCCCCTTCTCAGGGGATCAAGCTATGTGATGATCCACTGTTTACAACCGTGAAGTAGGTATTATTATTGCCTTTGAACTCATTAAAAAAAAAAAAAAACAGTAAAGGAGGTAAGTACTTGCCCAAAGTCATCCAGCTAGGACTGAAACCCAGGTCTGACCCCAAAGATCATGCCCATCTCACTCACCATGTGATGGGGCTCACAGCACATCCTTCTCAAAGCAATTCATTATTCGTCTCCACTCCCAAGAGGAAGATGGCTTTTATCCTGTGGAGTGAAGCAGGAATTCCACAGGAGGCCAGACCTTTATTAACACTCTAATTTGCACCAGTGGTGGGATCACTTGTTCTCTGTCAGAGAAAACAATTCAACATTAATTCTAGGAAGAGCCATCAGTGTTTTGATCTATTCCTGAGCGTGTGAAGCCCTTTACTCTCCTGGCCTTCTTATTCTTCCTAGGGATGAACCAGGAAATGTCCATGTTCACTTCTCAACTGGGGCCTTAAACTGACGTGTAAAGACCTCGTATACACATCAGTTCTCTTCAGAGTGCTACCTTCCAGGGATATAAACTTAGCCATCATTATCTCACATTTGCCAAGGGCTCAAATGGACTCTTTTCCAGACAAAAGTCAAGCCAGGCAATGCACAGACTGGAAATGTCTATAAAAACCAGCGCAGGTAAATAAAGTGTTCTTGTCACTGAAATGTTAGGAGATGAAAAATAATCCTAACCTAGCTCAAAATACCAGAAAATACTACATAAAATACAATAGAGGAAAAGAGACCTTAGGTCAGAGTACCAAGTCCAAAAATGGTGCAAATGAGAAGTTTGGGAGATAAACTTCTCCCGTCCCTTCTATTGAAGATACTTGATCTTACTGATTACATTCTTGTTTCTCCCTTTAGATGAGGCATAGTATAGAAACAGCCTTACTCACTTGCTTATTTATGACAATGCCCGATCTTGAGCTGCTTCATTATTCTATTTTTGGACTTGGTACTCTGACCTAAGGTCTCTTTTCCTCTCCTTCTATCAAAACTAACTTTTTCGTTTTTCTTTGTCACCCTGGGTAGAGTGCCTTGGTGCCATAGCTCACGGCAATGTCAAACTCTTAGGATCCTCTTGCCTCAGACTCCTGAGTAAATGCCTGGCTATCTTTTCAATTTTTAATACAGATAGGGTCTTGCTCTTGCTCAGGTTGGTCTTGAACTCCTGAGTTCAACCAGTCCACCCACCTTGGCCTCTGAGAGTGCTAGGAACAGGCATGAGCCACTATGCCTGGCTCAAAACTAACTCTTAAAGGAATTTTGTTCACTTATTCCACTAAGATAAAAATGAATGATGTGTCTCAATGTGCTACCTCTCCTAGGAGGTCCTTCCTTATAACCAGAGGGAGTCCATCAGTCAGCTTGGGAGCTTAAGATTTTATTTTAATTCACACCAGTTTGGATTCAATTCAAAAAACATTCATGGGTGGGCCTCATTGTGATGAATGAAGATTCAAAGATGGCAAAGTCATGATTATCAGCCTCATAATTACTCAAGGTAATGCTGAAGAAGACAGGCAAGTGAACAGTGAAAAGTTCAGCCACAGAGGCTACGTCCAAGAAGCAGAATGACTAGCTCCTTAAGAAGGGGCGCAGCAGTCAGAGAGGACTCTGGAAGTGGTGACATCTGACTTCAATGAACAGGGGTTGCCAGGCATTCATAGAGAGAAAGACATTCCAGGAAGAAAAGAAAACGGTTCCCAGCATCAAAGGATCCTCAGAAGAACAGCTTGGAGTAAGAAGGACCCCTGTCTCAAAAGCCATTTTGAGAGAGTAGAGAATAGTCTTCATGTGAGTTTTTCCTTCATCAACTCTCTTAAAAGCCAAGAGAAGTGAAATTCAAAGAAGATATTTCAGCAGGGAACTCTGTGAAGGAAGTTTTCATGCATTTTTTTCAGGGAACTGCAAGGATTCAAGGGAAGACGAGGGGCATCTGCAGGGTCCCCCTCTTTCAGTTGCTCATCTCCACTTTGCTTTCAGGAGGAGCAGAACCTCAATCAAGTTAAAATAAACAAAAGTCTTCTTCGGTGAGTGCCTGCAAGACATTTGTTCAAACTTGTTTTAAACATGAGCACTAGGCCCAAAAGGCCGATGACCTAAGCCAAGATAGTTATTTCTGTTCTTTTTCAAAAACATTTTCATTTGTTTAGAGCTGGAATGTTCAGGGTAATAGATGAAGAATGTTTGTGTGAGGTTCTGCATGTTAAGTGTTTAAACAGCTTGTAAATACGTTCCAGTCGGGCCCATTCATCGCAGCTACACTCACTTATTATGAGACAGAGGTGAATTTCTAGACATATTTCCTTAGTTATATCCTTATTGATTAATATTTATGAGCAATTTTCCCATTATCTCCTAGATATAATAACCATGGATTTTTTCAGTCTTCATGACTACTAGTAACTCAGCTTTATATGACAAATAAGAACTAAAAGAATGTATTTTTTTCTGAAATATAAATGCCACTTTCTGCATTGTCTTTAATGTAAGCACCTATGTGCATTTGAGCACATAATAGTCTGTTAATAGTCTGTCTTCTCCCATTAGAGAGGTCTATGGGAGACATTTAGTGCCTGCCCCATAGTAGATATATCAGATGTTAGGCCACAGAATCAGAAGCCTGGTCTAATCCTACTTCTACCATGATCCAGCTATGTAAACCTTTTTGGTCTTCTTTCTTTTTTCTTTAAGACAGAGTGTTACTTTATGCCCTGGTAGAGTGCTGTGGCATCACAGCTCACAGCAACCTCAAACTCAAGAGCTCAAGTGATCCTCTTGCCTCAGCTTCCCAAGTAGCTGGGACTACAGGCACCCGCAAAAACGCCCAGCTAGTTTTTTTTTTTCTATTTTTAGAGACAGGGTCTTGCTCTTGCTCAGGCTGGTCTTGAACACCTGAGCTCACGCAATTCATCCACCTCGGCTTCCCAGGGTGCTAGGATTACAGGCATGAGCCACCATGCTCCAGCTGTGTAAATGTGAGTGAATGAGTCACTTAGTACCCAAGAACCAGTTTCCTCATCATTACTGTGAGATAAAATACTTATTTCACCAGATAACTTATTGTTTCATGAAATAACGTGTGTATGAAAGCATGGCAGGAAAATAGGAAATCAATAAATACTAATTGAATTTAAACTTTGAACAATGCTAAAATTATTACCTAGATATAGCCCTGGGATGCCATATCTTAACTTCAGTTAAAACTTGAGTGAGGCTTGGTGCCTGTGGCTCACGTACCTAAGGTGCCAGCCATGTACACCCAAGGTGGCGGGTTCAAATCCAGCCTGGGCTGCCAAACAACAATGATGGCTGCAACCAAAAAATATAGTCGAGCGTTGTGGCGGGCGCATGTGGTCCCAGCTACTCGGGAAGCTGAGGCAGGAGACTCACTTGAGCCCAGGAGTTGGAGGTTGCTGTGAGCTGTGATACCACATCCCTCTATGAGGGGGACAGCTTGAGTCTCCTGTTTAAAAAAAAAAAAAACTTGAGTGAGGAGAACAATAGATTCCAAACTTTGATGTGTTATTAAAATGTAGATTTCTGAGCTCTGCCCGTGAAGATGTAGATTTCATAAGACTGTCATGAACCTGGGCCTCCACATTTCCAGCAAGTTCCTAGGGCCATTTTGATGCAGGTGGTCTACACACCACACTTGGACAAACAGGAAACCAAGGGCAGCAGCATAATTTAATCTGCAGGAAAAAATTTAGATTAGGACGTTGATAGCTCTGCAGTCAGCTTACACCCTAAAATATGGAGGACCAGAGGGTGGGAGATAGGCAGGAAGCAGGAAGGAAAGGTTTCACCAGTCCCCCAGGTCACAAAGTTTCAGGATTCTGATTGCGTGGCAGGCTTGTACAAAGAATGAAGCCATCTGCCCTGCTGGGATTGGAGAGACTTGAGAATATTTCTGATTACTCTGATGTTAAAAAAAGACTAACATGTATAATATTTTTTTTCCTTCCCTCCCTTGTGCTACCACTACCACAGACAAGCCTTAAAGCCATGTTTATTTCCAAACCAAATCTAATCCATATGTTCGTCTATACTTGAGTCAAAAAGTCTCTAGCATTAATTTATCAGTAAGAGAAAATCTTTACCATAAAAACAGCAAAGGGTAATTTTTCTACCTTCACTAAACATATTTAAACAACAAATATTCAGAACTGAAGAATGGTGGTGCAAATGGAGGGAAGTGGGATATAGGGATTCAAAAGCAACAAAGGCTTTTTCTGTTGTTTAACATTTACTTCAGTTCAAACCATTCTCAATGTCTTTGAATCGTTGCCTTACAGTTGTGTAGATCCATCCTGTCAATGTGGGCACAAAAAGGGGCATAGTTTAACCATGAGAAAATTAGTTTTAATACCTCATCGTGATTGGTAGATTGCTTTAAGCTGTATTCTTTTAAATAAACTCTTTCCTGCAAGAGACTGCCCTTTAATCACTAACAAGCTAAAATGCTATTTCTGTTTATGTCTTGAGGATGAGCCAACTACATCAGAGAAGTAGGACAGCTGCCCTGTCCTGTAGGCCTGAATTTAGTCTCTGTTTTTATACAGTTCTTTTCACAAAGAGCTATCTAATATGGTAAGAGTTTTACAGACCAAAGACAATCAAAGTATTTTTGTCACCAAGGACAGACTCAGTACTCACCTGTTGCCCTACACAGGACCCTACCCTCCATGTGATTTTCAGAAACCCCAGAGAGTTGCAGTGATCTGCTATGTCCTACAATAAGAGCCTAAAAGATATTCCAGGCTGCCTTGTGGTGGCACAGCAGTGTCATAGGGACAGCATAAGTTTGCACATTCTGAGTTTAACTCTTAACTCTGCTCTTAAGTTAGCTGGGTCCTTAATCTTTCCAGGGTTGATCTATAATATGGGGGTGACAATACCTTGTAGAGCTATTTGATATGTTAAAACTGATGGCACATAAAGCTTAGAGCAGTGCCATGCCAAGGGAGAGTTGGAAGGAGCCTCGTGCACCAGGTACAGGCAAAAAAGGGGGTGCATCATCTGTAAAAAAGTTAAAAACAATAAAACTAAAGGTTGACCTGCTTATTATAATTCACGGGCAATTCTAGATAATCTCAGTGATTAAATACTTCTTCCACTGGGGCAGACAGTTCCCACTGTAGTCCTCACCCACCTTGGCATGCGAAAGGCTTAGTAACTGATATGTAATAGGTCCTCAAGAAATGCTCGTTCTCTCTCAGTGGCAATGGGCCAAATCTGTGTACAAACAATTATAAACTAAGAAAGGAGCCTTTGTGTGCAAATCCTGCTACAACTCAACTGAGCCCTAGACACTGAAACAGGGCTTATTACAACTGGTACATGTATCTACTAAATTGGCTGACCTCCATAGTCATCTTTCCAAAAAGCATCTCCAACAGGGTCTAAAAGGTTAAGTCTAATAATGCACTGCTTTCATTTCTTAGAGGAATAACCCTTCATAACAATACATACACACATTGATAAAATGGAACCATTCTAATAATAGAGTGGAGAAAAGGCCAGGTAATAAAGTAGAGGTCGTTTAGTCTAACCTTCTCATTTTACAGAGTCAGGGTTCTTGGTTGCAAACACTAGGAACTACTTAAGCTGAGAAGTTATTTATTGGATAGCTACTGAATAGCTCACAGAATCAACATGAAGACTGAAAAATAAAGCTGACAAGATACACAGGAAGAAGGCAGGCAGACGTTCCAGGAGAACTGTTTTGGACAGTTTTGCCATTGGAGGCATCAACACTGGACTCTTACTTCCACTGCCATGTGAATAATCTCTGGCTGTCCCTGCCAGAGTCAAAGTCCTAGGCAAGAATGCCCAACTGAACCAGTCATAGGTCATATTTCTATGAGACAGTAACTCCCTCAACCCAACACATTATACATGCTTAAGTGCCATGTGGGCCCCATGTTGCCATATCAGAGAAACTTCAGGGTGGGGAGCAAGAGGCATGTCACAGAGGTCCAAGGTGAGGTGCCATCAGGTTGCACCTGCATGAAGCTGATCAAAGTCTACTACATCTGATCATCTAATTCCATCAGGGACTATTGAGACAAGAGGATTTCACGTATAAATAAGAAGTTTCGAACACCCTTTTATGATGGAAAGTGTCCAATGTAATCAAGATGCCACTCAGGTGCTCCACGGGTATGCACCATTTCAGGAGCTTCACGCCATTTCCTCTGACAAAGCAACCACTCAGTAGTGGTGGCAGCCAGGCAGCCCAGACACAGTTTCCACACAGGCCTGAACAGCCACTTGGTTTACAAGGGTCACTTGGAAGAAACCTGAGCCTCCTGGTGGTGAGACTGCAAACTAACACAACCTCTATGGAAAGAAGTTTGGAGAATTCTCAATGAACTAAAAGTAGACCTTTCATTTGATCCTGCAATCCTATATCTACCCAGAAGAACAAAAATCATTTTCCCACAAGGACATTTGCACCAGAATGTTTATTGCAGCTAATTCACAATTGCCAAGGCATGGAAGCAACCCAAGTGCCCATTAAACCCATGATTTACAAATTGTGGTACCTGTATACCATGGAGCACTATTCTGCCATAAAAAGATGAAGACTTTACATCTTCTATGTACCTGGATGGAGCTGTAACACATTCTTCTTAGTTAAGAGTCACAAGAATGGAAAAACAAGTATCCAGTGTACTCAATACTAATGTGAAACCAACATATAAACAACTACACACCCACACAAAAGAAAAAATATATATAATCCAGCAAGGGGGAAGGGAAAAGAGGGAGAGGGGAGGAGAAAAAAGGGAGGGCAATGGACAGGCTCTCACCTAATGTGCACAATGTGAGGGTGTTCAGCAAACCCCTGTGTGCAGGGCTCAACTACAACTTGAACTTTACCTTAGCATTGAAAACAATGTAACCTAAACATCTTTACCCTCTTATTACTTTCAATTAAAAAAAAAGAAAGAAAGAAACCTGAGTGCCTCAAAGCAGGTTATCCAACAGTGAGGACCTTATAGTAAGCATTCACATGGCATTCAAATATTTTCACATTTTGGTCCATTCCAATCAGTCCATCTGAATATCTGCTCCCCGAATCTCCTTTCCCTGCTCAGCTGAAGAATAAGTTTGTATACAACATTGCCTCAGGCCAAGTCTCCTTTTAGCAAAGTGGACAAGTATAAACTCCTTGAAGAGGACACAACTATCCCTCAGGACCACCTTTAATGCAATTCATTTTCTAATTGGTGCCAGACTATTTTGTACAGAATTACCAATAAGCAGGACTGATCTTATTCTCTCTCCAGTCACCAGGTCACTCTGAAATCCCCATGAAGTCATGGGTGTGGTTTGAGAATAGTGACATGTCAGGAAGAGGCACATCAAGATTGTAAGCATCCTGCATGTTGAATTTATCTGTGTTTGCAAGGCCTTCTTCAACCTAGTCCTGTATGTGATATCCTGTTGACGTAAGTGCTGCTGGGAATCTGTGACTTGGTGGCTAGAAGGTATCAGATAAAATTAGTTATCCAAAAAATGGTCATCCAATGCCCCATGGGCAAGTGTTAAATATATGCTAATAGTTTCTTGCTGCAAAGGGAATGGCTTTATGCCACAAGCATAGGGCACTTTAATTCTCCTATTACAGATTTCCATGAGCTCTATAAAGCATCCCAATTAGTCACAGACACTTTGAGTAACACTGGATCCGTTAGATAACAAGGAGCAGGAGGTAGAACGACTGGCACTGCAGACTGGACCGGCTGGAGTCTTCTCTTCATCCGTATTCCACATAAAACTGGCAGCTTTTCAGATCATCTAGTAAATGGATCACTATAGCATCTTTGAAATGTGTCATACATTGTCTCAAAAATCCAAAGAAATGCACTAATAAAACATGATGTTGAAAACTTGACTCTTTTTAGAGTACTCTATTGTCCCTCAGACTACTGGACCCTGAAGCTTTTACTAAAATGTCAGGCCCCTGTATTTTTCAGGACTTTTGCCTCACCCTCTGACACTCAAGCATCTTACTACTGTCACATAAGTATGTCACCAAAGCATCCAAGGTCCTCACTACTTCCTGCCCCGTCAGGCTTACAGTATGACATGATTAATGTAGTTAACTAACGTCATGTGGGAATGGCCAAGGTCCTAATACCATAGACAGTAACAGGAAGACATAATGTTGGTATCCCCCGAAGCAATGTAGCAAAGTTTTATTGCTGTTTTTGCCTGATGAAAGCAAGTGTTTTTTGTTTGTGTGTGTGTGTTTACATTTCTTGTAGTAAAATACAAGAGCAAATGTCAGTATAATTGTTAAAATCTAGGGTTCAAGATAGAATCGGGTTTTTTCCAGTTAAGGAAATAACAGCCACTGCTGAAGGGGCTAGAGTATATTTCTCAAATAAGATTAGGAAAATCCACTGTGGGTCTCTAAAACCCTTCTGCCTTCAGCATTGACCAAACTGGACATGTGAAATGGGGATCAGGCAAAACCACCCCTGACTCCTTCACATATTTGGTGATGGTTTTAGTAACTGTGATATCTAAGGATGTAGGTTTATAACTTTCTCTTTTACCCCATCATGACCTTTATTAGAATGTAAGAGTCTGGTAGTCAAGGTGAAGATTCTGCTAAGGAACGTTAAACCACAACATGAGAACTAAAAACCTAACCATGAGACATAATGAAAATATCATGGAATCTACTGAGAGATGAACTGTTTAAAAACCCACTTTCTCTTACTAGTTAGGCATGGTGTCACCCACCTAAAGTCCCAGCTACTTGGGAGGCTGCGCCAGGAGGATTGCTTGAGCCCAAGACTTCAAGCATAAAATGAGCTATGACTGTGTCACTGCGCTTTGGCCTGAGTGACAGAGTAAGACTATCTCTAAAAGTTTCTCTCTCTCTCTCTTTTGTTTATTTATATCTTAATCTCCCTAAACTTTCACTACAGTGGTATTCTGTGTCCCCAGGTGACTAGTGTTGTTTCACAGCCATACGCATTTGTGATATTAATGTAGAAAGTTAATCTACAGATGGAAGGAAAAGCACAAGTCTGTATCTCACTGGCTTAATTCAGGCCCAGAATTTTTAAATCATACCAGCAAATGTTGCTGAATTTCCACCAATGTTTTAAATTTCAATCTTTAGGACTCCACAATTAAAAGATCGTGCACAAACAAAGCAAAGTAACACAAAGAGATCACATTTCACCCCTAAATACTTTCTTATGCTTGACATTGTGTTTGAGAAACCCATGCATCAATATCCCGTTCAATGGAAGTAGTTGAAATTCTCACTGAGTTCTCAAGGTGCTCATCAGAATTTTTGGTTCTAACTTTACTCTTAATGTGCTTCATTCTTGAAAATAATTGCTCACAAATGTAGGTGCTGCCAAAAAGCAATGGCATGAATAAGGCAGGATTGTGAATTGAGGGATTTTTGTCCCTGGGAAGATAGTACCTACAGAAGTCTAGTAAAGAGACATGATCAAATTTTTCTTTAAGATGGATATCAGATTGAGTTGTATGTATTCCATTCGAAAACTGGCAGGTAGCATTTATGTCAACTGAAAATGGAGTCACAGATGCATCAAAATATTATTTTCTCAGAAGTCTTAAAATCTGTTTTCAAGTTCTTGTTACACATGTATCAAACTGAAATGCAAGGCTGTGTATTTTTCGCTGTTCACAGGACTGTGTTTAGCCAAAGTGTGGAAATCCATAAAACTGTTTACCTTAATGTGAGCTGGCCATAATTTAAGTTTCATTTGGAACACCGTTACAGTTTGAAACACTGCATCGATTAAGTTGATTTCACCTTGAAGACACAGAGACAAATTCAGTTCAATTCATATCAAATACAAATTTAAAATTGTCTCAGCCCTAAATAAATATGGCCTTCAATAAAAGTGAAACGATGTTGAGCAATAATAGTAGTTATTATGCAGAAGTCTTTAAAACTGAAATCAAGTTTTCAGTAAAATGAAAGGGGTGTCAATCTTCCCAATTTAGTAAAAGCTTTTCTCTTTGAGTCAGGCTTGAGGCAGGATTTATTTTTATTTCCCTGGCTCCCTTAGAAACATAGGCTAGTAAAAGGTTCTAAAACTATGACAACCCATCCGTCTCCCTGGGCCTGTAAGCGCCCTGGGACCCCCAAGGAGCTATGCTAAGGAGCAGCAATTCCAGAAACTCTTTCAAGGCCACACGAGAATATTAAAGATGGGAATAAATATGTTCACACGCAAGAAAGGAAAAGGACCAAATACTATTCTTCAACATTCCAAATATAGTGCTTTTTCCCATTGCTGTCTAATATTAACTTCATTGATATGGAGTTTTTCAAAATAGGATATGTACAGTCCACCTTATTTGGTTTTGTTGACCCTTTTAATAAGTAAAACCCATGATTTTAAGCCATAAGGCCCACATTGGTTTCATAGATATTAAAAACAAAAAAATTATAACCTGCATATACTATATGAAATTTATCCCCAGCAAACAGCTTTTCAATCAATAAAAGAAATTCCATAACATCATTTTGTGGACTCCATTTAAGCTATTAAAGTCAACTGACTATGATTCATAGGCAGGATATGATGTCTTAAAGGCCAGTGTATTGATAGCTGCAACACTTAAGAGGTGCTGATTATAGTAACCACCAAAGTAGATGCCTTTGAAAGCAGAAATAAAATTCATAGGAAAAAAGCCTTTACTGCTAAGTACGTAATTAAGCAGAGTTTTAATGATCTTCTCTCAGGGCCTTCTCAGAGGCCCCATTTTCACAATTTCCCCTACTCTCATTAACTTCACTCCCCAACCCAGGAAATCCTATATTAGGGAAGTGTCACTAAGGAATTTAGGGGGGAAAAAATTTAAAAATTATGGCAAACAGCTACATGCTGTTATTATACTCAATCAGATAATTACATCTCAGCTGCTTACACAAGCTAAGTCCCAAATAAACATATGTTGACTGATAAGTGACTAGCTGAGGAAGTCAGGAAAGAAATCCGTATCTGCTTTCGGCTGTGCAGCAAGATAAATTCAAGAGAAAAGGAAATATTTCTCTATCAGATTATGGTGGGAACTAAATACATGGGAACCTGGAGGCATGTACTTCTTTTTGACCTTTAAGATAAAGATTGGTTTCTCTTGAATGCAAGGTGACAATACCGATTGTAATAACTTTGCTAAGAATTGAAGGCCAAGACAAGGTAAGGGTACGAGGGAAGTTTATGGAAATGGTGGGGTCTCATGTGCAGGTGAATCCCAGGATGTACACGCTCTGTTGGACAAATTATGACAAACACTTTATGCTATCTAGAGCAATTTGGGTAGAGTGGAAGGAAAGTTGTGATACTCTACGCACATATACATATGTACATAAAATGGGGATATACGACCCCCAAATAACACACCCTCATAAACCTTGTGTTAGAAGTTGCCTCAGACCTTAATCATGCCAAACTACTCACTCACTGGAGGGATCGGCTCAGCACAATACTCAGGAGTTGGTTTCCATGGACGTCTCTGGCAGAGAACACTGTACAAAAGCCTTTGCAGAGTGGAAAGAAGATCTCCAGGCCTTACAAGCAGAGCTTTTGCCCATTTTCCCTGAGGAAACCAGCAGGGAACATTTATGAGATTCACAGCGAAAGATTTTTAAGGACAACCGGAACATCACCCAGCCTTCAGAAAAGACAATGACAGTGACAGTGAATGTCGGGATGATTTTTTTTCTCTCAGGATATGACCAGTTTTCTAAATACCTACAAAGGCCAAAAAAGGAAAAAAATTAGGTGGTGAGCCATTTCCTTCTCTTTTTCATTCAATTTAAATTATAAACCCAGGAAATATCCTGAAAGGGAAAGGCTAAATGTCACAGTGGGCTCCTGCGGGAATGTGGCTAAACTCACTCTTTGTAGATCTTTGAAAACTGGACTGATTGAAGCATAGCCCAAAGGCAAGAATGGCTGGATGACCTCTCCAAGACCCAGTAATCTGGTATCAAACACTGTCTCAGCACTCTCACGGTGCCTTTCCGGTGCTGAGGGAAACATCCAGGGAGTTCACTGGCTATAGAGGTCAAAGTTAAGGAGTCCAAGAATTCTGCGACATTGCCAAGAACCTCAGTTTATTATTGATTTTTTTTTAAGGGTGGGTGAGCCATTTCATGAAGGATGGAGAAAAAGAAAGTGCTTTGGTAAAGATTCAAGCTCTTCTAAAGCAGTTCCCCTACACTTTTGCATTCCTTTCCCGTTAGGTCTGGGGTTTGACTTTAACCCAGGTATCTGCAAGTTAAGAAGCCAGCCTGTTACTGCCTCAAGGTTGCTGGCAGAAAACATAGGGCCTCTGGTTTCAAGGCAAAGAATTTTGCTGCTCTCAGCACAGCAAGCAGCCTGAGCATCAGAATGTTTGCTTCAGTTCCGCTTGCCCTCCAAGTCTCACTGGAGGAACATGGAGGGCCCAAATGGATACACACAGTAGGCTGCTCCGCAGAAGAGGAACCCTGAGCTTGGCGGACTCACCGCTTTATAGTAAGCAGTAAGCAAGCTGGCTGTTTGTCCCAGAGGGAGACAATACTTCATCCCTCAAGGTTGCCCACTGCAAACACAACTTGAGAGATAGCCTGGATATAAAGCAATGTTAGCCTGTCAGTCTTGACACATGCAGCAAGATATGTGTAGTAGAGCAAGTTACCTGTGCAAGACTGGCCCTCCCCTTTTTTGCTGATGATCTCATTCTCTTGCTTAACCCTCCTTCCTTTGTTGATTCTATGGAGAAAAGGAAACCCCAGTGGATGGGCTCAACCCTTCCCACAGCCTAGCTCATCACATCAGTGAGGCCTGTGGCCTGAGAAGAATCCCCCAAACTCAGAAATTCTTATACCATTTACTATTCTGAGAAACGTGTTATCATCTCGCATAATCTCTTCTATGAGCACCTGTGAGGACAGGTGGCTGTAGTCTTGGCTTCCTTAAAGACTAGCTGTCCAGAGTTTCAACTAGGTGTCTAACTTTCATCTCTGCTTGTTGTCGTCACAATACTTGAAACATCTTAACACTATACCATATCCAGATCTCTCAAAGGATTAGATTTCTTAGTTCTGGCCCTCTTCAAAGCACTGTATCCATAGGCATTTCTAAGAAAAATAAATTTCAGCAGACAAAGCACTGAAGAAAATGGTAGGAGGAAAAGAATTAACATTTATTGGGAGCCTACTACATACTACCAGATACTGCACAAGGCAGTTTCTCCTATGGCATCTTACTTAATATTCACAATCTGTAAGGTAGGAATTATTCCCATCTTTTTCAAGTTTGAAAGTAGACTCAGTATAGAAGGCACCCTCCCAAGACCTTACAGTGGTCAGGAAAAGTCAGTAAGATGTGAACACAGGCCCATGTGATCTATGGTACTGTACCACATTTGTTCAGCCACACCAGGGTGCATCCGCAAGTTAGACAAGTGACTTGCAGATATTCCCTGTTGTACTGAAGGCATGTTATTACCTGTTCAAAGTTATGCTGATATGAATGCCAAGTCCAAGGCAAACTGATCACTTGCCCAAAAGGATATTTTGAATTCTTACTCTATACACACACACACACATACTCCTTTCTCTTGAATTAGAGTTTTGCATCTAAAATTAATTGTACACTTCCGTTAAACATTTGGCCATTTAGTTGTAATCTATGCTTTGTGGTCTCTGCTATATGACAGTGAGGGTGGCTATAGAGTCAACTGAGGAGTACAGAGTTTCCAAAGCCTCTGGTCTGAGTCACAAGAAGTTAAAAAGGAAACAAAAGAAGCGAAGGCCAGGCATCTGGGTTCATCATCATGAAGCTACATTTAGTGTTAGAAACAGAGCCAAATTCCCCTGGAGCTTGTAACAGTCTCATGGCCAGGAGTAATCCATGAAAAAAGCAGTCTGGGGGTTGTCCGGGAGCTTCTGCTGAACTAAGTTCAGAGCTCCTTAGAATCCTCAAGTTTGCAGACCAACCCCTATCTGGTTTCTGTTCTAGCTCCATCATTGTTGGTCTCGTCTAGGGATATAATAGAAAGTTCATAGATTTTCAAAT
Source organism: Otolemur garnettii (assembly GCF_000181295.1). Taxonomy (NCBI): domain Eukaryota; kingdom Metazoa; phylum Chordata; class Mammalia; order Primates; family Galagidae; genus Otolemur; species Otolemur garnettii. Next base: position 12,505,769 of record NW_003852401.1, on the reverse strand, counting down.
CAATGGATTTTGAAGCCTAGACCTGCTTTCTGACCTTGAGAAAGTCCCCATAAGGGCATAGACTGCATCTGGACCCACACCTAAAGTGCTCAGCATATATAGCAGAACCTCCATAGTTGACTACCTCCCTAAGTTGACCTAATTTTCATAGACCAGACGTGAGCTAGTAGTAGGCCTAGTTCTTTATATTGGCCACCCCCATGCGTTGACCAGTTTGTTAGTCGTTTGGGTGGTCAACTTACAGAGGTTCTACATTTTTTAAATAATAAATCAACATTTATTGGGCAATACATTTCTGTGAACCTCAGCTTTCTGTATGATACCCACCTCGGATTGCTGTAAGGAGGCAATAAGATACTACTTCACAGCCTCTAGCAGAGTTTCTAACTTTCCAGAGATGCTTAATAGCTGCTAATTCCTACCTCATTCCTCTCTGCACTGATACAGGGCATGAGGAAGGTACAAATACCTGCACACCTCTCTGTGCCTCTACAACCTGCCTCCTAAACTGGACAAGGTCCCAGCAGAAGTCATTCACTAAGGGGAGTTTTCCAATCCAAATTAGGGTTTGAAGATGTGTATTTTAACAACTGCAACTCCTTGGGCAGTACCTATGACTCAGTGAGTAGGGCGCCAGCCCCATATACGGGGAGTGGTGGACTCAAACCTGGCCCTGGCCAAACTGCAACAAAAAATAGCTGGGTGTCGTGGTGGGTGCCTATGGTCCCAACTACTTGGGAGGCTGAGGCAGGAGAATCATCTAAGCCCAAGACCTGGAGGTTGCTGTGAGCTGTGATGCCATAGCACTCTACTGAGGGCAACAAAGTAAGGCTCTATCTCAAAAAAAAAAAAAAAACTGTAGCTCATTAATGACAGGAGACCTGGGAGTATAGGATCTTTTATTTTACTAATCTTCCCCCCAAAAATGGATAGTTCCAGTTCTACCTTAGAATCAATGCTGGTTCAATATATCCCATTTTCTTCTAGGTTTAGCCTTGCGTAAGCTGCGACCAATGATGTTTACATTTTGAATCAGGTAAAATTCCCACCTGCCAGGCAGAAAGCCACCCTCTTTTTCTTCACCTGGGAAATCACAATGACAGCAAGTAAACATGATGTCATTACAGAGAAAATTCTTAGTTCATTTGCATCCAGTTGATTGAAAGTCTATCATTTGCAAACTTGACTACTTTACTACCAATGTTACCAGTCAATTGTTGGCAACCCATCTCACAGCACAGTGGTGAACACTGACATGTCACTAAGAACTATTGAAATCTTCAGAGTTGTAGCTGATAAAATTCTCCATAAGAAGTACTTGCTGACTGGATCAGTGTTGGCCTTAGTATTTTTAAGTTAATTTGGAAAAAATACTACTAAGACACTGTAAATGAGCTTTCCAAAGTTGTGGCGGTATTTCAGTTTTTGCTAAGAGAAGGGTTCAATTCTATTAGCTTATGACAAACACATACATACACAATACTGTCTTGTGTAACCCTTACACTCGAAAGAGACAGTTATGGCACTGGCTTGTCTTCACCACCAACCAGACAGTTGTGCAATGCCTGTGCAGTGTGGGGCAGGGGCATTCCCAGAGCCAGGCCCTCATACACAATGTTTTGAAAAGAGTTAAGTCAGCAGCTAAGAGGCCCACTGTTTCTCCTGGTTCTATATTGGGAAGTCACTCAGCTACCAAAGAGATAAGTTCTCAGTCTGTGTTGCTGCTTCTCTCTTAGCATCTAATGCTCTTTGATGGCTCTGGTTTTTATGTTCCCTGACCACACTCATTATTCATGGGCCATGGGGAGGTAGGAAGAAGAATCTTTTCTCCTCTCATTTAATCAGTAGCATTCCCATGAGAAAAATCTCCTGTAGTGGGGGCTAGAGGAGCTTCTGCTGCCTTTCATCAGATTTTACCATGTGTGAGCCCCAAGACAGTGTCAGGCCCCCACAGCCCAGGCTCTGTCTAAGACAGCATGATGCTATAAAAGGAGCTGGCCTGAGAGCCGTTTTCTAGAGCTAGGAGCATTACTGCAAGGAGGTCATTGTCCATTTGTTCTTTCCATTAAGCCTCAAACAAAAGAATAAGAGCTTAAATTACATGGAAAGAAAAGTTGTTTAGACAAATTGATAATAACCCACCAAAAAAACAAAAAAAAAGAGGAAGAAGAAAGAAAGCAAGAAGGGCAATAGCAACTCCCATCTTGAGTCATATAGAGAAACATAAGAACTTTTTTTTTCAAGATTAACTGACAAAAGAGAGAAAATTTAATCAAAGGAATTCTAGTTGCTAAGATTTCATGGAGTACCTTTTCTGAATCAGACTGTATTCAAGAGTTTCATATTAGGTAATGGAAGTAAGAACAGAGAGACTAAAACACAAACATTCTTGTTGGGGACCAGCCCCAGACTACACCGTGAGTTCTTTCCCAGTGACTGGCAGGACGAGAGGATGAGGGAAAAATAAAGAGTCAAGACACAAGAAGAAAGTTTTTTAAGAGACTGGGCCAGGGGACATTCCACCTCCAAAAGTAAAGAGAGGCAGAAGGCCCCTAACTCCAGATTAGCTCCATTTTTATTGCCCATATCACTGTTTTAACCATCAATCTAAGGGGAAGTTTAAACCCTTACATCATGGTTCTTGCTGCGCTTGCATTTCCTAACCAAACTATTCCTTGAAGCTACCTTCATTTGACTGATTTACCTCAGACTTTTAAGTAAGTTATTTATGATCTTAACACAAACAGAGCATGAGACAGGGAACACAGTCCAGGAGCAGGACGTCAAAGCAGACCCCAATCAGAACATGCACACAAATCTCAGGAGTGGTGATTAAGCCCCAGGGAAGTCTTGTGGGCAGAAGAGCTGGTGCTGCTGCTAATGCAGAGAAAACAGAAGAAAGGAGGCATTTTCCTCCTTATCTTCCTGAGAGATCTTTTCTCTCTTAATGAGGTTTAGGTGTGCCCTGTTTCCAGCACGTTCTGCATTCCCTCACTACTTCCCTAACTCCCCAAATGCCCCCTGAGAGGGCAGCCAAGCTTGTTTCTCAGTGCTCAGTAACCTCTAAGCCAAGTCGTGCAGGGAGAGGCGAGACTCCTGAAGACAGTCTGCTTGAAAACACCAGGCTTCAGGCTGTTGCACTTTGAAACAGATTTTGGGTTTCTAGGTATTGTTCTCGTAGTCCAAATGTATATATGCTTTTCTCTAATCCTCTTCTCTCCTGTTTCTGTTGCCTTTGCCCATCATCTGTGATCATTTTCTTAATTCCTAACTCACTTATAATAAACAATTGAAAATTGGTTTTAAGCTTATTAAATCATTATTTCTAGCTATGCAAGCACATCAAGATGTGACTCTTCCCTTAAGTACCCACAGGTCCACCCTCACATTCTCAAACTATTTTTAGAATTACAAATAATAAAACTCTACTTCACAACTAACCATCAAAATAATACTTTGGCTCCCTGGGCAGTTAAAATGTCGGTGGGGTGGAGAGAGGAGAAGAAAAGGGAATAGTAAGGGACAAAGAGGGAAGCAGTGAGGGGAGAGAGCACAGAGAATACGGGGGAGAGGAAAAAGCACATTTAGAGGTAGGGGAGGGAGAGAAAAGAAGAGAAAAGATTAGAGGGAAAGGACAGGAAAAACAGAGGAAAACAATAAGAAAGGGAGGGAAAAATCTGAAAAGCAAACAAATTAAAAGAGAAAAAGATAAAGGAGAGGAAGCCTGAATATTATGTTTTTCTCCAAAGCAGACACGCATGTGGTCAACGGGTATATGAAAAAATGCTCTACATCCTCAGTCATCAGAAAAATGCAAAACCAAACTGGGGAGATGTCATCTTACCCTGGTTAAAATGGCTTTTATCAATGAGATGAGAAGGGGGAGGAGGGAGGGTGATTGGTGGATCTCCCCTAATGTGCACAATGTGAGGGTGTCCAGCACCCCTCCTGGGTAAAGGGCTCAACTATAACTTGAACTGTACCTTAGAAATGAAAACCATGTAATCTAAAAACATTTGTGCCCTCGTATTAATCTGAAATTAAAAAAGAACACTGCTTCTAGTGCTTATAATAAAGGATCTAGAAGATGTAACATGAAAGACCTTAGCATATAAAGATAATTTAACGTCAAATAAAAAATAGAGTACCAATTCTGAAATAAATAAAAATGAAGATTTAAAAATTAAAAAACCAAGACTGGGAATAATAAATGCTGGCAAGCATGTGGAGAGAGAGACAAACTCTCATACACTGTCAGTGGGAATGTAAGTTAATGCAAACACTGGAGAACAGTATGGCGCTTCCTCAAAAACTTAAAAAGAGAACCACCAGGTGACCCAGCAATCCTGCTGCTAAATATATCCCAAAGAAGAGAATTCAGTTTTTTAAAAATCTGCACTCTCATGTTTATTGCCAGACTAGTCACAATAACTGAGATTTGGAATCAACCTGAGTGTCCATTAATGACTGAATGAATAAAGAAATTGTAGTACATTTACACACTGGAATATTATATAGACACAAAAAGGAATTAAATCCCATCATTTGCAATAACATGGATGAACTGGAGAACATCATGTTGAATGAAATAAGACAAGCATGAAAGACAAATTTTGAATTTTCTTACTTATATGTGGAAGCTAAATATTAAAAACAGTTGATCTCATGGAGGCAGAGAGTAGAATGATAGTTACCAGAGGCTGGGAAGGGTAACAGGGAGAGAGAAAGTGGGGATGGTTAATGAATACTAAAATATAGATAGTCAGATAGAATGAACAATATTTGACAGAACAACAAAGTGACTATATCAACAATAAGTTAGGGTATACTTTAAAGTAATAAAAAGAATGGAATTGGAATGTTCCTAACACAAAGAAATGATAAATTTCTCAGGTGATCAATACCCCAATTATCCTGATTAATCCACATTGTAGATTAAAACACTACATATAGCCTAAAACTATATACAATCAAAACACTACATATAGCCTCAAACTATATACACCTAGTATATAGCCCTAATAATTTAAAAAATTTTACATTTTTTAATAAAGATTATTTTTGTCCCACTCTGCTATGCACTCAGGTTAAAAATGGACTTTCTGCTAAAATAAGTGGGTCATTTCCTTTTACAATACCTAATTAACTGTTTAGCCATCGTATACAGGTCTTCCACGTCTCTTAGCAAGTTTTCAGTCTTGGCACTAACTGACTGCTGAGAAAAATTATTATCCCAGCAGTAGCCAGGGAGGATTGCTTTCATACTGAACAAAACCAAAATGAAAAACAAACTGACCGGGGAGGGGAAGGGGGAGGATGGGTGGAGGGAGGGTGATTGCTGGGATCACACCTATGATTTACCCTATAAGGGTACATGTGAATCTTTCTAAATGTGGACTATAAATGTCTTAACACAACAACTATGAGAATGACATGAAGGCTATGTTGGCCAGTTGGATGAAAGTATTTCAAATTGTATATGGAAACAACACACTGTACCCTATGATAGTATTAATGTATACAACTATGATTTAATAAAAAAAAAAAAAGAAAGAAAGAAAAGAAAAGAAAAACAAACTGAACTTCAAGTCAAAAGTTAGTTTAATACCCTCTGAGAAAGTGAACGGGACTACAAGGTTCACATTTCAGATCAATGCCAAAAAATATAATGAAATAAAATCTACTCAGTATAACAGTGTAAAACATTCTCAACAGAAAAAGTTTACCCTTGGTTGGGCTCTAGATTTTCTCCCTCTTTGGAGCCATCTTTTGCCACAAATGCTCCTCACACCAGTCAATGTGCCTTCCTCTGAGTTCTGCTGACCAGTCTGGTCACCCCCTTAAAGAAATTCCCGGAGAAGCTTTCCCCGTCCGTGTTTGTGAAGTGGTCTCCTTGACTCCTTTAACCAGGCTTTCCATTCATGATTATTTTCCATCCTAGCTCAAGAAATCAATAATAGCAGCACAGTTTTCAATTTAAGTTGAAAATTTTCCCAAGTTCCCTAAATCTCCATAGGCAGTTAACTTTACAGATTTGTGTAATACAAAATGGAATTTTGAAAGCAAAGTGAAGCTGTTTTAGGATAGACAGAAAGTCACCAGATGTTGCACTCACAGAGAATATAAAATGCTTTCTTCTAAATGTGCAAGTCATTAGATCTAGGAGAACTACTCTATCATTATAGTAATGGGGTTTTTTTTTCTTACAAAGTTGCCTTTTTTTCTACTCAAAGTCTCTTTTGACAAAATGAATTTCATATGTGTAATCAAAACATTATGCATGTCATTGTACTTGGAGTTAATTTGAGCAATTTTTGTTAAAATTTACCCACATGGTAAAAGCCTCTTTGAAAACAGTTTCATGAAAGAGACTTTTTAAAGTTATTATTTTGAACATAATCATGAATGTTTGCTTGAGCTGTGGTATTTGTTTTTCCTTTTGGACCAAATGGGTGTCCTTAGATGCAACATGTTTTTACATCAGTGTAGAAATTATATTTGGGTTCTTGAGCAATAGCTAGGTTATATATTACTAAGCAGGGAAATTTTAAAACTGCAAAGCTTTCTAGAAGTTAAAGATTTTTAAAAATATTAATATTAAAAATTTTGAAATGATCTCCATAATATCCACTCAACAAACATTCCTTAAGCACCTCCCTGTGCCTCTATTCTAGACACAGAGACTCCTCAGTATCTGAAACAGGTCATGTGTCACTGAGCTCATATTCTAGACAAGAAGAAAATATATAAATAATGGCATATTCAAACAACGGGACTGTATCGCCCCATAAATGATAGGGTACAAATATGTTTGTTGACAATTATGATGTTCAAAGTGTAAGAAGTAAAAAAGACAGGTTACAAAGATGGTTATAAGTTTTGTTTTGCTACAGGTGGGGGTTTTCTATTTTTGAGACAAGGTCTCACTCTGTCACCCAGGCCAGAGCGCAGGGGTGTGATCATTCAATCACAGCTCAGTACAACCTTGAACTTCTAGGAGCAAGTCATCCTCCCCCCTCAACCTCCTGAGCACGTAGGACCACAAGCACATGCCCAGCTACTTTTTTGTTTTGTTTTCTGTAGAGACAAGATCTCATTATGTTGCCCAGGCTTAGCTTGAACTCCTGGCTTCAAGCACTCTTCCCACCTTGGCCTCTCAAAGTCCTGGGATTACAGGTATGAACCACCCCACCTGGACTATAATGTGATGATTTTTATTTAAAATGTACTTAGTAATATAAGAGATAACAATTACTGAGGGTTTACTACAGGCATTGTTTTAAGTATTTCATATAAATTATTTCATTTTGTCCTCATTACAATTCTATACAGAGTGTGTGGATATTATTATCACCCCCATTTTATAGATGAAAGAATTGGAATGGAGGAATGAAAAGATTAATTTTCTTGCTTAAAGTCACATAGCTTGTAACTGGATTTAAAGCCAGATGCTTTGGCTCCAGAGATATGCTATTCTGACCTGTGCGCTCTGAGTTTACATGCCATGGATTCGAATCCAGGCTCTGCTACTTGCCAGTCATATAATCTTGAACAAATCATTTGACCTCCCTGAGCCTCAGCATCTTCCATGGCAAAACGGAGAAAACAATTAGCTGACCTATCACATGGGGTTAACATGCGGCTGAAGTGGGGAAATCCATGCAATGGATTGAGCACAATGCTCAGCACACAATAACTCTTCAACGTTCATCACCATTTTCGTTGTCTTCACATTCTGGTAGAATATACATTCACATACCACATAGCGACAGTTTTTTTCAATGATGGACCACACATATGATGGTGCATCATAAGATTATAACAGCACTGAGAATTCCTATGAATTACTCGTGTGTTTGCAGCGATGCTAGTGAGAACAAAAATACTACACTGTCATTCATATAAAGTGTAGCAGGTACAATTACGTATTGTGCGTAATACTTGATGATGATAAACAGCTATGTCACTGGTTTGTGTATTTATCATACTATACTTGTTATCACTATTTCAGAGTGTATTCCTTCTACCTAAAAAACGTTAACTGTAAGAAAGCCTCAGGCAGGTCCTTCAGGAGGTAATCCAGAAAAAGTCATTGTTATATCCTAGGAGAGGATGGGAGCTCCATGTGTTATGGCCCCTGACACGGTGGGACAAGATATGCAGGTAGAAGATGGTGATATTGAAGATCCGACTGTCTGTAGGCCTAGATTAATGTGTGTGTTTGTGTCTGCATTTTTAACAAACAATTTTTAAAAGTTAAAAAAATAAAGAAAAAAGCTTTTAAAATAAGGACATCAAGAAAGAACACATTGTTGTTACAATTGTTTTTTATCACAAGAGTAAAAAAATTTGGCTCGGCGCCCATAGCTCAGTGGTTAGGGTGCCAGCCACATACACCGAGACTGGCAGGTTTGAAACCAACCCAGTCCCGCTAAACAACAATGACAACTGCAACAAAAAAAATAGCCGAGTGTTATGGCAGGTGTCTATAGTCCCAGCTACTTGGGAGGCTGAGGCAAGAGAATCACTTAAGCCCAAGAGTTAGAGGTTGCTGTGAGCTGTGACACCACGGCAATCTACCAAGGGCAACGTAGTGAGACACTGTCTGGAAAAAAAGTAAAAAAAAATTTAAATATTAAAGTTTATAAAGTAAAAAAGTTACAGTAAATCAGGGTTAATTTTTCAATAAAGGAAAAAAATGCATATAAATTTAGAGTAGCCTAAGTGTACAGTGTCCATAAAGTCTACTGTAGTATTTAGAAATGTCCTAGACCTTCACAATCACTCACCTCTCCCAGATTCACCCAAAGCACCTTCCCGTACTGCAAGTCCCACTCACAGTAAGCTCCATTCACTCTGCACAGGGGTACCACTTTTTATACCCTATACAGCATTTTTACTGTACATGTTCTGTGTTTAGACACACAAATACTTACCATTGTGTTAGAACCACCTACACTATTCAGGACAGTAACATTCTGTACAGGTTCTATGCTAGAAGCAATAGGCTGTATCACACAGCCTAGGTGTGTAGAAGGTTTGTGTAAGGACACTCTACAATGTCCATGTGGCAATAAAAAACGCTTAAGGACACATTTGTCAGAATGTATCCCCATCATTAGGGAACTAATGACGATATGCCTAGATAGTAACAACGATAATCTGTAGGAAGTGGAGTTATAGAAAACTTTCCTTTTCTTCTTTTATCAGGATGTTCTACTTTTGTATGATAAATGTATGTGAATAACAAAACTCCTGGATATAAAGTAGAATTCACATTTCTCAATTGTGCCATACTACAAATACAACGATCTCTACAGAGAGAGGACTGAACCTTAATGAAACAATTCTGTGCATCAGATATCACGTGGGGTGAAGAAAATACAAAAATGAATAAGCTCTGACAAAATCTGCTGTAGAGAAGGCTAAAAGGACCCGTAAAGGGAGAGCTTGGGAGACGAAGTAGCATTCTAAGGGAGCCATGTGCACTAAGTTAGACAAGCCCAGAAGAGATTAGGAACCCACCCAGGAAGCCAGAAAAGCCTTCACACTTAAGGGGAGGGGGTGTGAGTCTCCACAGCATCAGGAGACAAGTCTTCCAACTTCTCAGGGGAAAAAATTAATTATAACTACAATATGAGAGAGATGTCGGAAGTAACAAAATCAATTGCATAAACCATGAGCTAGAAGATACATTCTATTTATATGAAATGAAAATTTACCAGTACTATATCTAGGGGGGTCTGTGTGCCCGGCAATGAAATCACCTCCCATCATGCTTATAGGAGAGCCTGTAACACAAGTCCTAAAACTGAGTGGAATTTCCACATGTATAAGTGGGGCCAAGCACAGAAAGGGGCTTTTTTGGCCAAAGTGAAGGTAGAAGCAATGGCAGTGAGTCGTTAGAGGAAAGTTTGTTGGGGAGGGGAGAGAAGCTGGACCCATGGGAGGTGTCCATACTGGAGGACTGGGGGGATACAAGAGGATGGGACTGACTCAAATTCCCAAAAGCCACAGTGAGAGAGAGGAGGAGTTGGGGAGAGAGTGGAGTCCTGCCTCAGCTGTGAGGTGAACGAGGATGCGAGCCAGTGGAACACAGGTTATGTATTTTGTTTTCACACCGTTCTCCTCTCCTAAAGACCAGGTTGACTTGAAGCCCACCTTGTGATCAGAAAGAGTCACAGTACCTGAGTGGAGTCCGAGGATGACGTTTAATTACCAGGGAGAAAAGTCAACTTGGTGCATTACTCAGATGCTGAGAGTCATAAATTGCTGTTCTTCCAACTCCCGGAGAAAATGTCAGAGCAGCACGGTGGTTTGAACTAACCGTCAAAATTATTGAAAACAGCAAGTAACGTTTTAGAAAGGAAAAGAAAGCTTATTAACAACTTGCATAGCAAGCCAGGCCCCTGTCCTAGGGACTGCAGGCTCCACGGAAAGCACAATTTGGAGGATTTATACACAACTTTGAGTAGTATCAGCTGCTTCCTGGAAGTCTCCCAGCCTCTTAATTAACTCTGTTCTCAAAACAATCCACCTGCAAGATCTGGATAACAAACTCACCTGCAAAGTCTTAATCAGCCTCATTTTCATCACAGCCCAGGTCAGCCTTACCTGAAATAATCCAAAATAGCCTAACCATATCTGTCATCTGCCCTGCTCAGAACTAGCTAACTACATAAACAAAAAGAGTGTTTATTTAAAAAAAAAAAAAAAAAGCTTTTACTCTCTCTTAATAAATTAAACATAAAATCTTCAAAGTTTCAAGCAAGAATCTCACAACAGGAACAAGAGTTCAAACTACATTAGATAGCAAATAAAGGAGAATACTTCCTATACACTGAATGTTTGTGTTTCCTCAAAATTTGTACAATGAAATGTAATTCCCAGTGTGACAGAGGTGGGGCCTCTAGGAGTGATTAGTTATGAGGGTGGAGCCCTCATAACTGGGATTAGTGCCATGTAAGGTTGCCATCAGAAGGCCGTGTTAAGACATTTATGTTCTACACTTGATAGATTTGACTTGTACTCTTGCAATATGCTCCATAGGTGTGGTCCTGCCATTTACCCTCCCTCTATCAAACCTCCCCCCTCCTCTTCCTTCCCACTCCATTTCTCTTCTTCATCCTGGGCTATAGTTGTGTTCTATCTTTCATGAGAAAGTTTGAGTAAATATAAGTAGGTTTCATAGAAGTACTGAGTACATTGGTTACTTTTTCCTCCGTTCTTGAACTACTTAGGAGAATATGTCCCAGGTCCCTCCATGTAAACATAAAAGAGGTAAAGTCTCCATCTTTTATAAGGCTGCATAGTATTCCATGGTATACATATACCATAATTTATTAATCCATTCATGGGTCAATGGGCACTCGGGCTTCTTCCATGACTTGGCTATTACAAATTGAGCTGCAGTGAATAATCTGGTGCAAATATCTTTTTTGCAAAGTGATGTTTTGTCTTTTGAATATACTCCTAGTAGAGGAATTGCAGGATCCAATGGCAGGTCAATTTTTCAATCCCTGAGTGTTCTCCAAACTTCTTTCCCAAAGAAACGTATTAGCTTGCATTCCCACCAGCAGTGGAGAAGTGTTCCCTTTTCTCCACATCCATGCCAACATCTGTAGTTTTGGGATTTTGTTATGTGGGCTACTCTTACTGGAGTTAGATGGTATCTCACAGTGGTTTTGATTTGCATTTCTCTGATGATTAAAGATGATGAGCATTTTTTCACGTGTCTATAGACTATGCACCTGTCTTCTTCAGAGAAGCTTTTGTTCAGGTCTCTTGCCCACAGTGAAATGGGATCACTTGTTCTTTTCTTATTAATAAGTTTGAGTTCTCTGTGGATTCTGGTTATCAGACCATTGGAAACATAACCTGCAAATATCCTCTCCCATTCTGAAGACTGTCTGCTTGCTTTACTTACTGTGTTCTTGGCAGTGCAGAAGCTTTTTAGTTTGATCAGATCTCAGTAATATATTTTTGGTATTGCTTCAATTTCCCTGGGGGTCCTCCTCGGAATAATTTTAGACATTGAAAATTTAATAATACAGAGGTCTACCATGTATCCTTGAGTTTATTTTCTATTTTTCCTGTAACAAATTAATACAAATTTAGTGCTATAAAATACCACAAACATTAACTTTCAGCCCTGTAGGTTGGAAGTCCAACGTGAATCTCACTGGGCTAAAATCAAGGGCTTTGTTCCTTTCTGGAAGGTAGAGACAGGAATCCCTGCACATTCAAGTTGTTGGCTGAATTCAATCTCTCGTGCTTACTCTTTCACTTTTAAAGGCCCCGTGTCATTACACTGGATAATCCAGATAATCTCTTTCCAATTTAAGGTCCTTATACCTTAATTCCTTCTTCAGTGTTCCCTTTGCCATAAAATGTAACCTTTCATATGTTCCAGGACTAGAATATGGACATGGCGGGGGGAGGGGGGGGAGGATGCTACCTACTACAATCTTTCATTCTGCTGCTGCTAATGATACCATCTTGCATAACTGAATTATTAAAAGTAACAAATTAACATTGATACAAGACTACCAGTTTTATTCAGATTTTACCAGTTTTTCTACTAGTGATATTTTCTGTTCTGAAAGCCAATCCAGGATCCCATACTGCATTAATTGTCATGTCTCCTTTGTCTCCTCCCATATGTGACACCCTAGTATTTCCTTGTCATTCAAGTGAACTTGACATTTGTGAAGAGAACTTATCAGTCCATTTTGTCCCTTAATTTGGGGTTTCCTGATGTTTTGTCATAATTAGATTGAGGTTATTATGTGTTTGGGGTAATATAATCCACAGAAGCAATGTGCCTTTCTCAGAATTTCACATCAGGAGATTGTTGATATCATATATCTGATTACTACCGATGTCAACTTCCATCATTTGGGTAAAGTGCTGTCTGTTGGGCCTTCCTGCAGCAAAGTTGCTATTTTTCCCTTTGGGGTTCTTTAACAAATAACTTATGGGAGATACGTTAAAACCAAATAAGTATCCTTTTCTCCTCCAACTTTCACCCACTAAGTTCTACATTCCTTGGTAGATCTTACTTGAGGCAATTCACTGTGTTCTACTGCTGATTTGCTATAACCTCATTCCTTCATATATAATAAATAAAGAAAGAAAATAAGTAGGATTGTCTGTTAAAAAGAGCTATCTTTTCTTTCTTATTTTGACTTACTTAATTATACCAGTATAGACTTGTGGATATCTTATTCTATGAGTTATAATCCAATAATATTATTATTTATTTTGTTGCTTAAATTGTTTCCTTCTTTGGCCATTGGGAGCTCTTTCAAATCAATTCCTTTGTCCTTTTGACATACATGTTTTCTCATCCTTTTTTATTCATTCTTTCTTTCTTTCTTTTTTTGAAAGTACTTTACTTCCTGGCACAAAGAGATGGTCCAGGCTCATCTTGTATTTTTCCTGTACCAGCCCTGGAATCAATCACCTCGTCAGTGAGCACTGATTCTTGTCTTAGAAAAATGGTATTTAGATGCTAAAACCTGGGTGCTATATGAGCTCATTGGTCCTGGGCCAGACAGAGTTTGGAAATATATGCAGGTATATTAACCCATGTGTATACATATTCATATTTATTTCTGTATCTTTCCATTTGTGTGTGTATATAAAAGTTTAAACTGATACCTCTGATTCTAACTCTGTATTTTGTGGTTTATTCTAGCCTTTCCTTTACCTTTTTCGGTAACCATCTTTCTCTGATAGCAAGAAACCTGGTTTTTGCCATCTACCATGCCTTTACTCATTTGGCCAACTCTAGTATACATGCAAAGTAATAATTGTTAACCCAAACTCATGTAAGAAATAAATTTACTAAGGGCAGTATTTATACAGTTCCTTTTGTCTTTGGCCTTATAGTATCGAGTCAGAATACTATTAAATGACTTAAGTTGGTTCTTTTCTTCTGCACCCCTTCAATGGTTTGTTATTAATTTGTAATAGAACCAGGTTCACTTATTACTGTTTGTATTGCATTTGGGATTCCCTCTATATCCTGGCTGATTTTTACTAGAAATTCACATATGGAAAAGTTTATTCTTTGGGATGTACAGTGCTATGGATTTTAACAAATGCATAGTCATACATCCGCCACCACCATCATGCCACCAAGTAGTTCCATCTCCCTAACATTTCCCTCCTGCTGCCTCTTCCTAGTCCGGCCTCATCATTGCCTACTCTTGGCAGTCACTTTTATTTTTTATGCCTATAGCTCTGCCGTTTCCATAATGTCATATGGTTAGGATCATATGTAGTCTTTTTAGTGTGACTTCTTTCAGTTAGTGAAACGCATTAAAGATTCATCCATATTGTTCCTGAACTAATAGTTTATCTTTTATTGCTGAGTAGCACTCCTTCGCCTGAGGTCCACAGTTTATCCATTCACTAACTGAAAGGCATCCTGGTGGTTTCCAGTCTTTGCCAATTGATTGTACCATTCTGCATTCCTAAAAGTAAGATATCATTTCTTTTTATTTGTTGGGGATTCATTGAGTAACATACCATTTTAAGGTGGCATTCCATAGCCACAAAAATCCTCCTGTAGATGAAAATTGAGGGACAAGGAAAATGTTCACAAAACACTATTAAGTTTAAGAAGCAAGCTACGAGACATTACACTATAAGCACTGAATATTTCACTTTTTATTACCTACATAGCATTTCACTAAATGGCTTTACCACTATTTGTTTTATCAAGATGCTTTTATTGAATATTCAGGTTACTTCTAATTTTTCACTACTTAAATAAAAATGTGTTTTAAATATTTGTAAATAAATTCTTATACACATTTCTGATTATTTTTGTAACATATTTTCTTGAAAATGCAATTACTGAGTCAGAGCAAAATCATTACTAACATTCTAAAGACACTGTCAAATTATTCCCAGAACTCCCTACCTCAGCACCACATAATGGTCTTTTAGTTTAATTTCTGGTCTCTAATCCATGCAGGTGATCCTCCTTCCTTGTTCCCCAGCAGATCGTTCAGTCTCCCCTGATCTTCCCGGGAACTGTGCCTCCCTGCGTATCTACCCAGCCTGCATTCCCTCAGCAGGTTAGAAGGAAGTTCCACATTCCATTGTGAAGTCCCACTAGAGACAAGTTGTGCTCAGGTTGATCTAGGAATTCATATTTGGGCAGCTATTCCACATCTGTTAACTTTCAACATGTTGCTCTACTCTCAATATTTTTTGAATCATTAGTTGTGATTCTGAGGTCTCTCAGGCAGTCAGAAACTGACTGTATCTCACAATATTTGTTATGATCTTTTTGGCTGGCTTTGATGTTTTGCTGAGCCAGTAAGCATGTGGTTTTAGGCTGGTGATTTTCAGGTGTCACATTTAAAGGTGTCAGAGAGAAATGAAGCATTAAGAGTAATACCCAGAATCTCCACTGGGGTCACCAATGAGCCCGTCAGAGAAGTTCCAAGTAAATAGCATAATTCTGTGCACTCACTTTCTAATCCTAAGAGATCAGACTGTCTCCTGTTGACATGATTCTACCTGGAAGAACAGAAGAGAAATAAGGATTTACCCTAAATTTTTGCATCAAATACATGCATATACACATTCCTCATCTTTTGAATACTGAAAATTATCCTAAAGCAATTAAAAAAAATGTCCACAGTACAGAGGGAGGGCCATGCTTTGTAAGGAAGCATAGCAAAATATAAAGTTACAACTTAAAATGGAGTAAGGATATAATCAAACCAAACCATTCCTGAAATCTAGATACAACTCATATATATCAGTACCATCCGTAACTTGGGGAAATCTGTGCCTCTCTGAGGAAACAAAAAAACATATTAGGGAAATTCACATTTCCCTAAGGGTATGTTCACATTCTAAATTACTGTCCTAGGAAAGGGGGAAAATGCTCCTTTATCATCAGCAAATTGTCTGTGTAGTAACTCTGGAACAAATTCAGACTCGACCTATGGAACCCAGGAAGGCATTTTGCTGGGTGCTTTCTGAGCAGCCAAGGAGAACTTGTCTGCCAATTTTGTGGGGATAGTGTTAACAGTCTGCCCTTTGTTTAAGCTAAGAAATCCAATGGTCATATTGATTTTGATCAAGCTAATGGAGGGCTGCAAGCCCACATATTGCTGATGACTTGAGTATAGCATAGTACACCAAGTCTCCATTCCCAGTCCATGGTACTGCCTATAGGGAAAGCCAGAGAAACATAAATGATCAAACAATGTCTAATAGAGATTTTGAAAAGCACAAACCAGTGAAATTGGCAATCAATGTTCAGGAAAATTCGAGAATTGCCTACTTCTCAGAATTGGGGAAAATGTGGAAAAGAATATAATATAGGCTCACAAAAAATGAGTCAGACTAGATCAACCTCTTTGACTTTTGTCAAAGGGCCCCAATATTTCTAGCAGAAGCAAATGTCATAGACAGGCATTAAAGTATTTTATGTCTTTTTTGATACCTGTGACCAGTAGCAATTACTGAAACACTTACCATATTTTCTTAAATGTATTTGTATAGATGTAGCACTCATTATCATTTTTATATTCCTTCCACAATGCCCAGATATAGTAGGTACTCAGTAAATGTCTGCTGAATTGGTTCATAAACAATGTTATACTTTAGTTTGCTTTGGAGAGTCTAGTGAACTTTTTTCCACAGGAGGTTAGTTTTTCAAGAAAATGTCCTAACAATAAATATAAACAAAGGCCTCTAATTTTTGTGAGCCAAGGAGGGGAAAATACATTTTTCCCCTCAAGTTTTTAGATAAGGGGAGGAAATTCATTTGTTGGTGCTTAAAAAACAAACACCTGGGGTCCTATTAGTTTCCATTTGTCCACAACTACTGTACCCTGAGCTCCTGTTCCAATTCCAAAACCTGAGTGGCATTAATTCAGCTCATTTTCCCCCAACATCCCTGACAGTCAATTTTTCAGGATATTAAAATTTAGCATGATCTGAACTAAACCAACACAGCAAAGGAGCTGGAAAGGGAGGCACATGATATGATTGGCTCGGGTGTCACAAGCCTCCTAAGAAATGTCCTGCCCTCGTTTAGATAAGCAGTTTGGTTAGTTTTTCATCATTTGCTTATTTTTTTTAATTAAAATTAAGGATATGTTCACATTCTAAAATACTATTACTTTAGTAATTCCAATTCTGTACCAGAGAACAGAAGTCCTGATTTTCCAACTGACTCCCTGATACCTAAAAAAAAAAAAAAAATTGGAGTTGAACTTTTAAAAAAAGAGAGAGAAAGAAAAAAAATTTAGGACTTCAAGTAAAAGGAAACAGCTAATCTTCCTAAATGTTTAAGTTACAACATAAATTACAGGTAACTCCCACCATAAACACAGCTGTGCTATCTCTTCTCATGACATTAAAGACAAACACTCTTCCATCAGGATCTCAGGAAAAGCAACAGAAGTCTGCCTTTGTAGGGAGCAAATTAAAACAGTCCTGTTGGCATTCCCAAAACACAGTGCGTTTGAAGATGTGGGCAAACAAACTCCTCCCGCCCATCCACTCTCTCTGGCTTTGAGATAAGTAGGAACATTTTCTTTAAACAGCTTCTAGATGAAAGGCAAGGCTTTCCAGCTGGAATGGGAGCCTGTGTGTCAATGACAAACACATGCACTGAATGTCAACAACACAACAGCATGAAACATTACAGGAAGTGCCTCAAATGACTGTTCAGTGTAGGCCTGGCTGAGCCCACAGGCACAGCTATGGAGCTGTGTCCCATTTATGCAGAGACTGGGCTGAGAATCAGAAGAAGGCAACAGAAAAAGTAATTCATTCTCAAATAACCTAGGTAATCTTAGTGGGTTATTTTGAGACTGAAATAGTCTCAAAGCACCTAAGCACATATTCTGTTCTTTTTTTTTTTTTAACAGAACTATATCTTTGACATCTCTAAATGGTATAGCCAGAAAAAGAAGAAGGGAGAAGGAAGAGGAAGAGAGGAGAGAGATAAAGAAAAGGAGGTGATCCTACCAAAACCTGGGCTAGAATCACAGAATTTTAGAGCTGGATGGAATTAATGATGAAACTCAATAGTTACTAAGCCCAGCTGTACTTCAGAATCACCTGGGGAGCTTCAGAAAAGATGAGATATATAGACAGATATCCTCTCATTGCACACCCCCAGACTCTAATGGATTTGAGCTACACTAGGGGGTAGATGTGTATATTTTAAGCTCCCAGGGGTAGGATCCTGTAGGAAAGTCAGTGTTGACAAACATTGTTGATCACACAAAAATCTGTTCAGGCTAGGATACCAGAGGTCCAGGGCACTATGGAATCACAAAAAGGGAATCCCTAGCCACTTTGCCAGGCTAAAAGGAAGTTGTGAAGTGCTGCTAAAATTGAACCTTAAAGGACAAGGTATCAAATTAAAAAAGGCAAAACTATATGTGGAAGCAAGGTATATGCATATACAGCATGCTAAGGAGTTTGACAATTATGCAAAGACACGTCATGTATATTGGTTGTGTTTGACTGCCAAGACTCCCTTCCCCCTTCAGCTGATAATAGAAACAATTCATGGGGTTTGGATGGGGCTGATTCTGTCCTCTAAACCACAGGTGATGAATGTATAACTTAGGTCTGGCCAGAGAGAAGACCCTATGACGTGAGCATCAGTGATTGATTCAGGAATAGATCTGTGATCCTTATTGGGACCATTTGCCAAAACCATGTGGAAAGATGTTCTCTTTTTGCTAGATCATGCAGCTGGTAGGGTATGAGTCCTGGCATACCAGTGATCATCAAGCCCAGTAGTACATAAGTTTAGAAGTCCATATCAAGCTGAGCGTAAAGTCAGACCCTTCTCTTGGATTTCCCAGTGATATAGGTCAAATAAATCTCCTGACTTGCCTAGTATGTTTGAATTGGGTTTTGCTCATTACAAACAAAAAACCTGACTAATATAAGACCATTATTGTATTTTAGAAAAGCTATTTCAGCTACAAAGTAGAGAATAACACACTATTTCAGAGGCTACTACAGTAATGGAAGGGATAAAGAGTGAGGGCCTGACCTAGGCAGCAAGAAGGGTGTGGAAGACTAACAATGAACAATCTGAAAAGGAAATTAAGAAAACAATTTCATTTACATGGCATCAGAAAGAATAAAATACTTAGAAATAAACCTAACCAATGAAGTGAGAGAGCAGCACATTGAAAACTAGAAAATAGACAAAGTTATCCTCTGTCACCACTACTATTCAATGTAGTGCTGGAAATTCTAGACAATACAATCAGGCAAGAGAAGGAAATAAAGGGCATCCAAATGGGAGCAGAGGAGGTCAAACTCTCCGTCTTTGCTGACAATATGATCTTATACTTAGAGGACCCCAAAGATTTAACCACAAGACTCCTGGAAGTGATCAAAAAATACAGCAATATCTCAGGATATAAAATCAATGTCCACAAATCAATAACTTTTGTATATGCCAACAACAGCCAAGATGAGAAGCTAATCAAGGACACAATTACCTTCACAGTAGCTTCAAAAAAAATTAAATACCTAGGAATAAACCTAACAAAAAAGGTAAAGGACCTCTACAAAGAAAATGATGAAACCTTAAGAAAAGAAATAGCAGAAGACATTAACAAATGAAAGAACATACCATGCTCATGGTTGGGAAGAATCAACGTTGTTAAAATGCTTACACTACCCAAAGCAATCTACAGATTCAATGCATTAAAATACCATCATCATACTTTCAAGATTTGGAGAAAATAATTCTTCATTTTGTATGGAACCAGAAGAAACCAGGTATAGCCAAGGCAATCATTAGTAATAAAAACAAAGCCAGGGGGTCTCACTCTACCAGCCTTTCAACTATAATACAAGGTCTTAGTGATCAAAACAGCATGGTATTGACACAAAAATAGGGACATTGACATTTGGAACTGAATAGAAAACCATGAGATAAAACTGATTAGTTTCATCTTACAGCCACCTGATCTTTGATAAACCAAATAAGAACATACACTGGAGATAAGAATCCCTATTCAATAAATGGTGCTGGCAGAACTGGATAACCATGTAAAAGACTGAAACTGGACCCGCATCGCTCACCACTTACAAAAATTAAGTCAATATGGATAAAAGATTTAAATCTGAGGCATGAAACAATAAAAATCCTTGAAGAAAGTGTGGGGAAAACACTGGAAGATATTGGCCTGAGGAAAGATTTTATGAAGAAGACTTCATTGGAAATTGCAACAACAACAAAAATAAACAAATGGGACTTAATTTAACTGAAAAGCTTCTGTACAGCTAAGGAAACAACAACCAAAGCAAACAAACAACCATCAAAATGGGAGAAGATATTTGCACTTATGAATGGAACAAAAGCTTGATAACTAAGATCTACAGAGAACTCAAATTAATCAACAAAAACAGACTCAACAACCCCATAGACCACTGAACAAGAGACATGAATAAAACTTTCTCTAAAGAAGACAGACAAATGGCTAACAAACATATGAAAAAATGTTTATAGTCCCTAATTATCAGAGAAATTCAAATCAGAACTACCCTGAGATATCACCTAACCCCATTGAGAATGGCCCACATCACAAAGTCTCAAAGCTGCAAACGCTGGCATGGATGTGGAAAGAAGAGAATACTTTTTACACTACTGGTAAGACTGCAAACAAATACAAACTTTTTGGAAGGACGTATGGAGAATCTTCAAAGAACTCAAACTACACCTCCCATTTGATCCTTCAATCCCTTTACTAGGTATCTACCCAGAAGAAAAAAATAATTATCATAAGGACATTTGCACTAGACTGTTTATCACAGCTCAACTTATAGTCACCAAAATATGGAAACAGCCTAAATGCCCACCAACCCAAGAATGGATTAACAAGCTGTGGTATATATAAACCATGGAATATTATTTGGCCACTAAAAAAGATGGAAAGTTCACATCTTTTGAATTAACCTGGATGGAAAAGGAACACATTCTTCCTAGCAAAGCATCACAAGAATGGAGAAGCAAGAATCCAATGTACGCTATTCTAATATGATGGCGGTATATGAGCTAATACAAGGGAGGGTAGGAGAATGAGCAAGTGGGGAGGGGGAGAAGGGATCACTGGGGGTCACAATGTATGGCACACCGCTCGGGGGCAAAACACAATTATAAGAGGGACTTTATCTAACAAATACAATCAGTATAACCTAATTTTTTATACTCTCAATGAATCCAAACAATAAAAAAAAGAAAACTGGAAAATATTGCTGAATAAAATTAAAATAGACACAATATATTCAGCATTCATGGGTTAGAACATTTAATATTAAGATGTCCATACTACCAAAGCAATCTACAGATTTAAAGCAATTTTTATCAAAATCCCAACAGCATTTATTGTAGAAATGGAAAAATGTATCCTAAAATTCATATGGAAAAACCCAAGAGATCCTGAA
The DNA here is from genome assembly GCF_000181295.1 of Otolemur garnettii. Classification (NCBI taxonomy): domain Eukaryota; kingdom Metazoa; phylum Chordata; class Mammalia; order Primates; family Galagidae; genus Otolemur; species Otolemur garnettii. The sequence goes on along the minus strand of NW_003852401.1, from coordinate 12,484,307 downwards.
TAGCCAAAACAATTTTGAAAAAGAACATACTTGGAGGACTTACTCTTCCTCATTTCAAAATATATTATAAAGCTGGTAACAAAATAGTGTGATACTGGCATAAAGACAGATAACAGACCAATGGAATAGAGGCCCCAGAAATAAATTTTCACATATATGGTGAAATGATCTTTGACAAAGGTGCCAAGACCATTCAACAGAGGAAGGATAGTCTCTTTAGCAGGTGGTACTGGGAAAACTGTATTTCCACATGCAGAAGGATAAAAATAGCCACTTATATTAGGCCATAAACAAAAATCAACTCAAATGATTTAAAGACCTAAATGTAAGGCCCAAAACTATAAAATTCCTAGAAGAAAACTTAAGGGAAAATATTGATGGCACAGGACTTGGCAATGATTTCTACCAAAAGCAAGAATAGACAAATGAGACTACATCAAACTTTAAACTTTTGTTTATCAAAGGATATAATCAATGGAGTGAAAAGAGAACCTACAGAACAGGAGGAAATGTTTGCAAATCATGTATCTGATAAAGGGCTGGCTCAACAACTATGGCTCAAGTGGCTAAGGCGCCAGCCACATACACCTAAGGTGGCGGGTTCAAATCCAGCCCAGACCCACCAAACAACAATGACGCTGCAACCAAAAAATAGCCAGGCATTGTGGCAGGCGCCTGTGGTCCCAGCTACTTGGGAGGCTGAGGCAGGAGACTTGCTTGAGCCCAGGAGTTGGAGGTTGCTGTGAGCTGTGAAGCCACGGCACTCTACCTAGGGGGATAGCTTGAGCTCTGTCTCAAAAAAAAAAAAAAAAGGGCTAATAATGTCCAGAATATAAAAAAATCTCTGCAACCCAGCAACAAAAAATCAAATAACCAGATTTTAAATATGGCTAAAGAACTTGAATAGCTATTTCTCCAGGAAAGATATATCAATAGTCAATACACATAGGAAAAGATGCTCAACACCAGAGAAATGCAAATCAAAACTTCAGTGAGCTATCACCTTACATCCATTAACATGGCTACTATAAATAAAAACACAGAAAATAAAAAGTGTTGGTGAGTGCTATGATTTGAACATTTGTCGCTTCCAAAACTCATGGTGAAATTTAATCCCCAATGTGGCAATATTGAGAGATGAAGCCTCTTAGAAGTGATTAGGCCATTTGGGCTCTGCCCTCATCAGTGGGTTAATCCATTCATTAATGCATTAATGGGTTATCACTAGAGTAAGGCTAGTGGCTTTAAAAAAAGAAGAGAAGCCTGAGCTAGTGCACTCATCGCCCTGGCCATGTGATGTCTTGCACCACCCTGGGACTCTGCAGAGTCTCTACCAGCAAGAAGGCCTTCACCTGCTGCAGTCCCTTGACCTTGGACTTCTCAGCCTCCATAATTACAGAAATAAATCCATTTTCTTTAAAAATTACCCAGTTTAAGGTATTCTGTTATAGGCAACAGAAAACAGACTAAGACAGTGAAGATGTGGAGAAATAAGAATACTTGCATACTGATAGTGGGATTGTAAAATGGTACAACCACTATAAAAAACAGTATGACAATTCCTCAAGCATTTTAAAATAGAACTACTATATAAGCCAGCAATCCTACTTTTCTGTATATATATAAAAAAATAAAAATAGTGTCACAAGGAGATTTTTCACACCCATGTTCAATAGCAGCACTATTAATAAGAGCCAAGAAGTAAAGCCACCCAGATATCCATTGCCTGGTGAATGAATGAGCAAAATGTGGCAGATAACTACAATGGAATATAATTCAGCCTTACAAAGAAAGAAGTTCTGTCACATGCTACAAGGAACCTGGAGGACATTATGCCACATGAAATAAGCCCATAACAAAAAGAAAAATACTGTATGATTCTACTTACATGAAGTGCGTATAGTTGTCAGAGTCATGGAGACAGAAGTATCAGGGGCTGGGAGGAGAAGGAAAAGCAGCATTGTTGTTGATTAATGGGTATAGAGTTTTAGATGAGCAAGATGAAAAGTTCTAGAGATCACTTCACAGCAATGTGAATATATTTACTACTGAATTGCACATTTTAAAAAGGATTAATATGGTAAGTTACATATGTTTTTTCTCGATAAAAAAAGTGTGGAGACCTTTAAGAACCTGATGAAGGTTACATACTCCACCCCTTACCAAACAATGCATAGACATTTTATATAATTTCAGGGAGACGAAGGATATCTACTGAGGGAGAGACATAGGTAAAGACTGTTGATATATGATAAACTTTACACTTGATAGTTAAGAAAAATAAGGAACAGAGAAGACAAATTATTTGTCCAAGATCTCAGGGACAAAGTGCATGTTAGCCTCTGGGTCTCCTAATCCATGTCTGGCACCTTTCTACCGTCTCATGTTATTGCCTCTTAGGTTGGAGGCTAAATTATCATTAAAAATTGGGCAGAAAGTAGAACTGCACTTCAGCGGCAACAAAGGCCTCAGCTGATCCTATAAGGAGTTCTGGAGCGGAGGCAGCCATTCACAGTTGTGCTGAGTTGGGGAGGGGCAGGAGGGTAGGACAGAGAATGAATCCCATTCTCCCCCATCAACCAGTCAATACATGCAGCTGCTCAGAAGGCATGTGACTAGGGCCAGGAAGAGGTCTCCAGGACCACAGGCGAGAGCCACCAGCCAGCAATACAGAGAATAGGCAGCAAAAGGAGCACCTGCATCCTACAGAAAGGGGAATCTGGGCAGGGCACAAATTCTCAAATAACCTCATGCCCTTAAATCAACATTCTTCTCTCCCCTCTTTACACTTTTGGAAGAACTGGGATCATCCCATAGAACATCAAGAGCAGAAAGAATCTAAGATGCCTCAAGCATGTCTGGGTAAGACCGGGGGCTCCTCTGACATTGTCATGACAATTGACCTTGACAAAATTGGGGAGTCTGCTTCTGAACATTGTCTCTGAGGGATCCCAAGAGTAATGGGATGAAATCGATCAAGCAATGCACTGTTTCGCTTTATAGCCTTTCCATTTGACACACAAATTATAATGAATACTTATTTCCTGATTTACATTTCGGCCTTCACACAATTTGCAGCTCCTGCCATGTTTACATGCACCATCTGGAAGAACTAATGAGCCAAGGAGCCCCAGAAATTATAACTTGCTTTGACTAAACCTAGAAGATTTTTACTGGCAATAGAATGATTTTGCTTTTTTTTCCCCTGGAATTGCAAGGAGATTAAAACATGAGTTTCACTGAGTGTAGGGAAGGAAGAAATATGCAAAGCGAATTTTAATAGAATGAACCTGCAGGCATCTGGCATTCCTAATCAATTAAGAATAATTTAGTCATTATAGCTCTAGTCTCATGATAGAAAGTCTCTTCTGACATTGGAATTCTTAAAAATGATTACCTAGTCTATACACACATGTCACTGCGGGGCTCGGTGGGCATAAAAGAGAGCGCACAGGAAAGCTGAGTCGCAGAGTAGAAGAACTTGGTCTCTGGTCCCCCACGGGCTGAGTCTACAACTGTCACTCACCATTGGTAACACTCTGGACAAGTCACCTAACCTTTCAGGTACCTTGTATGTATATAAAACAGAGATAATAACAGGAACTACATAATGGGGTTGCTGTGAGAATTAAATGAGATAATGCAAGTAAATTACATTAAACTGTTAGGGCATGACACTAAAGAAATACTCGGTAAAACATTCACAGGTATTTCCTGTCTTTTTTAATTTTTTTTTGAGTCAGAGCCTCAAGCTATTCTCCTAGGTAGAGTGTTGTGGCATCACAGCTCACAGCAACCTCCAACTCCTGGGTTCAAGCGAGTCTCCCACCTCTGCCTCCCAAGTAGCTGGGACCACAGGTGCCCGCCACAACACGTGGCTATTTTTTGGTTGTAGCCATCACTGTTGTTTGGCGGGCCCAGGCTGGATTCGAACCCACCACCTTAGGTGTATATGGCTGGCGTCTTAGCCACTTGAGCCACAGGTGCCGAGCCAGTATTTCCTGTCTTTAGAGACAAAAATGAAAATGAAAAAAAGAACACACAGATTCTCCTTTCAAAAGCAATTTAGTCTCTCTTGGATCCACAGTGCCCTGGGTAGCTGGGTGTGGTGTTATACACTTGTAGTCCCAGCTACTTGGTAGGATGAGGCAGGAAGGTCACTTGAGCCCAGGAGTTCAAAACCAACCCAGGCAACATAGCAAGATCCAGACTATAAAAACAAACAAACAAAAAAAAAAAGTTGCCCTGGGTAGAGGGTAACTAAGGATAACATGGATGAATTAATTAAAACATCCATAGCTAAGTTAAAGTGTTCATTTTTATTCCATGACAAAGTGTGAAGTTCTTCAGATTAGCCCTGACTTAGCAAGCTAAATTCAGTGTTCTCCAGGAAATGTAAATGGATATACAGATGGGGTCAACTACTTGGAGAAAACTCACACTCTAATTCTTAAGTTAAATTTAGAAAAGGAAACAAGTGACTCTTCCAATCATTCCTGTTGCCATAGCAAATAGCTCCCCCACTGGCAAAGTGAAGGAAAGAGGTAAATACATGTATTAGCACTACTCAGTAAATCCAAAGACAGAGTCATAATCCTTGAACATTGACTGAAAAGAATATATTCAATTTGACATGCTAGCCTTAACATAATGTTTTTCTAAAATAGTATTTGTTATTTCTATTTGTAAAATAGAAAATTACATATTATAGAAGATTGAAAAATTACACAAAACTTTTGAGAAAGATAACAAAAATCACCCAAATTCCCCAATTCAGAGATCAAACACTTTAACATAGATCAGTTTCCTTATAGTTTATTCCTACGCACAAATAGGTTGGCTTTGGTTGCTTTTTTTCCCCCTAGAATTGGAATCATGCTGTCTATTCAATATTTGACCCTGCTCTTTTCATTTAATATTATAGGTAAACATTTGCCAGTGTTATATAGTTTTTGAAAATGTGATTTTTAGCAATGTGTAATGCACTATATTACAGGTCCTATTACATAGATTTTTTTATGAATTAGTTGTTTTAAATTTTTTACTCTAAAAAATAAAGCTTCAGTAGACATCTTTGTCCCAATCCGCTTTTTTTTTTTTTTTTTGAGACAGAGTCTCACTATGTCACCCTTGGTAGAGTGTTGTAGCATCACAGCTCATATAAACCCCTTAATAAACCCCTTAAGTTACGCAGGGTTTATTTGTAGAATTTTCTGGTTAACATTTTTTGATCATGACTATTGGTAATTGAAACATAGAAAAGGAGTAAACTACTTTATATAGCAAAGAAGTAAACTATTTCATATAGCAACCTCCAATTCCTGGGCTTAAGCTATTGTCTTGCCTCAGCTTCCCAAGTAACTGGGACTACAGGCGCCCACCACAATGCCCAGCTATTTTTTGGTTGTAGTTGTTATTGTTGTTTAGCTGGCCCAGGCTGCACTTGAACCTGCCAGCTTTGGTGTACGTGGGCAGTGCCCTACTCACTGAGCAATGGGTGCCGAGCCCCAATCTGCCTTTTTAAAGATAGATTCCTATAAATAGAATTACTGCAATGACTGTATTTTTAAGCCAATTAATGTTAACCAATTGACTTCCAAAAACATGATATCAATTTACATTTTTATCAGCAATGCATATCAAACCTCTGCCAGCACCAAATTTCATAACTTTTAAACTGACAAATATATACCATGAAAAATAAATGATATCTTGAAAATAAGATTATTTTAACTGTCTACTTCTAGGTTAAAATTTAAAAATTAATTGATAATAATTGGGTCAAAGGTAATTATCATGTAATCTCTATTATGATTAGTCTTATGGCTGAATTAGTTGTGTATTCTTTTATCTGTGAACTGTCCTGTACACAGTTCATGCCCAACTATTATTCAAGGATTGGAGCTGATTGTGCTATCCAGCCTGTAGGATGACTTCAGCCTATCTTATGAAAGATGGAGGCATAGATCAAAAAACTCAGAAATGCCCATCTACTACTCACCATAGTCTTGTCAGAATCAGGGGAAAAAGTCAAACAAACCACAGAAAACACACCTGTAGTGACAACACTGGCACACCTTGAACAAGACCAATAGCTTCCAGACTTTTTTGACACTGACACAGAATGAGAACATTTACATGGCGACCCAGCACACACTTACATATACAGAGATGTATAATTAAAATATGATACATATTTTAAACTTCTCTTATAACCTGTGATGTACTCTGGTGTTTTCTATTTCGGTTTTTCAAGAATGTTCATCGCCATTCACCAAATGGTTTCACAATAGATGATTTGGAAATTCATTTGACCACAATTCATTTGATCACAATTCATTTGACCAAGATCATAACTCCAGTTCTATAGCAGCCTTGGAAGCCGGCAGCTTCATACCTATTAGAGATGGGGAGACCTTCCTTGACCCTCGCCTGCCCCTTCTTACACAGGCAAGTCTGCGGAGGCTGCCTTGACCCCATGAGATCTTCTCAGTGTGCCTTTGTTTTCTTAGACCACTGCTCCAACAGTTGGTAAACCTACAATAGTGTTGCAGACTGGCTATTGTCTCAAGAAGTCCAATGACAATAAATCTTTGTTTAAGTTACGCAGGGTTAATTTGTAGAATTTTCTGGTTAACATTTTTTGATCATGACTATTGGTAATTGAAACATAGAAAAGGAGTAAACTACTTTATAAAAATGGATGAGAATAATATTTAGAGGGAAATATCTTAAGCTGTAACATAAAGCAACTGAACATGAATAACATCCATGTAAGAAAGAGGGTCAGTAATCCTGGAGCAAGGCCTAGGCATCTGCATTTTCATAAAACTCCATGATTTATATGTACAATTGGGAAGATAAAAATGCTTAAAAATGCTAGATTCAAAATGAAATGGTAAAGTTCTAACCCATAAATATGTTAAACAATAACTAAAATTATGACCAACATCACTCTACTGTTTTATAATAGAGAATAAATCTTTAATTATTAGATGTAAAACTTGCACATTGAAAATGAGTGGCAATATGATAATCAACCCAAGTGGATGAAAATACTTAGGAAAGATGTCCAGATTTCATGTCAAGTCCTCAGTTTTGCTCTAGAAATCAGAGCAACTCAGAAGTATGACTGGCTTTATCAGATTCTAAATGTCAGCCTCCATCCCAGGTTGCTGAAGGCTATAATACTCTTTACAAGGCGGCAGAAGCTGTAACCTTCTTAGAAGCTCTAACAACCATTTTCTGAGTCCAAGATTCAAAAGCAATCAACACCTCGACTCATTTCCAGAGACTAGAGTACCAAGTGATGGAGTTTCTAATGAAGGCTACTAATGAGGCAGTTCCTGACAGGATGAAAGGGAAACAGCAGAGACAGCGTGCAGAGTCCCCACCACCCTTCACAGACACGTCCAAAGTAGCTTTCCATGACGACAAATAACTCTCAAGAATTGATGCAAAAGGTGAAGGGATCACTTTCCACTGTGATACAGTGAACCATCTCCTGGGAATAAGGCTTTAGAATACATATACAAGCTACAAACAATTAAATAATTGTTTAATAAAAACTACCCTAACAAAAGAGATGGATCCAAGTAAACCCACGTGTTAAATGAGTAGTTATGTCCCAGGCACCATATTAAAAGTCTTATAGGCATTTACGCCTCATCACTCTATGAGATCTCATTTTCCAAATGAAGGAAATAAGACATAGAAGATATAAATAACTCACCTGTGAAGGAGGACAGTTGTCTTCTAACATCCATTATCTTCTTAGTGTTTTAATAATAAACCTCTCAGTTTTAGCTGAGCATGTGGCCACTTGACTAAAGACGATATTTCCCAACTCCTTTGTATGGCCATTGTCTTAGTCAGCTTGGGCCGATATAGCAAAATTATAGAGTCAGTGGCTTAAACAACAGGAATTTTATTTTGCACAGTTCTGGAGACTGGTAAATCTAAGATGAAGCAGCCAATTCACTTTCTGGCAAAGGCTCTCTCCCTGGTGTGCTATGACCTCAGGTGCAGAGAGGGTAGGGGGCAGGGAGTGCATGCAAATTCTCTGGTCTTTGTCAAGACGGACACTAATCCCATCATGAGGGCCTCACCTCATGACCTCATGTAAAATCCAATCCCTCCTAAAGGCCCAACTCCTAACACCATCATATTGGGGGGTGGGATTCAAACATATGAATTTGAAAGGGACACAAGCTTTCAGTCCAGAACTGCCTGTATAGTTAAATCCTGGGCTGCAAGTGCAAGCGACACACTGACTTCTGAGCTGATCCCTTAAGGGCATATGCCCTCTTCTCCCCTTCCCACTGGCTGGGATGCAGCAGTGGAAGCTGGAGCAACCACCCTGGTACAAAACAGAAACTGTAAGTTGAAGGTGAGAGGACACCAGGAAATTAGACTCTGTGAAGTTGACACATAAACCGTAAAGCGTATGTATACAAGCAGTCCCCAGGTTACAGACCAGATGTGTTCTAGAGAATGTCTTTCAGTTGGTTTTATATGTAATTTGGATCCCTCATGAATAGTGCAAATACTATAATAAAAAAATAACAATAACAATACTATAATGACTCATGTGGTAATAATAATACAGTCTAATACTCTAACAACACCCCTGTACTATAATAATAAGTTGCAGAAACTATTGTGTTCTTTGTTTTAATTCAAATAGAGCATAAAAGCAAACTCATATAAAAAGTTTGGATAACACATAGGAGAGATTTCAAAAAAGAATATTAAAGGTTTGCACTCGCCTAATGTTGCATCAATGTCTCGCTTGCAAGAAGGGACATTTTTGAGACAGAAAGTAACTTAACCATAATCAGAAGATGATGATGCAGATGGTGCTGGAGAGAGAGGATGGAGTGGGCGCCGGAGAGGATGGGGTGGGCGTTGGAGAGGATGGCGTGGGTGCCGGAGAGGATGGAGTGGGTGCCGGAGAGGATGGGGTGGGTGTTGGAGAGGATGGGGTGGGTGCCGGAGAGGATGGGGTGGG
>NW_003852401.1:12446554-12475024 GCF_000181295.1 Otolemur garnettii | reverse complement strand
AGAGAGGATGGAGTGGGCGCCGGAGAGGATGGGGTGGGCGTTGGAGAGGATGGCGTGGGTGCCGGAGAGGATGGAGTGGGTGCCGGAGAGGATGGAGTGGGTGCCGGAGAGGATGGGGTGGGTGCCGGAGAGGATGGGGTGGGTGCCGGAGAGGATGGAGTGGGTGCCGGAGAGGATGGAGTTGGTGCCGGAGAGGATGGAGTGGGTGCCGGAGAGGATGGAGTTGGTGCCGGAGAGGATGGGGTGGGTGCCGGAGAGGATGGAGTTGGTGCCGGAGAGGATGGGGTGGGTGCCGGAGAGGATGGAGTTGGTGCCGGAGAGGATGGTGTGGGTGCTGGAGAGGACAGAGTAGGTGCTGGACAATCAGGACTTAATTCTGTTGCTGGTGGGGGGAGCTGGCCGCTGAAGGCTGTTTCCTGAGAAGGTATCCGGGATGGTTTGCGCGGCCTTTCTCTGTTTTACATCATACATGGCCTTGTAGCAGCTGAGATTCTCACTAACTGCACGGTAAACCTTTGTAAACTGCTCCTTGTTAGGATCTTGCCCCTCAAGCTCACCAAATCCTACTTGAATGAGACGAAAGGCTTCTGCTAATTCTTTTGTCATAAACTTTCTTGGCTGGGGTTTTTTCTGATCCTCCGGTTCTTGTGTTGCTATCAGCTGCCTCTATCCACCTGTGAGAACAGCCACTGGGGTAAAGACACTGCGCCAGCCAGCCGCTTGTGCCACGTGAGCTTGTTTACATGCGCAGAAGAGGCTAGTTCCTGAATTGTTGATCTAATGATTTCACTATAAATTATCCTTAAATCCAGAACGTCCTAAGTCAGGTTGTTCGTAACCAAGTACTGCCTGTACTCTGTTAGGATCTTGAGAGAAATATAAACCTCTATCCCATCAGAGCCCCTTGACTTTAGGCTTGCTTCAACAGTTGAATCTATATCCTAACTAATTCATTATCCAGGTTATATCAACAATAAATGATAGAGCCTGTTCTGTGAATTCAAATCTGTGTGAATCTAAATCTGTGTAAATCTCTCGTCTCTTATTGACGCGATAGTACTGCCTGCAGAAACCAGAAGGAGAAAGTGTACCAAAAGGAAGTCAAGCTGACATCCAGAGATGGTGCTAAATGTAAATTAATCTCAGTTCTCCAAGGCCTGAAACAAGCTGCCTGTGCCATTCACATTCAAAGCTTGAGTCTCCCAACCATGAATAAAAACACGAATAAACAGAAGAACGCAGGAACATGCCACACGCCGGACTATGCAAGCACAATTCTGACAGTTGCAGATAAGGGCTGGCTTCGGGTTTTCTGTGGGAAGCAACAATTGTAAACAACCCGTGGTGATAGCACCATATCAGTGACACTTCCCAGCTGAAGTCCAACGTGGCGGCACTGAGGTTGTTTGGCTGTGGTCACCTCTCACCCACTCAGCAAAAGCATTTCTAAAACCTAACTCCCAGTAGCGCCCTGGGGGCTAAATGGGAAAATAGTGACTCCAAAATCCATACCATGAAAAAAATCAGGTGTGGTCCTACTGGCTAGCCCACTGCAAGGCCCTAAGCAAGCAACATTGCCCCTCAGCGAGAAAGCCTGGCTTCCCGTCACTAAGCTGCGCTAGTACATTCATTTGATTTAGCTCAAACAAACAAACAGAATCAAGAGTCATCTGCTTTTAGACCTAAAAGATTTTCAAATGCAGCAAGTAGATGCTCTTTGCATGCTTTACTGCCTACACCCTTACTCATGCCCTCACCACCCTCTCCCTGCCACCATGTGACAGTGAAACACTGTAAGAACTTTATGTAAATATAAGGATTCTGAAGAAATTGTACCCATTTCTTTCATGTCTGTGGATCTGATACAATTACTAAAATCCGTCCTGACCCAAATGACAGAACTAGGGGCCACATCTCACAGCCAAGCAACAAGCCTCCAGCCAAATCAGCCCCCATTTTTTGTCACTGTGGAAGAATGTAGGCCGGGAATGGTTTCCAGTCTGCCCAGTGGCTGAAGCAGAAATCCAGCACCCCAGAGAAAGTCCCAGTTCCCTGTAAACAAAGAAGAGAAGAACTGTTTATTACAGCCACCGAAGTCTTTTAATATAAGGCTCCAAGTATGTCAAGCACACCAAACAAATTTAGCTTCACCACCTGTTCCGGAAAAGAAACACCCATGCCAAAATCCCCCCAAAAGTGCATAGATATTCTCAGTGTGGATTAGCTGGGAGTCTTTTCAAATATGTTCTATATTAGAGTTTGTAAACTGGGCACTTGATGTACACCACATGGCTGCTGTGTAAGGCATGTGAAGTTTTTGTTCTGTGCCTCAAAAAAATCACACTCTTTGCTCCACAGTTTCTAGATAAAATTTGAGAAAATGTAAGAAGTCCTTAAAAAAAAAAAACAAAAAAAACAAAAAAACAAAGAAGAAAGAAGCCTAGAGTCTTACTGGAAGGAAAAGACATATACTTGAAAAATTCCATTATTCAAGAGATGTGCCAAGAAAGAGGGTGGTGAGTTGCCAAAAGAGAGGGCTAGATGGTAATTGATAAAACCCAGATGCATAAGCATGTCAGTGCCAAGAGGTACATACTGCCGTGGTATCGGCAGGTGACAGAGGGGTGATGCCTCAGTTAACCCACACAAAGGGTCCAAAGAGTAAAGTGAGGGCAGATGCCAAAATACGGTTCCACCCAACATTCACGCACAGCACCTGCTAGTCTGTGGGTTCTGATGGATTATACCAGAGTGCCTGTGAAATGCTTAGGAAAATGCCAAACACCTACCACACTTTCAACAAAGCTTGTTACTGTGATTGCTGTTCAGTTGAAACTGTGCTCCGGGGTGCAGCACACCACCCGCAGGATTGTCCAACTCCTATCTTTCCTTTAAGATCCAGCTCCAGGCCGCTCTCTGCAGAGTCCCTTGGGCAGTGACTCTCATCCCCGCATCCCCCACGCAGTGACTTCCTTGTCAGGGCTTTCAGCACAGTCTTCCCAGAATTTCAGGACCAAGTTCAAAGGAAAGCCCAACAACTCTTCACGTCGTACTCTAACTTCTACGTGGGGGCCTGCTAATGAGTGAATGAGCCGTGGGTGCTGGAAGGAAGGGAGCAAGGAAAGCGGGCTGGTGGGAAAACCTAAATGGGCCCCGGCTTCATCAGTGGGTGCACACATGAGGTTTCACCAACGTTACTGCCTCAGTGTGAGAACAACAAGCCTATTCGCGTTACTGTCGCAGGAATCTGGCCCCTTGCCAAGTTCCCCTGAATTATTCCTGAGGTTCTCCAGAGTGTGTCTGCTGGGAGCTCACTCGTGAGGTCGGACTGCCACTTCTCTTCGTTTTGGTAACTCTGAGCTCATTCCTTCCCTGGTGACAGCTCGGCCTCGGCAGCTGCACCACGGCCCCAGGAGCTGCCGCTGTGCCCAGGCCTGGGTCCCAGTGGGCTTCCCAGACACATGCTCTTGAGACTGGCTTCGTGACCACAGCCAGGCCAGCTCATGAGAGCTGGGAAGGGAGAGGCAGGTTGCTTCTTCGGGGAGCAAATCTAGGAAGCAGACTGGGGCTGAGGGCAGGGCAGGCTGCAGCATCAGCTGGGTGAAATGGGTTTTTCAGGCAATATGCACAAGCAGCCATTCCTGCCCTTTCCTCCTGGGTGCCCACAGGAACCCGGAGAAGCAGAGATGGGATGGGTGTGAGCGACAGAACCCAGCCTTCCTCCTGAGGCTGACTTGGGGAGGCAGTCTTCGTCTTTCCCCACAGGACTCTCTCTAGGGACCCTCCACAAGGGTTGTTCTATCCACCAGGTGCTCTAGCCACGGTGCCTACCATCTTTCAGCCATTCAGTAATAGCAAATGAAAATGTTGAGACATAACACATGGACAAAAAGTAGTTATTTGTTCAGAATTTTTTTTAAACATCCAAAACTGAAATGAATAAATGTCCAACTAAAATGTTTACAAAATGTAATATTACATCGACTCAAATACTAATCCTGTGTTAGTAACATTCCCCGTAGCATGGGTACATTTTCCTCCGTTAGAAGGAGGAAAGTAAGAGGGCTGGGAGCCTCTGTGGGTCAAAACAGGCTGTTCCTCCCCACAAGCTGGTTCCTCTGACCGTCTCCAGCCTCCCCAGTTTGTCAGACCCGTCTAAAAAGACTACAATTCAATTGTAGGTATACTTCAATCCTTTCAAAAAATGTTATAGAAATGTTCAAATGTACACAAAAGAATGTCATCAATCTACACACAGTACCCAGCTACAACATCTATCAGCCTATGTCATTCCACTCTTCCTCCTCCCCCCCCAACAAATTCCATATATTAAGTCATTTCATCCATAAATATTTGAGAGAAGAATATATATATCTTTAAAATGTTTTTCAACATGCAATACCATTATTATACCTAAGAATATTGTAATTGCAATAATGCTTAAAATCATCAAATATCCAATCAGGATAAAATCTAATTTTTGCCTCCTTTCCTAGTCCTACAGTAAATCAATCAATGGAAGTGGCTTGATGGTGGTGGTAGTGGTTGTTTTTAGGAAGGGCTGCGTTACTTTATCCCCATCTAAATCAGGATCTATTTCCAGGCCAGAAAAACTCCTAATTAGTTAAGACTGAAAGAAAAGAAGTGGGAAGCACCTGTGGCTCAAAGGAGTAGGGCACTGGCCCCATATGCCAGGGGTGACAGGCTCAAACCCAGCCCTGGCCAAAAACTGCAAAAAAAAAAAAAAAAAAAAAAAAGGAAGGAAGGCAGGCAGGCATAAAAAGGAGGATGGATGGGGATCTGGGAGGGAAAGAGAAGTCTCTAATATTGGAGTAGGGATGGGTTTTACAGCAGAAAGAACTGGGAATTTTGGAGAATAAGAGGGGTCCTGGAAAGAGATGGAGGGACATGGAACACACACACACTTGTATCTTGAGGGTCTGTGTTCTCTTATTTACCAGGTATTTCTGAACCAGGTTCAATCCTTCTGTTGAGCTCTTCTCCCCTGAGCTCCCCTGAGTGAGCTCTCCTCACTCTGATGAGGTCATTAATGATGGTCTTTGACAGCACGAGCGCCTTCAAATCTAATCGACAGCGACATCAATCTAAAGTAATAAGTTTCACATGCCTGCTGCTCTTCTTGAAGAGAAAATACTTTTTAAATGGATTTCATTCCAGACAGACTGGCAGTTCAACACAGGCAGGCAAAAATGTTACAGAACAGCAATTTTTGTTTTAATCCACATTATACAAAGCAAATTAATTTGGAGTCCTTAAAAAATTGTTTCCCTTGACATCATTCTCACTGAGAAATTAAAACTTGTTCCCCTCTTTCTGCTGAGAAAGAATCCTAAGCATTGCAGAATGAAGTAAGGAGCTCTGAAACATTGTGAACTGTTTTCACAGAGAAACAATTTTATCCTTCTTGGCTTTTTGTGTCCAGTCATATCTGGGAGGCTTCCTCTGTCTGTAAGACAAAGTCCAGTCTCTTCAGCCTGGAATCTAATTTGTGGCCAGGGCATCTAGCTGGCCCATGTACCCCAAGAACTGCTCCTATACCCTGAGTCTCATCTCATTACTATTCCTCACTCCCATTCAAGCCATTCTCACAATTCCAGTTTTGTCCAAATCCTTCTCTTTACCTGGGATATACAACCCCTCTTGCTCAGGCACAGTGAAGTTCTAGTTCGCTCACAGGCTTTAAGTCTGAATGAACCATATCATCCTTCCCTTCCCCTGGCCATGGGTCATGCCTGTAATCTCAGCCTTTGGGAGGTCAAAGTAAGAGGCTCACTTGAAGCTAGGAATTTAAGATCAACCTGAGTAACATAGCAAGATCCTGTCTCTACAAAAAACATAAAAAGTAATTTTTTTTTTTTTTTTGAGACAGAGCCTCAAGCTGTTCCCCTGGGTAGAGTGCTGTGGCATCACAGCTCAAAGCAACCTCCAACTCCTGGGCTCAAGCAAGTCTTCTGCCTCAGCCTCCCAAGTAGCTGGGACCACAGGTGCCTGCCACAACGCCCGGCTATTTTTTTGGTTGCAGCCATCATTGTTGTTTGGCGGGCCCAGGCTGGATTCGGACCCACCACCTTAGGTGTATGTGGCTGGCGCCTTAGCCACTTGAGCCATAGGTGCCAAGCTATAAAAAGTAATTTTTAAAAATAATTTAGTAGCCAAGCAAGCTGGCCCACATCTGTAATCCTAGCACTCTTGGGTGGCTGAGGTAGGTGGATAGCTTGAGCTCAAGAGTTCAAAACCAGCCTGAGCAACAGGGAGACCCTGTCTCTACTGAAAATAAGAAAAAACTAGCCAGGCCTTTTGGCAGGTGCCTATAGTCCCAGCTACTCAGGAGGCTGAAGTAAGAAGATCACTCAAGCTCAAGAGTTTGAGGTTGATGTGATCTATGCTGATCCCATGGCAATCTACCCAGGGTGACATAGTGGGACCATCTCAAAATAATAATAATGATGATGATGATAAAAATTTCTTTAAGTTTTTAAGTCTTACAACATAGGGCTTTCCCCTACAATTTAGTCCCGAAATATGCTCATTCATATGATAATTTTTTCTATTTATATCTTATACCATTAATCAGAGTCATAATTTACCTTAAGAAAATGACTGTGACTCGTGTGTCTCTTATACCCAGCACGGCACCAAGCATCTAGTAAATATTCAGTGCCCATTATCTTAATTTGCCTTTAAATTTTAGATGTAATGTGGGAACTGTCACTTCAGCTATTTGTATGCTCACCAAATGGGATTTCATAATTTCACAAATATATGTGTAAAGATTCGGGTGGGTGGTGTCACGACAATACAGTATAGCAGCATGTTTCATCCCAGTCAAGTTGACATGTTCCCATTTAAATAAATTACCATCGCCACTTTGACCAATCCATTTGTTGGAACCTCAGAAGATTCCCTCACTGCGCAGGTGGCCCTGCAGGTATGTCTCAGCATTTTCCAATGAGCAAACACGGAGTGTTCCTCTGTGTTCTTCATCCACTAGCACACATCTAGCATTCTGTCAATGTGCTCCCCAAAAAAGATGAGAAAGAAGCAGCATTTTGCAATCTCTCATTAGCCCAATTTAAGGTAATGAGGTAGGAAAAGGTACATTATCTTAGCAGCTTTACTTTCTTAGGGATGGAACAGTCTCGGGAAAACACCTCAAAGAGAGTTTGGGGTATAAGAGACAGGGTGGCTCTGCAGGTCAGAAAAAAAGCTCTAAACTGTTTTGAGGGAAACAAGGAAAAGAATTTGTTGTTTAGAATGAGTGGGAAGGGAGAGAAGGAATAGAAAAAGAGAACCCAAGAGCAGCACACCTGGGAGAAGGCCTTTCTGTCTTCTTTCACCTCGCTTGGTAAATAGCCTTTCTGTCTTCTTTCACCTGTAAAGAGCCAAGAGAGAACCCCAAAATGGTTTCAGAGAGCTTAATACAGACTTTATGGGAAAGGGCACCTCTACTCCATGTGCACCCCAATCTATCATTCTCTGCAAAATTCAGTCTATATAGAACTCCATTTCTAACAACTCAGCTCCTTCTCAACTCAACCTCTACCCAACTCAAAACTCTACTCAAATCAACCTCTGTGTAACTCATTCTATACCCACATCAATCTCTCCTCAAATCAAATTCTTCACTGCTCAGTTAACATCCTCCTCAATTCAGTACTTGAGTCAGCTCCAACTCAGCCTAATTCAAACTCTACTCGAGTAAACTAAACTCTATTCAATCGTTTCCTAAAGTAAATGTGACTCTGCTCGGAGGTGCTTTGTGTGAGCGTCGCTCATTCAGGCTGTATAGCCGCACAGATTGAAGAAAATCATGTATGTAGTTGCCAGAAAAGACAATCAGAATGAGTTTTCTGTAAATTTACAGAAATCTTGCACAGATTTCTACAGGCTATGGCTTTAAGGCACTCAGGTGAGCTTTATCTAGACATCAGAGGAAGAAGGGCTCCCGCTGATGTGTTACATACGCTGTTTAAAGCTCAGCATTATGCATGTGTAGACTCCAGGAGAATAGGAAATGCCCTTTTGAATTGAAGAGACTCCGCCCAGAATGCACAGGTTAGAGAGCAGATCTATGGCTTGAAAAAGCAGAAAAAGAAGTGATTATCACATAATAGGTGTAAAATAGAAACCATGGAAGGCCACTGTTTTGTACTGAGCTCCTGTATGTACTAACCGACCAGACCAAAACAAAATATTCATTCATGTCATGTACCCCATCATCAAACAGAAACTTTAAAGAAGCAAACAGAGTGCAAAGTGGATCAGTTTTTCCTGAAAACAGGAGAGAGATTCTAGTCTACCTAAGTCAGCTTAGTAAGGAAGTCCCCTCTGCTTTAACCCTTATCAACAAAAGTAAACTAAGGTTAGGAAGTAAGCTTTTTTCTCTATTGCTCTGTTTCCTTGGTCCCACCTTACAAAACCCACCGTTCTGCCATTGCTCAGGGGAAGTCTCCATTCTCTTTTGCAAAATGGAAGCTGTCCAGTTAATGAATCATAAAGAACAGCCAATTAGATCTATAACTAAATTTATTGTAATTTTGTCTTTTGACACAGGTAATCAGTGGCAGGCATTTTACAAAGCATACTTTGGACAGCAAACCTCTTTAGGAATAGCATTTTTAAAATATAATTTAAAGTGCTGTGAAAGAGTACATCTGGCATAACAGGGTGGCATGAGGATGTACAATTATCCACTGCTTTTTGAAACACAACTAAAATAAATGGAAGGAATTAAAAATGCACAAACCCACAAGGACAAATTTTAAAAGGAGAGAAATTGCCAATAATGTCATCAACAAATTTTCAAAGATGGAAAGCAGACAAGGGAGTATTAACAACTCTAGTAAAAGGGAGAAATCCAGGTTCTTAAGTATGAAATGTCAGATTTCCTTAAGTACTGAGTTAAGACAGTTCATTATCTGTAACATTTCACTTTGACACTTCTTGCTTTATTTTTATTGTGAAGGTACATCCTTGTTCTTTCAAATGCATGTTTTGGCTCAAATATTTTTATACAGTAATTTTTCTAAAGCCATAGATAAGTCAAAAATTCATGTCATTTTCTAATATGCTGGAACAAGAGGATAGTCATACGGAACGTCTAACCTCACACTATGGACCAAATTAACATAGAAAAGCTAAAATCACAAAACTTCTAGAGGAAAATATTGAGAAAATAGTCTACTACTTTGAAATAAGCAATGATTTTTATTATAAAAACATTAAAAAAACAACTTTATGTTAAATAAGATTTAAATAAGAGGTATGAGAGTGCTTGTTGGGACTAAGCTCCTACACTGTAACCCCCACAGAAAGGAGTCACTCACCCTCAGTGTCACAGAATCAAACTGGACTTAAAACAGGCCAGTTCAAAAAAAAAAAAATATCAGGAGATTCATAATCAATCAAAAGGGCCCCAAGTCAACCTGAGCTGGCATAATAAGGAAGTCCCCTCTGATTTAATTCATAAAAGGAAAGTAATCTCAAGTAACCTGATGTTGGTCAATCCACTTTTAAACTATGCCATTTCCTTATTCCTGCGTAAGCTACCTTATAAAAGCTGACTGTTGGGCCACCCCAGAGGAGCCTCTATCTTTTCATAGACTGATGGCTGTCCAATTCATAAATCACCAACAAAAGCCAGTTCAATCTTAAAACTCAATTTGTTGAAATTTCTCTTTGACACACTAAAAAAGAAGAAGAAGAAATTGATAATATATTTAAGTTGAAACTTTAAAAATTTCTACTTTCTGTAATGGGCATTTACAAGTAATGGATAAACAACAGTATTATTCAGCAATGTGGATGAACCTCAAACATTATGCTGAACAAAGAATCAGACATAAAAGGCTCTATAGTATATGATTCCATTATGTGAAATTCTGTAACAGGCAAAACTGATCCACAATGACCAAAGAAAATTAGTGGCTGCCTACCTCACACTGGGAGAGGGAGGGGACAGATTGATTGCAAATGGGGGCTGAAGGAATTGGAAGGTCATGGAAATGTTCTAAATTTGGAGTGTAATGGTGACTACCCAGATACAAACATTTGCCAAAACTCACAATACTGTACGTATACAATAGGTGTATTTCTTACATGGAAATTATGCCTTAATACATACATACGTGATCATTTAAACTCTTCCTCCAACCACCACTCAATTTCTCTGCTCCTGTACAGCTATGCTGTCAGAAATAATTATCTGTAATTGTCAGCTCTCTCCTGTTATTCTTTTTTTTACTTTCGTTTTTGGCCAGGGCTGGGTTTGAACCTGCCACCTCTGGCATATGGGGCCAGTGCCCTACTCCTTGGAGCCACAGGCGCTGCCTTCTCCTGTTATTCTTAAGAGCCCACTCTAACTCCAATTTATAACACCACCATGCCCCAAAACTTCGCTTGTTAGAATCACTAATGATCACATTTACTAACCCAATTGTCAATTTTATACATTTTCTCACTTCCTTTTTCTTGATATGTTTAGAGAAACTGATCTCTCTTTCTTGGTTCTCCTCCTACCTCACGGCCTGTTAGTCTGTTTCACTGGTTTCTTGTCATTTTTCCAACCTCTTCTTGGAATTCCCCTATGCTTAGTAATTCCTCTATTCTTTTTGTAAACTCATTTACTTTAAATATCCTGTATTAGCCAACGATTCCCAGAGCTGTATCTTTATCGCAGACCTCTCCCTAAACTCCAGACTCACATGCCGGCTGCCACTTGACATTCCACTTGGATGTCTAAGAAGTATCTAAAACCCAAAACATCCATAGTCTGCTGAATAAAGGCCTACAAAGATATCCAGGTCTTAATCCCTGGCACCACTACGTGTTACTTTACGTGGCAAAGGAAACCCTACAGATATGATTAAGTTAAGGATCTTAAAATGGCGATGTTATCCTGGATCATCCAACTTGGCCCCAACTATAATCGCAAGCATTCCTGTAAGAGGAAGGGAAGAGGGTATTTGGCTGTAGAAGGAGGAGACAAGGACGACACAGTGACTAAAGCCTAAAGTAAGATGCCAACTTTGAAGATGGAACAAAGGCCCACAAACCAAAGAATGCAAAGAATGCAGTTCTAAGAGTGGGAAAAAGTGAGGAAACAGATTCTCCCTCCCTCAGCACTTCCAGGAGGAGCACGGCCCTGCCAACATCTTGATTTTGGCCGTAAAACCAATTTGGGGCTTCTAACCTTCAGAATTCTAAGAGAATAAAGTTGCGTTGTTTCTAGCTACTAATTTTGTGGTAATGTATTATAGCAGCAACAAGGAGCTGATACAATGTCCCTCAATGAGCGCCAATCTCTTGCCTCTAAATCTCCAGACCATTATCATTCTTGGTAAATGGCTCCAGCCTAAAACACTTCAGATACATGTATACATTCCACCAGGAAAAGGGCTTTGTTTTATGCACTACTCTATCTCTAAGCATAAAATAGTGCCAGGACACAATAGGTATTCAGCAATCTGAAGAAACAATTAAGTGAATGCAGAAAAAAGAAGATAACATCAATATAAAACTATCCTTAATATTCTGAAGGTTAAAAGTATATCTACTTTTGCATCCATGAAACAAGAATAACATAATGTAGTATTAAAAATCAAAAAATCAATACAAAGAAGTCTTTTGAAATTGAAACTATCTCGGCTAAAACAATTTTTAAATTCAACATAAGGGCAGGAAAAGTAGAGTGAAAAAGATGAAGATAGTAGTGTAAAAGATAAAATAAATTAGGACTGACTCCTAATTCCAATCCAAAATTAAGCCCCTGATTAACAGATGAACCGAATAGAGAGAAAAATAAAATTAAATAACTTTCCAAAACTGAAGCATATGAACCTCATGTAGAAATGCATATAAATGAATTATAAAAGACCCATATAACAGCAAGTTATAGATACAGAGGAAGAGAGTTTTCCACAAATCATAAAAAAGACTATGAGAAAAAAGATCGTCATCCCTCGGTCTCCAGAGCAATGTGAGACCAGCTAAATTAAGGACAGCCGGGGATGAAGAGCCAATGTGGTAGGAAAGAGTCCACTTCTAGGAATACCCGGCTCAGAGATTTTAATCAATCCCTTCCTGAGAAGGGAATTGGAATTTAATGAAGCTATACATTGTTGTGTTGTTTCTAGGTTTCTGTACATCAAGTTTTACCATGTAGAAATGTGTTTTTATGGCTTTTTCATAAACATACAGATTCAATCATTCTCAGCAAATATCCTTATCATCCTCAGCAAGGCGTGAGGTCAAGAGCCCTTCTGGTATGTCAAAGTTAGAAATCTACACTGGCCAGAACCAAGGGCAAGTTCAAGGACAGAGGTCCTCTGACACAAAGCCAGCATTTTATTAGGTTATTGCTTTAACCATTACAATGTAGACACTCTTTCCTTCTCACACACATACACACAGTATGTGTTCTTTTTTTTTTTTTTGGAGAGACAGTTTCAGTTTATCACCCTCAGTAGAGTACTGTGGCATGGCGTCACACAGCTCACAGCAACCTCCAACTCCTGGACTTAGGTGATTCTCTTGACTCAGACTCCCAAGTAGCTGGGACTACAGGCACTTGCCATGATGCCCAGCCAGGGCCAGGTTTGAACCCACCATCCTCCGTATATGGGGCCAGCACCCTACCCACTAAGCCACAGGCTTCTCTTCTGGCTTTTTTTACTCTCCGTTTGCTGTTCCTCTCTTTCTTCCTTCTTATTTTGGTTATTACACAACTTTATATTTTTAACCCTTTGTTGTTTTATAGAGCGGTTTTAGGTAGGCCAGGGGTGATGGCTCATGCCTGTAATCGTAGCACTCTGGGAGGCCAAGGTGGTCGGATTGCTTGTTGAGCTCAGGAGTTCTAGACCAGCCTAAGCAAGAGGCATTGTGGCAGGCACTTGTAGTCCCAGCTACTCTGGAGGCTGAGGCAGGAGGAGCTCTTTAGCCCAAGTATTTGAGGTTGATGTGAGCTATGACCCCACAGCATTCTATGCAGGGTGACAGAGTAAGACTCTGTCTCAAAAAATAATAATAATAATTATATATATATATATACACACACACACACTTACATATATGCCTATGTATATAGGGAGAGCTGTTTTCGGTTCACAGCAATAATGAGCAGAAAGTACAGCAATTTCCCAGTTGCCCCTGCCCCCACATGCCCAGACTCCCCCACTGTGACATCCCACACCAGAGCGGTGCTTTTGTTACAACAGATGAACCTGTATTGCCACATCACTGTTACCCAAAGTCCATAGTTAACATCAGGATTCGCTCTTGGTGTTGTACATTCTACGAGTTTGGATAAATGTATGATGACATGTAGCCACCACTATGGTATCATACAGAGTACTCACTCTGCCCTAAAAATCTTCTGGTTGCACAACCTTTTAATTGAACTTCCACTTTCATCTTCACTAGAACAATGAAGTATAAATTGCATTGTGTGAGCTGAGCAAAAGGCACAGAATGATCCTCCAGCCCATAGGCTTGGAACAACACATCATAATAATGCCAAAACTGACTACAAAAACTACCATATAGAAAATTTCTCTAATTTTTAAAAGAACTTGCTGCTTTGGAGAATTCTCATATGCTAAGGCATAATTTATTGATATGTAGTAATATTCTTTTTTTCTTATTTACTATAAGATTTTTTTTTATTGTTCCAGGTTAATTGAGGATACAAAGACTTAGGTTATGATGTTTGCATTTCTTAGGTAAAGACCCCCTTATGATCGTGTTCTGCTCCCAGGAGGTGTGCCATACACCTTGATATTGTGCCCATTAAATGAAAGAACATCCATCCCCCTCCACCCTGCCCTTTCCCCACTCCCTCATTTCTCCACCCCCCACCTTGAATTGATTTGAGTTTTTCTCTTCATGGGCAGATATTATATCAGCATAGTAATATTCTTATAAACATACTTTCATGGTTTATAGTGCCACCAGGCTTGAGAGTTACCACCCAACAGTCCACAAATAACCTTTGACCAGAAAAAAACAAAACAAAAATCCTTTCTTTCAAAATAATGCATAGGTACTTTAAAAAAAAAAAAAACACCTCTAATTATGTTCAAAGAGTTGCTGTGTAACCCAGTGGTAGTAGGATTAAGTAATTCAATGGCAAGCCCCGCCTGTGAGCTCATACCAGATAACCAGGAAACCCTAGCTAGAAAGAAAATAGGTGGTGAACTATCAGACACAGATGGAGGTATTTATAAATAAAAGAAAATGGGAGGCATCTATGAAGTTTTCAAGTAAAATTTTCTTTAACATAAAACCAAGATTTCTAACACTTTTCTTTCCACCACTGAACAGAAAGAGCATTTGCAATAGGTGTTAGCAGGCCTTATTCACCATAAAGAAGAGATCAAAGCAATTTCAATGCCACTGTGGCCCTGAAATACCATTTTAGCCACTTCTGGCCCATAGCCTGTGCAGAGGCGTTGGTGGATCAACCCAGAGCAACTTAATGAAACCTGCACCTCACCTGTAGCTACTTCCAGGGCTACACGGGTACGTCTACACATGCAGACGAACTCCTGAGCTGTGTCTGGTTAGTCGCTGGGAAATGAGGGGGCTATTACACAGTTACATAGCGTGGGCTCAACTCCTCAGTGACAGCTTGGGATTGTGGTTCTAGCCATAAGCCCTGGCACGTGGTCTACCTGGGCTCGAATCCCAGCTCCGCCACTTACTTGACCTTTCTGTGCTTTGTTTCCTCCTCTGCAAACTGAAAATGGTAATGATATCTCCTTCACAGGGTTTTGTGACAATTAAATGAGTGAATAAATAATACAGTGCTTAGAACAGTGCCTGGTCCAGAATAAGTTCAACATAAGGACTGGCTATTGCTCCCACTCTCAGCTTCTGTCTTCGTTATCATAAAATCTAAGTCAAAGAGCGTATGAAAGGGTTATCAAAGAAAGGAAATTGAATCTGAGAGATGTGATGAAACTCTGAGGACAAGACAGCCATGTCAACATTCGAGTGGCCTCTAGGTTCAAATCCCAGCCCCTTCACCTTTGCATTGAGAGCATCACTTACCATGGTTGAGAACAGAAATTACTTGAGTTCTCCCCAACCCAAAAATGCCTTGTGGGAGCCAAGTGAAATACCATTTTACTTAGTAGATGACACATAGTAAGTGTTCCCCGAGCAGCACTTTACTTTCAATGACCTTATGAAGTGGCAGCATACTGTTCAGTAAGCTCCATGGAGGGTGAATCAGATCCGGGTTCCGTTTTCTGCTGTTAGCAGTAAACACATAACTACACTGAGTATATATGATGCTCAACCAATGATGGCTATATGAATGAATAAACCTGTTAGCTGATTATTTAATAAATAACTACATCTGCAGAGGATGTAATTCTATGTTATGTCATTCTTTAACCAACTTGCTGTTCAAACAGAAGATCTAACTGATCTTCCCTAAGCAATAGGTATGGGTAAGCTTTAATTGAAGTAAGTGGCATTAGGAGTGACTAAAATAGTCTCAGGACATGAGATTCTGCAAAAAGATTGAATTTATCCTTAAAACTATATGATAAGTGATATTTTGGTCAAAATACTCTCTTAAAAATGTTATAGGCCATTTATTAATGAAGGCAAAATTAAGAATGGGGAGAGATTCCGAGGATGAAAAACATATTTTTACATAAATTAGAAAATATGTTTCTAGTGTTGAAGATGTCTGAACTTGGAGACGGGTGAGTCCAACACAAATGCAAGAACCACTACTCTGTGCACTAGAGGTATGAAGACTACTGCAATCATTTAGTTCAGGTTTCACACCAACGCTCTAGGAAATAAATTCTTCATTATCAAAGGTGGAATGAAAGAACATTAGAAATCTAGGCAGCACCCATAGCTCCGTGAGTAGGGTCCCAGCCACATACACCAAGGCTGGCGGGTTCAAACCTAGCCCAGGGCCAGCTAAACAACAATGACAACTGCAACCAAAAAACAGCTGAGCATTGTGGTGGGTGCCTGTAGTCCCAGCTACTTGGGAGGTTGAGGCAAGAGAATCACTTGAGCCCAAGAGTTTGAGGTTGTGGTGAGCTGTGATGCCACAGCACTCTACACAGTACAGTACACAGGGCGACAGCTTGAGACTGTCTCAAAAAAAAAAAAAAAACAAAGAAAGAAAGAAAGAATGCTAGAAATCTATTCTGAGAAGTTAGAGACGGGGATATTCGTGCATAGGGTGATACAAAGCTGATGTGATAAATACCATCTGACCTTATCCTCTTGACCAAAATAGGAATTTTAAAATGTTTTGAGTCACCAAATCATCATTAAAAAAATAAATGGTCTTCCACAGTGGTTTCTTTGAAGAACACAATGTCTATTTAGAAGAAGCCATCTTGATTTGCTTGCTGATATCCAGTCTGAATGCCTTATCCTTGCTCTGTACCCCTAAGTGAAGACTGATGGAAAAGCCACTGTAGGGAGTGGATGATCCAAGGCAAACTTCCCACAGGAAGTAAAATTTACCCTGGGGACCAAAGTTCTAGAGGGACACAGTAAGAAAAGGAGTTATTTTCCAAGAAAGGTGTCTTAGTAAGCGGCCACAAATGTCCAGATGTGAACTCAGAGAAAGCGCAACCCTAAGTACAATGCCTGCGTCATTATCCAGAAAATCTCCAGAGCACGGTACCAGCAGTGTCATGTACCTAACTCGCCATTTCATAAAGCAGCCAACATTCCAATATTCCTGTTACAGAGAGAAAGAATTCTGAACAGTATGCCCAGTTTTGTAATGTCTTTGTTTCCAATTAGCAGTCTAGCCTTGTGTTTTTAAAAACATGCTCTCCTTCCCATTATTTTTAATGATAAAAATACCCCATACAAAATCGTAGCATTATCATCTTGTAAAAAGAAAAATCCCATACTAAAAAATTTACAAAGAATCATAACTGCTCCCTCTTCTTTGGGAGAAAAAAATGTAACAAAGAGGCGCCTGTTTTGCTATCTTCTGATCTTCCGCACACATGAGAGCAGAGAAATGGGATCATTTAAATAACAACTCAGATTGCTTCCCCTCACAAAACAGAATCAGAGTGGGAACATTTCTGTGACTCCAAGGAAGCAAATGTTTCTAATTAGTGAACAAGATCATCTGCGGTAGCTGCTCTGGGTATCTGTACCCCTCGTTAGGGACGTTCTCCTGTTGAAAAGCAGAGGGACAAAATCTCCTGCATTCTGTTTGTGAAGGCTGCCACCTACTGAAGAACATGCAGTACTACAACCGGCTTTCCTGGAAAAAATGATGGAGAATTAAGAAAAAGCAGCTGGTAATCAATCCTGTGAGCAGGACAATACGGGTTAAATACAAAAAAAAAAAAAAAGACAAGAAGGGGCACCAACTTGACTGGCTGGCAGGCTTTTCAGAGAACAGGTACTTAACTTGGCCTTGCGGGATCTTGTGGGTTTAACAAAGCAGTGAGCAGAGTATGTAAAATGGAAGTTTGGGCACAGACACAGAGGGGAGAAAAGCCATCACAGTGATAGTGTCCAGACAGCAGATGACACAGGCTGCAGAAGACTGTCGACACAGATGCTTGTAGGAAATGAGATCAGGAGGGCCTTGGATGGAAGAGTTAGGACTTTTCCCCAAAGGCAAGAAGAAACCACTGAAGGTCTTTCAAGGCCTCAGCAACAGACTCTCAGCTCAGAACCAGCAGAACAGGAAACAGCTCAATTAGAAATCACAATACAGATGGCAAACCTCTTGACTCTTTGGAAATTATCTCAAAAGAAACTATTCAGATTAACGAATGAGAAAGGATTTGACAGGTAACACGTGCCCTGGATCTAGTCCACCTCACACTGAGAGCATGGCCACCCCAGTACTGGGTATTGGACTCCCAACCCTGTCCCCCAAGACTCCAAAGCTCCCATCCTGAGTGTCTTTTCACCTTTCCCCTAAGTCTAATGCCAGGAATATGGTTTGGGCTTGGTTTACCTTGTTTATATCCCGTATTTCTACCTTACTCACTTGTTTTAAATATATTAACTAAGCCCAAACTGTGTTCCTGAAGGTGAAAGGACAAATATGGTCCCTGGTAAGGTCAAGCAGAACAGGAAGACATTAATAACCACATAAATGCTGGTGTGAGATTGACAAGGAGTGGAGAATCAGGGCTGCGAGAGCCTAACTAAGGACAACTGAGTGAGTCTGAGGGTGGCAAGAGGCATGTAAGGAGATTCTTACAGAGGAAACAATATTGAGCCAATGCACAGTGATTTATGTCTCAGGTTTTGAAGACCTCAGGCCCGGTAATATCTCATAACAGCTGTGTGTGTGTTTGTGTTTGTTTTGTTTTTGGCAAATCGCCTTAAATTTTTTTTTTTTTTTTTTTGAGACAGTGTATCCCTATGTCACCAAGCTCAGTAGAGAGCTATGGTGTCCCAGCTCACAGCAACCTCAAACTCTTGGGCTTAAGTGATTCTCTTGCCTCAGCCTACCAAGTAGCTGGGACTACAGGCACCTGCCACAACACCCAGCTATTTTTTTTTTTGGTTGTAGTTGTCATTGTTTGGCAGGCCCTGGCCAGATTTGAACCCACCAGCTCTGGTGTATGTGGCTGGCGCCTTAGCCACTTGAGCTACAGGCAGCACCAAATCACCTTAATTCTTATTCTCAGTCTGCTAAATATATAAAATGGGGAAAGTAGTGGGAATTAAAGGATAAATCTACATAAAGCACTTAGCACAGTGATGAGAACATAGCGCCCCTACAATAAATGTTAAGTGATTTTATTTTTTATATAGTTAATCCCCTCTGCCTTTGTGTTCAGGTGTGGACAGGTGGGGGAAACGGAAAAAAGAGAAGATGCGTCTAAAGACTAGAATTGCTATTTGCTATTTATACGTGATATGTTATTGAACTTTTAGATTCCAGATAAATTACAGGATCCATTATAACATAGAAACAAAACCTAAAATGCTATGAGAACTATCTCTTGGCTATTGTGTTGGAAATTAAACCTTTATTTTTAGCCTTTTTAATGTGGGAAAATGTGCTCCAATATAAGCTGAATTAACTGAAAAATGTCCTTTTGAACCCAATGCATTAATAAATCGGGGGCCGTGATTCTTTGACACAGAAGAGTTCTACAGCAAAGACCAATGTTTCACATACAATGGAAAGCAGCTGAATCACAGGGTCACGTAGAGCTGCAGTCCCTAATTTTTTGGCACCAGGGACCAGTTTCATGGAAGATGGATATGGGAGGGAGAGAAGGAGGGTGATGGTTTCAGGATAATCCAGGCACATTATGTCTCCACCTCAGGTCATCAGGCATTAGATCCTCATAAGGAGTGTGCAGCCTGGATCCCTCACATGTGCAATTTACAGCAGGGTTCATGCTCCAATGAGAATAAAATGCCCTGCTTTTATTCTCAGGAGGCGGAGCTCAGGTGGTGATGGGATTGATGGGGAGTGGCTGTAAATACCGATGAAGTGTATTGCTCACCCTCCTGCTGTGTGGCCTTGTTCTCCCAAGTCCAGGGCCCTGGGGGTTGGGGACTACAGAGGTCCTGGTATAACACCTAGAAAGGACCACAAGAGGTACCAAGTCCACTCCTCATCATAGCCTGGGAAATGGAAATTACAAGACTTACCCAGTGATGAGTACATGCACCTGAGAGTTTAAGCTTCTTAATCAGTTTCCTTTCTTAAATGCCATTCAAGGATTGGCCCTACCTAACTGGGATGTTTTTTCTGCTCTAAGCCTTCCATATGTTCACAGAAACAATCTATGGGGGGGGGGGGGCAGAAAACATTTGCAGAGCTTGTGATGACTCACCTTGTTTGAATAATTAGGCAATGCAGGCAAATATCTGGTTTGATTTCTTAAATAAACTTAAGTGAATATTCTACCTACACGAGATATGAGATATTAAAATGTTTTAATTGTATACTGTGATTTACAAACATGTGAGAAAACTCCTTGCATCAAAAATAAAAATTAGAAGAAAATGTATTAAATATATAAAAACTTGTTGGTGTGCTATTTTTTATATTTTCTCTATTTTTCAAATTTTCTTCAGTGTATAAATTTAACATAAAGAGTATAAACTTTATAGTGGCCCCTGTGGCTCAAAGGAGTAGGGCGCCAGCTCCATATGCCAGAGGTGATGGGTCCAAACCCAGCCCCGGCCAAAAACTGCAAAAAAAAAAAGCATACTTTCTCCTATATGGGGCCACAAAAAAAGGGCATATAACAAAACAAAAACATGAAACCTCTCATGATTTGAGAAAGGGTACTCACTTCCCACAGCTCTCAATAATTCTTCTTTATACTCAGGCACTATGGAAATAGCAGAGGAACCGGTGTAAACATTTTTATTTTTAAATTGTATCGCCTAGAAGCGGTCCAATTTCCTAAAAATCAATTCCCAGAAAACTATTTCAACGAACTGCCAAATTGGCTTAGGGCAAATTAGTTTTTAGGGGACGAAAGAATCTAAAACTGCATCTAATTGTTTGATAAAATATACCTAAGTGAAAAAAAAAACAAACAATATATATATCTAAGTGCTGGCAATGAGTAAAACTAACTCCCATCTCCCTGCTTCTCCTGAATTTAGCCACCTATTGTTTACCTAAAGAGTGCTGGGACTTCTAAAACCATTTCAATAAAGGTCAATAAAGTTTAAATTTACAAGGGCTCCAAGAAAGTAGCTATCTTTCCTAATCTGACACACAAACAATACCAATGATTACATTCTCAAATCAGATTCATCAGAATCTGAGTTTTTACCCCCCATATTAGGCTTTATAGAACAAGCGGGAAGAGGTGTAAGCCATTCAAAACAATTTCTCAGGTTCTTTCTGGCCTCATTATGTAATATTTAACATATGCATAATCACTTTCACAAAAGGAAGCCATTTCTGTCAGAAAAATCTTGTTTTTATATTGTTGTAGTAACATGGCTGATAGGAATTTTCCCAGAGACAAATCCATGGATTACTCATTTGTTTACCATGATCAATTTCAAACAGAACAGGTACATCCTGATGTACTAAAAACATTCCATAGTTAAGGACCTTCCCACCAGTGAATGTCATTAGTTCATTAGTGTGTTGGCCAAGAGGTTTCTCATTACCATCTTTATAAGGAGATTTCACAAAGTCATCTTTCTTTCGCTCTCAGTAAAAGGAAGAGAATGGAATCCTATCTCTTTCCTTCCTAGTCAGAAAGCGAAAAATTATTTGCTTTTGGCTCGATGCCTATAGCTCAGCAGCTAGGGTGCCAGACCCATACACTGGAAATGGCGGGTTCGAATCTAGCCCCAGCCTGCCAAACAATGACAACTACAAAAAAAAAACGCCAGGGGCAGTGCCTGTGGCTCAAAGGAGTAGGGTGCTGGGCCCATATACTGGAGGTGGTGGGTTCAAACATAGCCCCAGCCAAAAAAAAAAAAAAAAATAGTCAGGCATTATGGCGGAAGCCTATAGTCCCAGCTACTTGGGAGGCTAAGGCAAGACACTCTCTTGAGCCCAAGAGTTAGAGGTTGTTGTGAGCTGTGACACCACAACACTCTACTGAGAGTGACAGTAAGACTCTGTCTCAAAAAAAAAAATTATTTGCTTTTATTTGCCTCTTTTATGAAAAGCTTTTTTCCTCATTCTTGTTTTAACAACAACAAAAAAAAAAACACAGAGAAGCAAAACGAAAATGTTTAAGTCAACATAAATTCACAGTATTAATGAAAGGACTACAGGCTAAAGGTCCTTGACGTATGTATGAATTATAAACAAGAAAGAGGAATCGATTTGTGAAATGGCAGTGTGAGGAGCTCCGTAAACCTTTTCCCCAGAAACATAGCCATAATTATTTTGTTTGGTTTTTTTAAGACAGAGTCTCACTTTGTCACCCTTGCAGAGTGCCATGGCGTCATAGCTCACAGCAACCTCAAAACACTTGGGCTTAAACAGTTCTCCTGCCTCAGCCTCCTAAGGAGCTAGGACTACAGGCACCCGCCACAACACCCCACTATTTTCAGAGACAGGTTTTGGCTCAGGCTCAGGTTACTCTTGAATAATTGGTAAAAATTGCTTTGTTTTGCAGTTTTGGGCCGGGGCTAGGCTTGAACCCGCCACCTCCAGCATATGGGGCTAGTGCCCTACTCCTTTGAGCCACAGGCACCACCATAAAAATTGTTTTTAAAATGTTTTATTGTTTAGGCTAGGCACAGTGGCTCACACCTATAATCCTAGCACTCTGGGAGGCCGAGGCAGGTAGACTGCCTGAGCTCACAGGTTGTTCAAGACCAGCCTGAGCCAGAGCCAGACCTCATCTCTAAAAAACAAAACAATTGTAATGTTTAATGAAAGTCCCCTAAGGACATACAGCAAATGGAGAACTATTTAGTCAAGAAAATGTACCAAATCTCAGTAAGAACAATAAGAATTGATGTGCTATTCCAAACCTATACATGAACTCCCAGCTGAGCATGATGGAAGCACTAACCCAGGCTGGTGCAGCAAGAACATAGGCCTTCCACTCCTCCCAGGTCTCAGTCTGTGGCTGCAGTACCTCCCCGGAGGCCCAGGCCACCAGCATTTCTCACTCCCCCAGCTCTGTGTTGCAGAAGTTCTATTCCAGGCAAGAACATTTGAGAGATCTTCCTTAAGGCAAGAGGGCAATCTGCCCTCTCTGAGGGCAGATTTTAGCAATAAGCAATTAAATGAGACTGGCAGGTTCAAGAGAGCAATAAGTTGTAGGCCAGTAGAAGTTTAATATTTATAGAAAGGACATGGGGAAACAGCATCTAAGAATATCTCTGTTGAGGTCAAAACGAACCTCAAAGTCTGCCTTCAAAGATTACCCTTGCAAAGAGGCCCCCAATTTTTTGTTTTCTCATTCATTTGTTTTTGAGATAGAGTCTCACTCTGTCACTCAGGCTGAAGTGCAGTGGCATCATCATAGCTCACTGCAACCTCATACTCCTGGGCTCAAGCAATCCTCCTTCCTATGGCCTCCAAGTAGTTGGGACTACAGGTGACTACATCACACCCAGGTAATTTTTTCTTTTTGTTTTTGTGGAGACAGGATCTCACTCTTGCTCAAATTGGTCTCATACTCCTGGACTCAAGTAGTTCTCCCACCTGGGTCTGCCAGAGTGCTGGGGTTACAAGTGCAAGCTGCTCAAGGACATTAGAGGCCCGAATTTAATTAAATAAGACTGTGGACCAATTTATGTCCCAGGCATTGTCAAAAACAGTAGAGCAACCAGCTGGCAATTAGTGGAGCCTGACAGCTGGGGGTGATGCCAAGCGAGGTGGATAGACTAACAGCGAGATCAGGGAGAGACAGAACAAGCCTTGGTAACCACCGTCATCCCAGGTGACAACTCTGAGCAGGAATAAGAGGCTTTCCATTAGGGGAGAAACAGACTTCCCGCCAAATCACTAAACAAACGAAAGGAAATGACACAAGAAAAGGAACTCAGATCTGCAGAAACAATGAAAGGAACCAGAAAAAGCAAAGTTCATTAAAAAAACCACTATGGGTTAAAAGGGATCAAAGCCCTTTTCTATGATAATTGGTCCTTCAATTAATGTCCTTGCTCTATTCTTCTGGTGACCTGATGGGTGGTGGGGAGTCTGGTTCCATGGGGAAAGTGACGACACTGAGGACGGGTGCCTCTCTTTGGGCCTCACATTTACACACTCACAGTAAGGAACTGGTGTGGCATGAGAGAGCCTTAGGTGTGCTGTGAAAATGTTTAAAGAATATTAAATTATTTTCAAAAGAAGTTCATAGGGGCAGCACCTGTGGCTCAAAGGAGTAGGCACCAGCCCCACATGCTTCCCGCCCCACATGCTTCCCGGAGGTGGTGAGTTCAAACCTGGCCGAAAACTGCAAAAAAAAAAAAAATATATATATATATATATATATATATGTTCATAGCACAATAAATATATTCTTTTTGCCACTCTTTTTTTTTTTTGAGTGTGCCATGGAAATTTAACTATAGGTGCGAGTGTGCCATGAGATTAAAAAAAAAAAAGGTTAAAAATGTTGAAATAGAGGCTTGCTGTGAATCTCAGTTTGGCTTATCTTAAAGTGGCCACCTCCATATCTGGATGCTCAACAAGCAGAATGTCAGCTATGGCATTAATACTAAGAAGAATTGCTTCGTGATAATGACCCTCAGTTGGTAAACTGTGTCTGGACTGAGTAAGAGTGTAAGCAAGTCTACACACCTGATCAGAAACCCCATGCTGTGGGTTTCCCTGAGTGTGGTGACTCTAGTTAACTGGAATATTCCTTGGGGGCCCTGGAAGCCCGCTGAGCTGTTACAGGAAATGCTTAGCCACGGTGAGGTATGAGGCTTTCAAGCTATGGCAACCCATGTCTTGCCTAATGTGTGTCCCCCCTCCTTGCCCCAAATCTGTGCTGCTATAGGTGCTCCCACTGAAAAGGAATACCTGGTGCTGCCTGCCGATGAGCTCTGGTTCCTGGCTGACACCTTCCTTAGCAGCCTGGGCCAAAGCTAGCCTCTGATAGTCTTGAGCCTCTACGGGGTTGTTTTAAAGTTTGTTTTTGTTTTCTTGTTGTTGTTGTTGTTCTTGTTATTTTTGAGCAGAGTCTTACTATGTCACCCTGAGTAGAGTGCTGTGGTGTCATGGTTCACAGAATCTCAAACTCTTGGGTTCAAGCCTCCCAAGTAGCTGGAACTACAGACATGCACCACCATGCCCAGCTAGTTTTTTTACTTTTAGTAGAGACAGGCTCTTGCTCAGGCTGGTCTTGAACTCCTGACCTCAAGCAATCCACCCACCTCAGCCTCCCAAAGGGCTGGGATTACAGGTGTGAGCCAAAGTCTCACTGTTTCATTGATTCTAACAAGACCCCAGGGTGGGAATTGCAGATATACAAACATTGCAAAAAGTGAGTCATCCTAAAGGGATGCTTTAGAATCCACTTCTATTGCTTAAAATATTATGACTATCTTCTGGTATTGGATATTCTATATTATTTGTAATAACTGCATATCTATACTATGAACATATCATAATTTACTAAACCTGATACTGGACATTTTTTTTCTTTTTTGCTATTTCAATGGCACATTAAGAAATACTTATGATGTCAAATAATTTGAAATATCTATGATTATTTCAAGGATATGTTCGCAGAAATGAAAAAGTCACATATATTCTGCTTGGATTCATGATAATCTTGAAATTTCTACAAAAACCTTCTGTGACTACTTTTACAAGATGATGGCTTTTTTTCAGCTCTTCAATTTACTCCCTGAAGCTCTTACCCATATGTATGTTTCAACAAACAAATATTTGTAATATTAAATGTAATTTTCCAGAAATTTTGCATAAAATAAATCCACTTGATAATGGTAAATATACTGCTTTATAAATCTAATAGTCAAGGGTTTTTTGGTTATAGTTAAAGAATAAAATGAGTTTATAACCCATGTATTTATCTTTTCTTGCCAGTGAAATTGGAACAGAGAGAAGTTTCTTTGGTTCCTGAAGCATGTTTATAAACCTCTTCTAAAATTAGAAGTAATTTATGACTGAATGTTCTGTACAATACAGCTGTGTATCCATCTGGCCCTGGTGCTTTATTACCTGATATGTCTTGTAGGGTACTTTTTAAACATTTCTTTTCATCCACAGAGCTTATTTAATTTCCTTTTGGCGTCTGGCCTCAATAATTCCCCAAACTCTATTGCATCCTTATAGAAAATACACAAAATAAATCTCATAATCCTACACGCTGTCTTCCAATGGTCATATTTACAAGGTCCATAAATCAATGAGAATCATTGTAAATGATTTTTCTTAAAATCTATTTAGAATTTGTTTATCCTGTCCATGAGCTAAACTTTAACCAATATTAAAAATTACCTTTCATCTCAGATGGGAATATGCCTTTTTAGAATCATAGATATCTATCTACAAAGAAGTTGGCAACATCCTACAAAGCTTCTTCCCAAAGAAAAGATCATTTCTAGGCAGTTATCGTAATATCTCAAGGGCCAATCTGGATAGGTCAATTCAATAAGCCGTTATGAGATCTTCTCTGACTTCGGACCTAAGAGTAATAAGGAAAGATTGGTTGCCTTTGTTGAATTCCAATACAGTTAATTTGAAGGACTATCTCCTAAAAAGACCAGGAAACCAGGAAAGCCATTGTTCCCAGGTGTGTGCTGTGGCTAACTGTCAGAGCAGACCAGTGGGGGACCCTCTGGTCCAGGGTAGGCGCCTAGGCACAGTCTATAAGGGCCCCCATGGCCATATTCCACCGTGTCTTGAGACTTGGGAGCACAACCATGTGAAAGGCAAGGAGGAGGAGAGTTATTTTTTAATGTCTTGTATAAATCCATCAGGGACCCCCATATTCACTGTGATTGTAAGAAGGCAGAATACTTATGAAATGGCAGAACCTGGATACTGCAAAACCTGAGAAGATAGTACTGGAGAGGTGGGGAGGGTCCCAGTGACAGAAGGAAGGAAAGTTTGTGATCCACTGGAGTCACCCACGGTCCGATCACTTAAGAAATAAAATGCCCTAGTGACCTACCCCCAAAAGCAGACAGGTTGCCTGGGTTTAGGAAGATGAGGGTGCATCCTATGGCACCAGAGTGTAAGTTGAGCATTCTAAAGTGAACCTTCGCCATAAGATCAGAAACCATCTATTTGAGGTTTGTTTTCAGTGTTCTTAACTAACAAGGAAAAAAAGATTGAAGGGTTTAAATTATCTACAATGTTCTCTTCAACTCAAAGCATTTAACAAAATAGCAGAAAATGCCTACAGTTATTTATTTAAGGTTTACCTGATCCTAAGCACATCACAAGTAACCTGTCATTACTAAATGTCAGATCTAACAGAGTATAAGAGTTAAGCAGTATGAGACTGTAAGATTCACCCCTAGATTTCCTTTTGACCAAGAACTTTGTCTTTTTTTTTTTTCTGAGAATGTCAAAATGTCACCTCAGTAGGCATCACAGCTCACAGCAACCTCAAACTCTTGGCAACCTCAAACTCTTGATTCTCTTGCCTCAGCCTCCCAAGTAGCTGGGACTACAGGTGCCCACCACAATGCCAGGCTATTTTTAGAGATGAGGTCTTGATCTGGCTCAGGCTGGTCTTGAACCTATGACCTCAGGCAATCCACCCACCTTGGCCTCCCAGAGTGCTGGGATTATAGGTGTGAGCCATTGCGCCGGCCAAAAACTGTGTCTTATTTGTCTTTGCGTTCCCCAAACAGTACTAGGTACACATGGGCATTCAATAAATATTCCAACAATCTAAAGCTATAATTACTTCAGGTAGCAAGAAATCCTCCGAAGAGAAGAAAATTTTTCAATTTTTTCAGTAATTTTTAGTGATATAAATGGCACCATAGAAAAGTTATATCCCCTATATACATCTATTATTCTATTTGCTTTAAATATGACATATCATAATATAAAAATCAAAGCCCGAGCCTGTTCTATTATGGAAGAGGCATTCAAGTTAACATCCTTGGGAAGAGTGGATTTACAAAACTCTCCTGAAGTGAGAACAGTCCCTAAAGTATATTTATAGAACATCATGAGTTCTGCAGGTCACTAGGTTGTGTGCATGATCAGTGAATGACATGTAATGGGTTCCAGGATCACATTAAAGTGGCCAATGACAGGCTAAGAAAAGTTAAATAGTTTCTTTGCTAGAACACATTTTAGAAACTTTACTTCACTGTGTACCTTGTAAGCCTCCCAAAAGAGCATATGAACTCACTTTTGCCTGGAATTCCTTCTTCGTGATGTATCACGAGGAATAACATTCCAGTGACCCCACTTTGGGAAGCGCTGGCCTAGGTCAGCGGCCCCTCCCCCCCTCCCCCTGCACTGCCCACCTGCATCCCCAGTGGTTTTCTTCGGGTGTCACTTTCCTTGTTGCTATCCATTTTTAGTAGTTGTGACTCAACTCCTATTTGTGATCTAGCATATTAGGAGAGAAGACAAGAAACCAGGTTCCAGAATTATTAATATAACTTCTTGAGCACTAATTGTTAAGAAAATGACTTCAAACATATTAGGAACTGTGGGGAAAGAATGAAAGGATAATTTAATTGATAGAGGAAAATGAGCAAGAAAATATAAGAGAAGATGAAGACAGAGAAAAAAGTATTCAAAAATACACAAGAAGGAATACATAGTAAGAGATGAGGAAATTAACTCCCTCCCTTCCTCATCAACACAGTAATCTCTGAGCTGAGCTAAAGTCCAACCAACAGAGGAGCAGCTGACCAGTGACGCCAAGAGTAGCCTTTTTCTGGGACCTCAGCCTTAGCCTGGTTAGCCCAGGGAAGTCATCCACATATACAGCACGCCTTTGCCATTCCCAGAATGTATCCTTAATACTTTCTCATTGCTACTTTGAAGGAATAATATAGCACCTACTAAAATGACTCTAT
>NW_003852401.1:12439546-12446357 GCF_000181295.1 Otolemur garnettii | reverse complement strand
GGCTGGGGATTCGAACCCGCCACCTTAGGTGTACGCGGCTGGCGCCTTAGCCGGTTGAGCTATAGGCGCCGATCCAAATGACTCTATCTTAACAAAACAGACCACACAATGTGGAGTGGTGGACAGAAACCACATCTATCTGGCTGAGAATCTCAGTCTCATAGATGTTCAGAGTTTAAGAGACCTTAATGACAAGTTTGTTTTGGTGTTTGTCCTGCAAGATCTCCACAGAGATGGGCATTTTTATAACCCTTGCTTTTTTATATTTGAAGATCATTAAAGGAAAACTACCTAACTTATCTGTTCATGGTGGCTTCCTGTCATGAGGGACAGTCTAGACAACTTCTTAGATGGAGCCTGTCAACTGTTACTAAAACATTTGCCCTGACAGCTCAGATGCCAGCTAGGGGATTTGGAATGTTATCTGCAACAGTGACATCTGGTGGATTCTATATCCTACTGCACCTACTTAAGGCAGGAAATAAAGCCTGAGTTTTAAGCAATGAATATTCATTTGTTGGAACCAGAAAGGTACTACATGAGTTCTGGAAAAGGACCTCGAACATAGTTAGATTTAACAACATCTACCTGAATGTTGAATGCTTAGGTCGCTCATTGTATTAAAGATTACAATGAAAGCAATATTGTGATATAAATCCTTGCTTCTACAGGGGAAGCAGCTGGGAAATATCTAATTATTTTGATTGTAAATGATGTGGTATGTCTCCCAGGGGAGTTCTGAGTTCCATGGTCTGTTCTTTGGCTCCTCCCACCCACACAGCTAATAAATGGGTGGCAAGCCAAGTAATCCTCCTGTGTAGCCCCCACCCTGTGACTTTAAAATGAAATGAACAATAAGCATTCTCTCTGGCAAATTCTGAAAGTGGGAGGATCAAAAACAACGTCATTTATCTAGAGGGCTGAAGGTGACATTATCCCATGAGGTAGAGGGGAAGCCCAAATGGTCCCTGTACAAGATAATGTCTTGAAGAAGCAGGATCTCTGAGAACCCAGCCTAGCCTGGCCAGGAGAGAGAAGGATAGAATAAATGGACACAGGCCACGAAGCATGAAAGAAATGAAGGGAAATTGTCACAGAGGTAAAGTCTGAGAAAGGGCAAGGAAATGTTTTACTAGTTGTTGCTCTTTTAAAACCCCCACCCTTTTGGGGAATTAAAACTTGCCTTCCATCTGAGGCCAGGGATCCAAGGGGCAGAAAAATGTTCTGTGCTGTTTGCTTTCTAGTATCTTAAACCACAGGAGATGGATCAACAGCATTGTCTGGACAAAGGTCACAAGACCACCAACACCAGAGATAAGGTCAACCAAAACCCCCAATTATACTTAAACAATAATAGCTAGAAGCCATTCATGCAACATGTAGAACTAAGCCCAACTCCCCAAAACCACCTCCTTTTAAAAAGTCCTATATTTCTGCTTAAAGTCAGGATGGTGATCTTAGAAACGCTAGTTCACTGCCCTCCTCATTTGTCAGGAAACTGACAAACTTCTCTTTCCTTTTCCTCAAACCACTTGTCCTCATTTTTCCTTCTCACTGATTCAGCCTCAGGGACAAGTACTAAACTTCCAGGAACAAAATCCGTGGAGAGAGAGGCAGACAGTGGGACTTGCTTCGGGGGTGACCTCGATTTCTGCCCTTTCTTGGGCTTAATTATGCTTTAATTAAAAAAAAAAAACACAACGGGAACTTGAGTGATTTCCTAGACAGAAAAAGTGCCTTGATTAGTCCTCATTAAAACACCAAGCTTTTCTTACAAATCTGAATTTTGCTTTTCATACTGCACTAATTCCTAATCCCTCTTGGTTTTTATTTTCCTTGTTTATCACCAGTGCTGACAGCCCTGATAGAGAGGGCTTCTGCTTGAACCATGAGATATTAAACACTGTTTACAGATTTGCATTAAGGACACAGCCATCTGAGAAGAACACGGCCTCAGCATTCCTTCATCTCTCCTTCAGAAGACCTGATTCAGTTCTGCACACGTGCTAACTCAGAGTCAGACTGAACGTATCCAAGTTGGCTTACCATCTTTCCTGCTCACTCTGCCAAAACTGCTCACCTCCTGTCTTGCCAACTTTGGTAACAGAGGTAAGGGTATGGAAAATGGGCAACAAAATGTTTTATGAGTTGTCTCTTTAAAACTCCCACACTTACTGGAGAATTAAAACCTGAATTCCTTCCTGAGGCCAGTGATCCAAGAGGCAGAAAAAATCTCCTTTGCGGTTTGTTTTTTAGTATCTTAAACCACAGGAGATGGCCCAACAGAATTGTCCAAGGCTTACAGGTCATTGTCACAGGAGATAACATCAACTGAAACTACCACAGGTCACACACACCTGAGCCCAACCTCCAAAACTCCCTCTTTTAAAAAGTGCTGTTTTTTTGTTTAAAGACAGGCTGGCTGTCTTCTTGAAAGCACATGTAGTGAGAATAAGATGGAGTGTGTCAGGCTGGGGTGGACATGACACAACTGGTCTGGTCATTTTAGGTCCTAAGTGACCTTCATCTCCTGTCTCTCGTTCTTACTGTTTTGTAAATTTAGTTCCCACCCTGAAGATGCCCATCTTGAATAGATTGTCACTGAGTCATACTAATTTTTATTTAAAATAATAATGTTATTGTGGTCTTTGCTTTAGGAGGATTGATTTAGGAAATTAACTTTTAAATTGGAAATGTTGATAGATTGTCACTGAATTGTGTTGTTTATTATTTAAAGTAAGAGTTAAAGTGGTGTTTGCTATGAACTTTTATATATAAAACTGTGATTCTGGAAATGGAAGAACAGAACAGTCTTAGAAAAACTACTGTAACTGTTCTCCGGAATCTTCTGACAAATAAAATTTGGTGGACCTATCCCCATCTCTGCCTATTGGCTCACAGCGACAGCCAGCCAGACCTTCTTTGTCCGGTAACATTCTGAGACACTAATGTACTGTC
This sequence comes from Otolemur garnettii, assembly GCF_000181295.1. Lineage (NCBI taxonomy): Eukaryota > Metazoa > Chordata > Mammalia > Primates > Galagidae > Otolemur > Otolemur garnettii. The sequence continues at coordinate 12,443,399 of NW_003852401.1, read as the reverse complement.
CTCCTCATTTACCAGCAAAGTAATAAACTTCTCTTTCCTTTCCCTCAATTCACTTGTCCTCGTTCTTCCATCCCACCAATTTAGCCTCAGGCACAAGTACAAACTTTCAGTAACACTTCCTCCCAGGAACCTAAGCCATAGAGCTGGGAGCCATTCTGGTCTCTCTCCCCTCACATCCAATTTGATGTCACTAAATGTAACTTAAAATATTTCAGAAGCATAAATCTTAGCCTCCTCTTGCTTCGTGTAGTTCCCTTGTACATTGCCTAAAATAAAAATGCTTCTTAGAGCGTTAACACGTTAAATCAAATCAGTTCAATCATCATTGTTGACAACCAGAACCAATGGGTGTTTTTTCCTCTTGTAAACTGATTTGGCTATAAATCAAAATTGTTTTAGTCCTGAGTCAACATTTATTTAACAAATACATTGACTAAATAATGTGTCAGGCATTCTGCTGTGCGGAAGGATAAGGAATGTGGTAAATAATGTTTTAAAAAGACATACCTTCAAATTAACTGTAACTAAATGGATGCATCCTATAATAAATGGATAATAAACATCAGGAAACAGAGATAGAAGCAATGAATACTGTCTAAGGAATAGAGATGAGGGATATGAACCTTCAGAGTTAAGTAAATATCATCACAAAAAGGTAAGGACCTGGCGATGCCCGTAGCTCAGTGGTTAGGGCACCAGCCATATGCTCTGGGGCTGGTGAGCTTGAGCCCAGCCCAGGTCTTCTAAACAAACAAAACAAAATAGCTGGGTGTTGTGGTGGGTGCCTCCCAGCTACTAGGGAGGCTGAGGCAAGAGAATCACTTGAGCCCAAGAGTTTGAAGCCACTGTGAACTGTGACACCACAGCACTCTACCAAGGGCAACAAAGTGAGACTCTATCTCAAAAAGAAAAAAAAAAAAAAAAAAGGTAAGGAATATAATTGTGTCTGCTATTATGAAATGAAGAAATAATAGATGACTGCATTTAAGTATTTCCAAGCATTTCAGCATCAACCCATAAAAAACAGTAGCAAAAACTAGGAAAAGAAATTTGTCTTTCCCAAGAAGAAGGTGGTAAGGCCAGCAATTCTCAAAATTCTTCCATCATAAAGACTAGGCACCTGAGTGAACGGATCATGTGCTAAACTGTCCCCGGTGTTACACCCCACTGACCTGCAGCCAATGCTCATACACCTGTCATAATAAGGTGTGGAGAATTTTAAAACCTTTTGTAAGGCTGGAAGGATACAAGAAAAATCTTGCCAACCGATAAAGGTAGAACAAATCAGTGGAGAATTTTTCCACTGATCAGAGCTGCAGGGGACAAACTACCATATTTTTTCCTTGTTGGGCAGGTCTGTGTGAAAACTGACACCAATGCAAAAGGACACAAGGAACACAGCATTTTGCACCAAGTGTTTTCTGAGACAGGCAATTTACGGAGCTCCGTGGTCTCTCATCAAGTTCAAGGCCAAAATAGCAAGAGGGTGGCCACATTCTTACCCAAACTGTCCTTCTTCCTCCTTACCCCAAAATGGCAGGTTCTTTACTCTTTCAAAGATCATGGTTTCCAGAACAATATCAAAAACAGTTATTTAGAATCTGTTTTCTAAATAGAAAACTCAGGCTATGAGAAGGAGGGTGAGGGAAGGCATCAAACCTCCTCCATGTGGGATACTAAATTGCACCTGCAGAGTACTAAATTAAGTGACCTCACCTTTGAGTATGTTATGTCCCCCCGGCTGGAGGAGCCACCTTGCTGCTTTGGGGTGGGAATATGACAATTAACTTAGTGATATGGAATTTGAATAGAAAATAAATCATGCTGAATCCCACATATGGTGTCCTAAAAATGTCCAAATGATGTCATTCAAAGAGGGGGAGGGGACTGCAATTAGATGGATGAGGAAGAGGCGGTTGAAAACAGATTAATGATGCCTTTGACACAATCAGCCTGAGAGGAATACTGGTTCCCATGACAACCAAACCACTTAACCTAAATTAACAAAGCTGTTAAAGACGAAAAACTTAAAAGATGGGGAGGGGAAAAGCCAGAGGATCCTCCTTGGGGGAATTAAGTAGACAGTCCCAGAAGCGCCTGTGAAAGGTGTGTGTATTAACTACATATCCACAGGGTGAATATTCACTTTCACTCTCTGCTTCCCGGTAATTAGTTTTCAGAAGCAATCCAAAGATTTTGAGAAATTGCAACTCATTAGCACAGTTTTCTGATAGAACAGCCTTGTTATTCTGATTGAGTCTTTGCTAGACAGCAAGGACCAGGAACAGACAAAAGGCCACTCTTGCTTTTTTCCCAGCTTCCTGTTGACGTTCACACACCTTCCACTTCCTCAGAATTAGGTCAGTCAGGTCAGCTCTTTTCAGAATGAAACACACAGGCCATTCAGAATGAGACCGTGTTAAAAATCAAATCATAAAAGATTTATTTATACAAAATTTAACATCTCTGTGTAATAAAGGAATTCTATTTTCCTGGGTTGCTCTTAACAGGGCAAAACTATCTTCAAATATTCTTGGGTCTGAGAGGGCTTTACCTGAGTCACAGTGGCCAGGAAAGGACGTGAGAAGGCAGAATGGTTATTCTTTCTCATCTTGAATACATCATCAATTCCAACACTACTATTTCATCATCTACTGAGCTCGAAGAGAAGGGTAGGGAATCCGGACTTCCTCCTCTACCCGCCATCAGGTAGGGAAAGACTTGCCTCTAGGTTGTTTCTATTAAAAGTACATGAGCAACAGGCTGGGTACAGAGGTTCACTCACGCCTGTAATCCTAGCGCTAGGAGGCTGAGGCAGGTGGATCAGCCTGAGCTCAGGAGTTCAAGATCAGCCTGAGCAAGAGTGAGACCCATCTCTATGAGAAAAAAAAGAGAAAAAAACCTAGCCAAGCATTACGGCAGGCACCTGTAGTCCCTGCTATTTAGGAGGCTGAAGCAGGAGGATCTCTTGAGCCCAAGAGTTAGAGGTTGCTGTGAGCTATGATGTCACAGCTTTCTACCCAGGGTGACAGAATGAGACTCTGCCTCAAAGAAAAAATAAAATTAAAAAGTAATTAAAAAATATATATATAGGCAACTGAAAGCCCTAACTTCATTATTATACAAGGTATCCATATAACAAAAACATTGTACCTTCTTAATATTTTGAAATAAAAAGCATAAGTAAATAAATATTTTAGAAAGAAGTTAGGTTACAAATTCCTCAAGTCACAGGCAATAGTTAAAAAACAATTCCTGGCACTGACCCAGAAAAATACATGTTTGTGCATGTGTGTGTATACATATAAATAAAGAATAAAATAAATAAAAAGAAAAACAAAGAAACTCTAATACTATAAATAACATTGCCAATTTTAGCATTTCTTACAGGTAATGTTTCCTGTGGATTTTAAGGGGAAAAACTAGGTATTACAAATAAGAAATTAAATCACATTGAACATTTGTTAATGTATATTAAACTTTATGAAAAACCAATAATACATTAGGGTTTTAAAAATAAAACTCAAGTCTCTGTAAAGTTAAATCTGAATAATTAAATCTAAAAAATAGAAAGCACACAATGTGGAATTAAAAATATACATATAAAGCCACACACAGGAGTATTTTCTGTTTCACAACTTCATTGTAAATGTTGATTCACATTTGGCTTCCAATGCTGGCAATGAAAGAAAGTCACCTTATCTGTGAAACGGAGGCACTGCTAGTTGGGTAGAAGAGTGCCTCGTGGTTTAAACTTTATCTTTTATTTTTTACATTATTGGTGATTTCTATTTTCTCCTTCATGAGTTGCCTATTTTCATTTTTTTTTCTTTTTTTTCTTTTTTTTTTTTTT
>NW_003852401.1:12418291-12439230 GCF_000181295.1 Otolemur garnettii | reverse complement strand
TATTAACCTTATTCCTGTTGTACTTACAAAAAATATCGTCCCATCTTCCTCAACTTTGGGCCATTCCTCCTGGTGAGTTTGTGGGGGCAGGACTTTTCGGCAGAGAGCAGGCGACTTCCTGATCCCAGGATTACGGCGCAAGCACGTTTTGTTTTTTCAACTCGTGGTTAAACATGGCAGCCTCCTGATTGTGCGCCCTGATGGGTCACTTCTTTGGTGCTCTGGGGTCATTCTTGGAGGCCACATTCAGCCAACACTTCTAATGTTTTTAAAAGCACCTAATTCCCTGTATTGAATCCTTTTCGTCTTAAAGTACCTAGGGAGATTTCTGCTGAACATTGACTGATTCCCAAATAGTGGCTATAACAATAACAATCCGCCTTGAGTTGATCTCCTCAGAAAAACCCATCATAGCCCACTCAGCCCATTCACCTTGCTTGTAAAACCATTTTCCCAGCTACTGTCTTAGTGAGGAAACTGACTCCACTCACCGCCTCCGTCTATGTCAAAGCTGAGTGCACTGTCAAGCCCGTAGGAGCTTTCCACACTTTTTTTCGCCTATTTTATGTAGACCTCCCTGAGTGCAACACGGCCTGAGAACTACCAAGTTAAGGTAAGTCCAGAAAAGGACTCGTGACACCAGTAATCCATGGGTCCATTCAACACTAAATGCAGGCCAGGTTGTTTGTAAGAGACTGAAAGTTCTGAAAGTGCATCAGTAAATTATCGATATAAAGGGGATTCTTCAAGGGGACCAAAAGATAGCCATTGACCTGTCCCTGCAGATCAAATTCCAGTGACGCCTAAAAGAGGATATCAGTGTTTTGCCCCCACTGGAACACACCAAGCCATCTAGAGTGTGGCAGAAAATGTGACATAGTGGACTTCAGCACCTGCCTCACGCTGCTGACCCTGCAGCTCCAAAACCAAAGGGAGATGTCCAGGGGGGCAGCCTCCTTCCTCGGATGTGCTTCATGCAGGCACAGACACAGTGGAAAGCAGGAAAGCTGTCCAGCAGCCCATTCAATCTTGGAACAATCAGAATGTTTCTGTACAAGGCAAGGAGACTCTTCCTTTGGGTGGTGTGTGTGTGTATGTGCACAAGAATGCACTCGTATATTCACACTTTGCACTGGTAATGATCTTAGGGGAAAACAATCTCCATGGTGCCTTGGAACTCCAAGAAAAGGCTACCTGGTGATATGGATTTCTCCCATTGGCCGACAGACTATCTTCTGAATTGGTTCAAGTCTGTATGGGCTTTAGTATACGAAAAAAGGCTATCAATGAGATGCCTCATTGATTAAAGTTCAGTGAGTCAGATTTCACTGAATTGTGACTTTGGGGGTAGGGCATTTTTACCCCTGTATTATTCTTTGAGAAGGCTTAGCCATCTAATTAAGTGCCCTGACTGTCCCCAGTCAGCCCCAGGCAGGAGAAGCCCTCTGGCCCTCCCCAAGGCATCCAGAATAACAGACTCTGTTCCTTGCTGTTGTATGACCTGCCCAAAGTCCAACTGGCACAACCATTGTCCCTCCTTAGCAGATGACACTGATGATGCGCACATCTGAGATTTGCAGCATGAGATCCACCCTCTTCACGTAGATCTCCGTGATGCAGTTTGTGGCCTGAGGGTTCATTCAGCGCTGAATGGAGGCATTCATGTAGAACCCCACCTTACTTCCCCCTTTCCCCACCTTTATCACCTTTATCACCTTTAAATGGTAATATAAGTTTGTTTTATTGAACTTACACCTGATGAGCCAGGTTCTCTGGATGAGGCCCACTTGGGTAAGAAACAAACACCTACACCCACTGTCAGCTGACCAGGAATGGTGCATGAGGGCGTTTCCTCAAACTACAGAATGGATGTCCTGCTAGTAGACGTTCTACTCCCTTCTCAATATCTCGTGTTTGGTGTCTGTGTCTCTTCTGTTAATAGCCATTTTTATCCTTTTGATTTTGTATAGTTGCCTACTGTTTAAAACCCTCCTTATTTCAGTAGGCACGTGAACATTCACACTCAGCATTATTTGGACAATTTGGTATAACAAACATAGAGAAGGAACAAAGCGTAGATTTGCTCAGAACCATACAACAAAAATAACAGCCACTGCCATCAACCATGCACATCACACATGAGTTCAGGTCTAAACCCAGGGGTATGAATAGGTTGAAAAGTCCTGGGAGTTTCCAGTTTACCTTGCATCCATCACCTCAGCCTGTAAGGAAAGCATGACTTTCCTTCACAAATTCATAGGGTACTCTAACACTATCCCCTCTGGTCATTTAAAATCCTATTTTAAGCACCTGAGAGCCACACACATTAAAAAAAAAAAAAATCCTATTTTAAGCTAAGTAAATGTCCAAGCCACAACTCAGAATAAATAAGCACAGCCTCACTGACTGTTCCAGGTGACAGCTTGGAGGTCCAACCTGAGTGTACAGACCAGCACAAACATCAACTGCGTGTGCTGTCCCACTGCAACACACCCAGCAAAAAACCTAAAAGTAGCTGGAAAGTCAGGGACTGTGAGCCACATCCATGGGAGAGCCAACGGAAGGCAGCATGGTGGGACAGCTGGTGGCTGGCTGGCTGCTAAAGGCCAAGGGAGGAAGAAATTTGCCAGCCTTGGAACAAGAGACTTTTCCCTTTCAACCAAGCTTTACAGACCCTTTCTTTGGAGGGCAGAAGACTGCTCAAATAAATCAAGAAATCAACTTTAGGATGAAGTAGGTGAGAAAGGAACAAGATGAAATCAAATCTATTATGCATCCTGAGATTTTGGAGACTTCCAGGGACCAGTGTTAGGGAAAATAAAAACTGAGCATCAAATGGTAATGGAAAAATCACTATGGGGGATATGGAAAAAGAAAGTTAATCTCAAAGAAAAAACGGAGCAATTATTGAGTTTGTGGGCTTCCCCGTAGCTTGTGTAAGAGCCATGAGAATGGATTCTAAGTACAAGAGATTCTGGCGATCTGGTGTGGAGTTGTTGTTCCATGACCAAAGGGGAGGACACAGGGTTGTAACTTGAACTACTGAGAATCTGTGCTCCCTCAGCCCCACATTCTACCCAATGATACCTCCCAACAGTTATTATCCAGCCATGGATCATTATAACCAAAATCTTGGACACTTAACACTTTTGTACGTGTTTGTATAAACTAAGTCTAGGGACAGAGCAGTCATCTGGAAAGATAAAGAGTGCATCCTGGAGGTGAAGAGTTGTGTACTGATCTGAAACACTGGCCCTCCCCACACCACCTCACCTTAGACAGCAATCATATTTAAAGATGACTTTGTGCCTCTTCCTGCCCCTCACCCACCACCTCCTCCCTGAAAGATTTGTAAGGTCCAAGATGTGAAAAGTTGAGCACCACTGCACTACACTACAGCCTGTGCTCCACACACAAATTACCAGACAGTTGAAGGACAAGGTCTGCTCTACAAATGCATGAAGCAGGGTAGCTAAGAGAGCATCACACCTGTCTTTGTTCTACAGCTGGACCTAAGCTTCCCATCCTTTTCCAAGAGCCACAGTTTTGTTGACAGGGAACGTCATGCAGCTATTTTTAAAAGCAGCATTCGTCTTTCTGACAACTAGTCAGTCACTTCTTGTGGTCAAACTTCACCTGATGCAGCCTTAGGAAGATCACCTGGGTAAGAAAGGGTGGAGGAGGAAAGTGTTCTTGTCCTACTGGATGAAAGTTATGTGTAAACCCCAGACAGGGGTTAGATAAAAAAGAATCCCCGGAGGCAAAGAAAAGTCAAAATATACATGCTTCCTCGTAGACTGAGGAGCATCATAAATATGTACATCAGTGGTTCTCAACCTGTGGGTCATGACCCACAGGAACTGTATTAAAGGGCCACAGCATTAGGAAGGTTGAGAACCACTGGTGTACGTGATCTGCTGATATACCTAGCTCCAGGGGAATACGAGAACAGGAGAAGGAGCTGCACAAATTTTAAGGAGTAATTCTTAAATAATTACGCAATAATCATTTTTAAAAATATATTATCCTGGAATAAAAGGATTCCATCTAATTTTAGAGAAACTAGTTTATAGATGAATTAAAGAAGGTTTCTCTCCATTGCCACATTGGTTCCAATAGCAAGACTCCTTTCTCCATATTTACTCAGAGTTTCCCAAATAGATTTTTGACCAAATTAAGATTTATTTACTTGATCATAGAAGGTGATCAGAAAATAGTTGGTGCCCCCAGGACTTTCAGTGAACACCTAGCTTTAATGTGGGTTTTCAGAAGTTTTAGTGATATAAGTAATTTCAGGCACAGAAATAAATAGCAAAAAGAAAATTATTTTCTCTTTTAATAAAGAAAAATGTGAAGTCTCCAAAATATTATTAAAATGACTTTCTTTTCAATTTCAACATAGAAGTGCTCTGTTTAAAACTATTAACAGTTTATTAACATGAATCACTAGCAAGTGAAGAAAAAGAGAAAAATGAAATAGAAAATTCTCAAGGCTAGAATGATCTTGTCTTATTTTCCATTTAATATTTGGGTAGGAACAATTCTTGGAAATGATCACAAACGCAATAATTACTGGCTTAATTCTAAATAGATTTGCAGCCATTCCTTTGCATGTTATTTTTGGCTTGCTGGCTGTGGCAGTGGCATGCCGTACTGTTGATATAACTGGTTTCTCAGAAAACAAGATTTGTGACAATTTGCTCCATTCTGCTCCAAAGACAATCAATCTGAGGCTTTCAAAGTGGGGCTAAAAATGCACACAAATCTTCCCCCTCGCAGCTGCTTCTTGTTTAACATTGTCAAATTTTCTTAATTAAAGTTTGAGATTTTATGCTTGGCTCTCCCCCCCGCCCCCTTAAATCTCAAATGACACTCTGCCTCTTTTAGCTATATGGAAGTCTTCAAAAAGCCAGACAAAGGCCTTATTTAATCAAAAGACCTCATTTTTAAGTTTATGCTTATATTATTCATCTATATTACATTTTATCCAATGTGAATCCCACCAGGCTCAATTTAGCTTTGAAGGTGAACAGAGCATATATTAATAATTCACCCCAAATCATAATTACCGATGAAACATAACATGGGCATTCCCTGAGGTCACTTTGTAAGTCTCTGGTCACACAGCTTTCAATGCCATCTGCATGCTGAGGACTTCCAAATTTTATTTTAATTTTTTTTTTTTTGAGACAGAGTCTCAAGCTGTTGCCCTGGGTAGACATCCAGGGCATCATAGCCCACAGAAACCTCCAACTCTTTGGGCTCAAGCAATCCTCTTGCCTCAGCTTTTCTATTTTTAGTAGAGATGGGCTCCTCTCTCCCAAATTCCAGAGTCATTTATCCATCTGCCCACTTAAGACCAAGATGTCTAAGAGAGATCTTAAGGCATTATGTTTACAACTGTCTTCAGCGCATTCCCCCACAAGCTGCCCATCTCGGCTGAGCCAAATCCACCCTGAACTTGTTCAGGCTCAAAGCCCAGACTCCACATTCCAGTCTGAGCTGGTACAACCTCCAGTCTGGGCCACCACCACCTCCAGTCTGGGCCGCCTTGCTGCTGCCTTCTCCAGGGCACCCTGCCCTCGTCATAGCAGCCTCAACGTAAGTTAGCTCATGCCACACTGGTGCCGAAAACTGCAATGGTCCCTCATTCCAGTCAGGGTTAGAGGCAAAGTTTTTTTTACTTTTTACATTTGCCTTCCAAAGGTAATGTGTAAACCTACCATTTGGAAAAAGATCTCCTGCTTTTCTGCACATCTCAAAGGAAGAGACACTGACTAGCTTTGTTCCATAAAGAAGCCAATCTTGGTTTTATTTACTGGTATTTTTCAAGTGCCTGGAAGAGTCTGAAGAAACAGCAGAAATTCAATAAATATTTGATAAACAAAAGTACAATCGGGAAACTTATAGCAGTGGATGAGCTTTAAGTAAGCTAAACCAGAATTAAATACAAAATCATAGATATTTGGGGGGCTTACAATGATCCTTTCCCCTTAACTCTTCCACTCCCCAGTCCATAGGGCTTTTTTGTAAACTTCCAGCAGCAATGTCCATCCCAAATGACCCTGTTACCTTCGTCACAATTGTTTGAAGAAAGGTTCACATCACTTCTCCTAGGCCAGACCAATAAAAACTCCCCCTTCAAGGACTTGGAACCTGCACTAAGTAAGACAGTCATGGAACTCTAACATGTGAACTTGGAACCATGAATAGATGTGGTAAAATTGTATTTACCTGTTCTCTTGAAGCCGGGCATAACTGCATGACTTGCTCAGACCAGTGAAATACGAATGGAAACGATGCCTGTGAAAGTTCTGGGAGGAAACTGTGAAATCCAGTGTGCTTTTCAACAGACAGCGAGTCTGTGACCAGATATCCACATGTAGAATAATGAAGTTGGACCCCTCTCTCACACCATATACAAAAGTTACCTCAAAATGATCAAAGACCTACATGTAAGAACTAAAACATATTATACACTTGTGTAACCTTGGATTAGGCCATGGTTTCTTAGATATGACAGTAAAATCATAAGCAAGATCCAGAAAACCAAGTAAATTGGACCTGATACAAATTAAAAACCTTTGTGTGTCAAAGGATACTATCAGAAAATGAAAAGACAATCCATATAACAAAATATTTGCAAATCATATACTTGATAAATATCTAGTAAGACAACCACACTTTAAAATGGATAAAAGATTTGAATAGATATTTCTCTCCAAAGAAATTATATAAGTAGCCAATAAGTATGTGAAAAGATGTCCAATATCGTTAGTCATCACAGAAATGCGAATCAAAACCCACAATGAGATTCCACTTCACACCCACTGGTATGGCTATTAACTTAAAAACTGTAAGATAACAGGTGCTAGGAGGATGCGGAGAAATCAGAGCCCTTATATACTGCTGGTGGGAACATAACGCGGTACAGCTACTGTGGAAAATGGTTTGGCAGTTCCACCACAAGTTAAATGCAGAATTATCATATAACCCAGCAACTCTACTTCTAGGTATGTATCCAAGAAAACTGAAACCGTATGTTCACGCGAAAACTTGCATATGAATGATTGTAGCAGCATTATTCGTAATAGTCCAAAAGGAAAACTTCCTAAATATCGCTCAATTACTGATGTGATATAGCCATACAATGAAATACTAGTTGGGAATGGAGTGGTGTTACATGCTACATTGTGATGGTATTTGAAACATCGTTGTGCTAAGTAAAAGGAGCCAGACACAAAAAAAGTAAAATATCATATGATTCCGTTAACATGAAATGTTGAGAATGGGCAAATCTATACGGACAGGAACTATATTTGTCATTTCCAGGGGGCTGGGATTGAGGGGAATCATGACTGAGTACAGAGTTTCCTTTTAGAGTGATGAAACTGTTCTAGAATTGATGGTGATGATGGTTGTACAAACTAATGAATACACTAAAAACCACTGAATTGTACATTTTAAGATAGTGACTTTTATGTTGTATATACTACATATCACTTTTTAAAAAACAAAATGGGCCAGGCACAGTGGTTCACAACTGTAATCCTAGTAATTTGGGAGCCCAAGTGGGGAGGATAGCTTAAGGCCAGAGTTCAGTACCAGCCTGGACAACACAGCAAGGTACCATCTCTAAAAAAATAAAATAAAATGAGCCAGGCATAGTGGCATGCACCTGTAGTTCCATTATTCAGGAGGCTGAGGTAGGAGGATCACTTGAGCCCAGGTGTTTGAGGCTACAGTGACCTATGATCCAGTTAATGTACAGCCTGAGCAACAGAGTGAGACCCTGTCTGAAAAAAAATAAATGCATTAAAGTACCAATGAAATATCATTTCACATATGCCAGAATGGTCGCAATGAAGAGTGACAACATCAAAGTGTCCATTAAGGATGCAGAGAAATGGGAATTCTCATATATTGCTGAGGGAAATGAAAAATGATACAGCCCATTTGGAAGAGAGGCAGTATCCTAAAAAGTTAAATGTACACATGCATGTGACCCAGGAATTCTACTCCTGTGTATCTGCCCAAGAAAAATGAAAACTTTTGTCCACACTAAACTTAGTGAATATTCAAAGTGGTGTTATTGGTGAAAGCCAAAATCTGAAACAACCCAAATGCCTATTAACTGGTGAATGGATAATCACCACATGGTATATTCATGCAGTGGAATGTAACTCAATAATAAAAATGAACTATGAATATATCTAACAACATGGATGAAACTCACAAACATATGCTGAGTGAAAGAAGCCAGAAGCAAAAGACAACATATGTGATTCCAGCTATGTTAAGTGTTGTATGAAAGGCAAAACCATAGAAATAACCAGGTCAATGTATTCCTGGGGACAAGGGGTTGAGATTTGGGATTGACAGCAAAAGAACTAGAGGGAACTTTTGGAGGTGATAGACTTGTTCTAAAACTAGTTTGTGGTGATGGTTGCACAAAAATATACATTTACTAAAAGTAGATCTGTTTATTTAAAAAGAGTAAATTTGCGGGGCATGGTGGCTCACGCCTGTAATCCTACCACTCTCGGAGGCTGAGGTGGGTAGATCACTTGAGCTCACGAGTTTGAGACCAGCCTAAGCCAGAGCAAGACCCCATTTCTAAAAATAGCTTGGCATCGTGACAAGCGCCTGTAGTTCCAGCTACTTGGGAGACTGAGGCAAGAGGATTCCTTAAGCCCAAAAGTTTGAGGATGCGGGGAGCTATGATGTCATGGAACTCTACTGAGGGTTACAAAGTGAGAGTCTATCTCAAAAAAATATATAAATAATAAAAAGAATAAATTTAATGGTACATTACACCTTGATGTAGACATTTTGGCAGTGTGCAATTTGCCAAACTCCTTTCCCTGTGCAATGAGTATCATTCTAGGTGGTGGAGGTTCCAATGGCTTCCACAACCCAGAACATGGTTCTCTACTCACCTAAAATGCGCACATAGCATGAGCAGGAAATAAACTACTCTCTTAAGTCACTGAGACTCGGGGACTATTTATTACTATAGCATATCCTAGTACATTCTAATACAGAAAACACTTCCAGAGATGGTATTGACTCAAGTTAACATCAAGTTTAGTCAGTTACATCACTGGGACTGAGTAATGCCTTGATTTGGCACATGATGCTGAATCAGACAGACTGAATTTTTGAGAGACCTGTACTACTAAAGAAACACTTGCCCTGAAAAAGGCTGAGACTTTCTGAGACTTAAAATGATAAGCAATGCTTTGGCCCCAGTACAAGGCGAGAAAGGGCTAAGATGTTTAGTTCCTATGGAGGGCAATTTCTTTAATAGTCACCTCAAAAGTGTGACCAAAAAATTATGGAAAATAAACAATACCTCAGAAGGTGAAACCAGAGAACAATGTGCATAAATGCTACTCCCAGGAAATGGGATCAGGGCCCAAACAAGGAACATTCCCTATTCCCAAGGTGGGGAAGCTCAAGGAACAGGGTTTTCACACCGTCACAGACCTGTGGTTGCTGTGGCTCCCCAGGCTTTGCTCTTCACCTTCTGCATAGGCATTTCATGATGATTATGCAGTCTCTGCTCAACTAGTGTCTTAATCCGTTCTGGAATACCATAGGCTGAGTAATGAATAAAGGAATTTATTTCTTATAATTCTAGAGGCTAGTAAGTCTGACACAGCCAAGGTCAAGAGGCCCACATCCAGCAAAGACCTTGGTGCTGCATTAACTGGTGGTGGAGGGCAAAAGAGCAGGAGAGGCCCAAACTTGCTTTTCATTTTTGTGACACAGGGTCTCACTTTGTTGTCCCCTGGGTCAGGTACAGTGACCTAGCTTACTGAGACCTCAAATTTCTGAGCTCCAGGTATCCACCTGCCTCAACCTCCCAAATGGCTGGGACTAGAGGCATGAGCCACCACACCCACCCCAAACTCACCTTCATAACAAGCTTCTCTTGCAGTAACAAATCCATTCACAAGTGCAAAGCCTCTTAATAGCCCGTCCTCCTAGTGCTATCACAATGGCAAGTAAATTTCAACTGGAGTTTTGGAGGGAGACACTCAAACCATAGCAACTCATACATAAATTGTGTGCAGAGGGTAAATAACTTTTTAGCTTATGGTGTCCAGATCAGTTGGAGCCACATTTGGATTTGCAATAAGCCTATCAGGCTCATTGCAGAGATGCTACAACTAGAAGGAATTTTTTTGTTATCTCCCTTGGAGTAAAAGTGAGTGTCATTTGCCAGATGTCTGCCAACCAAAAAGGTATTCATTGGTGCTTATCATCTACTTCTAGTGCTTCTCCCAGACACGTCAGGGTTGTACTTTCCTGCTCAGTGGAAGTTAGGTAAAGCTGTGTGATTTGCTTTGGACATAAAATATGGCTCCCTTCGAGGTGGAAGCTGTAAGAACCAATTCACACAAACTATTTTCCTTCCTCTTCTCACTCCAAACAATTTAGACTTGGTAGAAATAGTTTAGACTTGGTAGCCCAGGGCCTTTTCGAGAATGACATGGAGTTGATCCCTCACTGGCCTGAAATACAGATGGAGCACATAAGAAACATAAGCCTTTGTTGTTGTGGACATATGCCTCCCATCATACTCCCATCACAGTGGCCTGTAAGTCGCTAGCTGAAGTTCATCTGCCAAGAAGGAAGTAGCTGCACAGGAGAAATAAATGAAAAACTTTCCAGATCTCTCAGCTTTTCTATTATGAAATAAAATACTTCCTGAGGATCTCCCATGTTCCTGTCCCTGAATCTACAGACACCCCTTCTCCATTTAATATGTGCCTGCTCAAGTTGTTTTTAAACTAAAGTTGATTTCTTTATACTCAGAATTGTACCGAATGAGTCTCCAAGTCTAGCAAGTTTCTTATGTTAAAGAACAAAGGAAAGATGAGCAGTGGGAGAACCCTAGCAGATCCGGTCCAAATGCAGATGTGGCTGAGACGTGCGAACTGTTCACCACACCCATTTCCTTTTTCCACAGCCCACCCCTAGATTACATTTCTGCCTCTTTTGTCATTAGGTAAAGCAGGGGGACTCAGTTCTAGCCAGTAGAACACGGGCAGATGACATGTACGACCTCCCTCCCACCCATCTCCATGTTTTATACCCTTCAACAGTTTGATGCAAAGACCACAGTGACCTTAGCCACCACATGCTAAAGATGGCAGAGCCACAAGATTGAAAGAGGCTGAGTTACTGAATCATGTCATGAAAAGGCACCCACTGACAGGAACACCTGGCTTGTGACATTTGTGTACCTTGCCGCCTACAGGGAAGGAGTGGAAGACAGCACTTTATGCGGGATTAGCCCTTTGCAGCTTGTACCTCTCCTCTGAGTCCTCTTAGAGCAGAAAGAAGCAGTGGAATTGTCCCCATGTTAGACAGGCATTAAGCAAAATCCAGAGAAGTTACTGGGTAGGAACAGGGATCATGCCACAACCCAACCAGTCTCAAACACAGAACTCCTGATTCTCCCCCATGCTACACTGAAAGTTGAAGATTTTCCCCCTTAAACTGGAATGTTAGCAACTAATCTAAACCTCTGAGCCCTTAAATAGATGATAAAAAGATGACAGAGAAGGCATTCCTCCCTCAAGACAGCTGGACCATTCCCTTCGTCTCCTCATGCCCAGAATTTAGCCAAGAATATGGCACAAAGCAGGCCCCTCTAAGGTTGAAAGAACAGTCTTACCAAGAAACAAAAATTCAAGGTTAGAAAGACCAGCAAAACAGATACTGTGTATAGCTTCCACACGTAAACCAACCAGAGTAAGATTGCAATTCCATAAAGTGTAATTTATTTAGATAACAATTCAATTGCATGACATTAGGTAAACCAGTTGTAGCAATACGAAAATACTGAACTCTAAGAAAACCTGGTAAATTAAACTCGTATCTAATAATGCAGAGTATGCTATAATACCAAGAAATGAAAAGTAAAATGTGTTGACTTTCACGTTGGGATGATTTATTTGCATTTAAAAATATAATTTCTAAGATGGCATCTGTTTTCAAAAACATCTTAATGGTAAAAATAGGCTCTGGGAACTGCTGTCTTCATGTTGAAATTTTAGATTTTATATCAGCATTAGCTTACAAATCGTAGATGATAACATTAACACAAAATCAGCAAGAGAATACTCATTGGGAACACAGTTTTTATATTAAAAAATATGAGATATTCACAGTTTTCTTCTTTCTTCTTGACTTATATTGATAAAATACTTTTATAGCTACAATCTATTTCACTTTCTGGTTCCAGATCCAATGCCTCCTTGATCAGCAGATGGATGTTACTAACACATTCATTTTACATAGAACTCACACATCTTCGACTTCTAAAAATGCTTTTCTCTGTAAAAACTGTGATCACTGAGAATGGGAAAGATAGAAGACAAAATTCAAATGTAATGAGAAAAGAGATAAAATGATGACAACTTTTACTAATAGAAGAGTGAATTATAAAGGACATAACAGGTAGCTTTGATGACGGAACAGGAAGCTTGGCATCGGCTTACAAAATGCTATGGCCTCCAATTTTATTTCTGTTTAATCCAAACAGGAGTGAAAAACACATTATCGATGAATTTCAAAATCCCTCTACAAGTCAAGTTAACAAGGGTTTTAGGTCGCCATATCACAAGACAGGTTTATTTTGTGTGTTTTAAGGCAAAGCAAAATTTTCCAAAAATGAAACACCTACAAAATAAATTTGCTTTGGAAATAAATTTTAGTAATAAAATAATACTTCTCACTTATTAAATATATATATATATATAATTTGCCTTTACATATGATTTAGCAACTTGCATCAAAAAATTCAAGTGTTCTATACACATTTGCAAATAAATATTTTAAAACACTAATATATAAATGACCAGTTGGTTTTCATTCAGGTGTTTGGGTGTCAACAGTTAGCAAAGGGAAAAAAATAAAAAACAAACTATGTATAGAATTTTCCTAACACGATATGAGAATGCAGCATACTGGTGAGAATTTAGTAATTTTTTCCAACCACACATATTGGTGAAACACATGTGTTCTCCTTCTGTGAAACAGAATGCAGCAGTGCTGAAGCCATTCCATTTCACTGTAACCCCTCTTTTCATGCAAATTACTTTCTTTTAAAAGATCACCTATAGAAAGCAACTGTACAGCATGAAAAATAAATCACTTTAGGAAAAAAATGTGAATTAATGAAAACTGTACTCATTTACTTCCCCCCCCGATTGCTAACTAGACATTTGTGTCCATTAGAAATATAAATTAATTAAAATGTCTGCATGATTTCCAAAGCAGAGAATGTCATCCCTTCAAATTAAGACCCATAAGCATCTCAAAATAATGTAATTCCTTTAAAAATGACATGATAAGAAGTCATCTTTACTGTACTCATTTTTCATTCAGGTTCATTGGCTATCAGTGTGGCTACACTGAGACCAACCAACTTCCTATTACCCTGTGGTACCCACGAGACACCAATAATTAAAACAAATTTACTAGAAAATATTAGGTAGCAATAAAACAAAAAACTCCCACTGGGCTATGCCAGCATCCCTTAAATTCATCATTTAAATTACTGTTTCAAGAACTATTGGATTGACATACAAGGGTCAATGTACGTTAATATTCAAGTTTTACCTAATAAAGTTTGCGCTTAGAATCCCTTGACTTTCCCTAATAAAGATCCTATCTTTAGACATCTTCATTAGTTAAATGCAGCGAGGCATTCATACTAAGTACAGTGAAGCAGCTGCTTTAGTTATCCCATGCAAAGTCCTGTTACAAGATCACTGTGCTGACACATGTCATGAATACATTGTTGACATAAGGGAACTGGGCTTGGACTTCCTCTAAAGTGGGACCCACATATCCCTTCTGGACAATTTAGGCCAAGAACCTGCTCAGCCATCTCAGTCCACGGAACAGTCCCTGCCTCGCTTCTTTCTGTAGTTCTGAAGTTATAAACAGGACAGAAGGGACTCCATCAGGCCCTTCCTAAGAAGAAAGTCTAACCATCAACATCAGGTAGCAACAACTCAACACAAAAGGAATTTTTCCTGGTGATAAATTCTGATGTGCCCCTTCATTACATTTCAAGTTCAATCTTCCAAAGTAACTAAATCTAACAGCAAATGTATAAAAGACAATGGGAGGTAGGAAGAGGGTTTGACAATAAGCGATCTAATAATTAAAGAAAAAATACGTCAACAACGGGACTGAGGGAGAACAACCTAGGGAAAATCGCACACTCCTTCTGAAAGAACAGTATAAAACATGGTCTATTCGATATTTGTAAGTTGTTTTCTATATATTTATCTATAGATACATGTATCTGATTAAGAAATGTCTAAAGAGATTAAAAATATCTTAAATATATTTATGCTTATTACTTAGCTATGATACACATTCAAAAATATTGATAGGCAGCAAAAGGCATAATACATAAATTAAACTGTCTACCAAATTATTTTCTAAGTGGTAATGTACGCCTTTAAAACTTTATATTGGAACATTGGGCTAGTCAAGAGGGTCATGTTGAAACACTGATGACATACAGCAATAGAAAAGGTTTCACGACATTTTTCAGAAGAATGTAATCTTAGAAAATATTAATAATGAAATCTACTAACATCTTAAAGGTGAGAGTTGTGCCTCTACGACTCTAACAGCTGTATATTGTGAAAAAGCAAAGAATATCTGTATAACAAAATTAAAATAGCAATCTCAAAAATAAAGCCTTAGTTTAGTATATAAGGAATTTGGTGGGGAGAGCAGAACGATGTCCAAAAATGCCAATGACCTTGATCATCTGAAGAAAAAACGAAATGAAAGGGTAAGGGCACTTAAGCACAAAAAGTAAATTTCACAAATAGATATTTGAAGCACAAATTGGGTGATCACAGAAGACAGCAAGTAAAAGCCAGAATGCCCGGAAGCAGGCTAGCAGCGCAGCCCATGTGAATGAAGGGTCTCAGCACTCAGCATCATTCCAACAAGCGTCCCGGCCACTGTGTGTGCAAGACCTCAATTAGCCACATGGGACAAGCAGCTGCTGCGCTGGACAGAGCAGGACTGAAGGAGAAACAACACTGTTTACAGGCTGGAGAGAAGAAGATAATTTCCTAAAATCCACTCCAGACCCAAGAAATCACAAAATTTTCAGGTATGAAAATGACCACTGGAGTCTTTGTTAACTCATTTTAACTAAATGTTTTTGAATTTAAGATTTCCAAATATAGAGAGTAAAACTAGGGGGAAAAAATGAAATTCCAGAAATTTTTCCAGTTGATCTTAATGGCCTTTTTAAAAATTATTTTTTTTTAATGTTCAAGGAAGGGAGAACCCCTCTATTCACAAAGATGAATAGACTCACTTTGAAGGAATGGATAAGCAGTGGAATCATAATGAGTACTAACTGTAGTGCCCATCACAACCACCTCTACTAGGAGCTTCAAAGGGGAAAACATTCACTTGTATTTGAGGAGAGGGGTGCTTTCCTCTTTACACACACCCCATTGATTTGAGCCCAGATCTAGGAATTAGACTGATATCAAAGTTCGACTATTCCAAGCTTCTAGGACAGGTAGGAATGACAGTCACATGGCCTTGCTAAATGCATCCCTTTGCAAAAGAACTGGTTATACTGCTGGGTTATTCCAATGATGAAAAATCTTCCTTGACACTTATTAATCTGAGATTTACCTACAGCTTCTACCTATTTGTCTCATCTCTACCCTATAAGGATACAGAGAAGCAATGAACTTCTTTTTCCTATACAACTTGGAACCTTCTTCTATCCAGAAGCATAGAAAACATTAAAATATATGTCCATTGGCTCAGTGAGTAGGGCACTGGCTCTATATACCGAGGGTAGCGGGTTCAAACCTGGCCCTGGCCAAACTGCAACAAAAAAATAGCCACACATTGTGGGGGGCCTGTAGTCCCAGCTACCTGGGAGGCTGAGGCAAGAGAATCGCCTAAGCCCAAGAGCTAGAGATTGCTGTGAGGTGTGACGCCACGGCACTCTACCAAGGGCGACAAAGTGAGACTCTGTTTCTAAAAAAAAAAATTACATATATATATATATATATATATATAGTCCATATATGAGCTGATGTAATTAATCTTTCATTACTTATCAAGTAGATATCATGCTTTCCTTGTCATCATTCCTACAAAAACACCATTGCTACTTAAATTTACAAAGCACCAATCAGAACCCTACCTCCCCATTAAAGAAAAAAAAAAGGCGATTGTGCCCAGGAACTACACAAATTGCACTGTAAGACACATTGGCAACCCACCCCATTGCACATACCCCTCAATAGACAAAACTCTGTCACCTCATACTCATTCTTCACAGAACACCTGAACTCAAAAAAATAACTGCACAATGCAGTGCTAGCTGATGCCATAAGCAGTTGCTGCCACTAAAATACCTTAACTATGAAAGAAAACATAAATTATTTGTCGCATTAAAATGACATTACAGTACTTAAAAATCAGCTGGATAGACTGTCCATACTACCAGGTAACTACATAAAGAATAGGAAGTAATAATACAGATAACAAAATAAGAAAAGTAACAAAAGAAAACTTTTTGTGGAAAGTAGTGAATTTCTATTTGTTGATTATAGAGTTAAAATTAAAACCCCTCTTATTTTATAATTTTTTTCATTTTATACTTCAAAGAGAATTTTTTTAATTGATTTTCAACTCTGATTTGCAGTGTATAACCTTTAAAAAATAAGGCTACCAGAACTCTTCTAAGGACCTTAGAAACTTTTTCCCAAAGTTAAACACTAATAATTTTTAACATACTTTCCATTACTAATTGTAATGGCAGTTAATTTTATTTCTTCTTTTATCTGTACCTAAAGTTATATAATTAATAACACAATGACATCTACCACCAGTTATCTGAAGGGGTGGTACGCAGACCTGAGTTATACCAATTATCTTTCATTGGAAATACATCATCAGTATTGCGTAAAAATCAGTACTTTAAAGAAAACACCACCAAACACTGCTGGACACAAATTTGGTATATTAATGCCAAACACAGGAATAAAACTCAAAGGTATTTAGATTTCTCCTTCATTTGACAAACAAGGCCACAGACTCAGCCAATACTTTTATGCTGATACTGTAATCAGATAACTCATACTTGTATAGCCTTTCCTACTTCACAAAGAGCTACTATGTGCCTTTTCTAATTGAACCCTCTTAAGAACCAAGTACTACATTGCTATCCACACTCAGGAAAATGAACCCCAGGAAAGGTGAGTCACTTATTCCATGTCACAGAACTATTAACCCACAGAGACAAACTCCTGGCTCCTAATCTGTGGCTCTTTCTGTAAAATCACAGAGGCTTCTCTGTCAAGTTATTCTTCAAACTGGAAATAGAAATAGGAAAAAAATCTAGATTCATCCACTCATGAATTGTCCTTGCTCACTCTGGCTGCAATCAGGTCCTTAGCAATAACATATACGTGTGGGGAACTGAGGGAACAGTGACGACTGAAAAATAAAACACATTCTAATGGTTTTGATTCAGCATTTTAACATTGTTTGTTAAAAATAAATACCTAATACATAGACTCACAGTTACAAAACTGAAAGAGACCTTCAAAGTCATCTGTAAGATATGGTGATACACATGGAGCAGGGAACTCCCCAAGGGCCGCCCTGTGAACTGCTAACCCGCAGCAGAGCCAGGACCACACAGTCAAGCTCTCTGAGCTCTTCCTCTCCATGCCCTGATTCTATTTCCCAATTAAAGGACTAAGTACAGTCCAAATATTTACAAAGAACCGTCACAGTGCTGGAGAGATTAGAAAATTAGATCTTACCAACATCATAAGTGTAAAAATTATTACTATTTTACATATCACTTAAAGCAGCAGGAACTTTGAGTCCTATAAGAAAAATAATCAATGTATATATCTTAGGCTCTTGCAGCCAAAGTTAAGGATCATTCCTAAAATATGATACTTTCCTTCCCTTTAGATACACAGGGATTTTTGGATTGTGTTATTATAATAGATGAGTACATTCAAAAACAGGATAGTCTCTGAAAAGTGTCACCACCTTTAACCAACCTGAAGAGTAAAAAAGTAATAATTTAATATTTCATCATCTTTTATAGATATAGGTCTCTTCAACCTACAAAATACATAATCACATCATCTTCAGAAGGTCATTGTCAAGCAATTTTAAATGTAAATGATGTTTATTTCCCCTCTGAAATATAAATACTAGGCAACAAAATATCTCTGAAGTTTAACTGACCAACAAATCTAAAAATGGTCCAACTTGTAAACTATATATTCCTTAAACAATACTAATTTCCACATTAAAAAAATAAATAATCTAATTGTACCTATAAGTCTTTTAAAAGACTTCATTGCCCCTTCCCCCCATTCAAATCTAATAAGAAATTTTGTTTGGAGAGGCAAAATATAAGAATTTTCTAGATAGTACTGAATGTCATTCCATAGGAAAAAAAAATTATGTAGAGCAACAGTAAACTACTCAGATGATAGAAAATATTGACAATAAAATTAGTTTTTTGTCTCTTATTCACAAGATCATTTTTCCACTTTAATATAAGGTCTAATCTATAGCAGATGCCAGTGCTAACTGACAGAAATATTCCATCTTTCATCTTCTGCTCAATCTGAGGAAGGTTTTCTCCAGAGGTGAAGAGCTGCCTGAATTCTGAAGTGTAGTCTGGATTCCAAGGAGTAATCTTTATAGTTGTTCCTGAAGACAACAACAATAAAATTGTACAGTCAAAATTTCTTTGTATACCAAGGCATGCCACTCTACTCTTCCTTTTTCGAATCTTTTTATTTACGTTGAGAATCTAATATGTCTAACTAGGATCTTAGTAAGATGGAATTCTGAATCTGTGCAGGTGGAAGAGACAGGAAGAGTCTATACTTTGCATATTTTTCTCGTGGTGATCTAAAGATCACACTTTAAGGTTCTACTTAGTTACCAAACCATTCACAAACACACCAAGGTTATGACTGGGGCCTAATAAATTTTGTGAACTATTACTAGTTTTTTGTTGGGTTTTTTTTTTTGAGACAGAGTATCACTCAGTCGTCACCCTAGGTAGAGTGCCATGGCATCACAGCTTTCCGCAACCTCAAACTCTTGGGCTTGAGCAATCCTCTTGCCTCAGCCTTCCGAGTAGCTGGGACTACAGACACCTGCCACAACGCCTGGCTATTTTATTTTTTAGAGATGGGGTCTTGCTCTTGCTCAGGCTGGTCTTGAGAACTCCTAAGTTCAAGCGATCTACCACCTCTGCTTCCCAGAGTGTTAGGATTACAGGTGTGAGCCACAGCACCTGGCCTTTAGTCCTTTTTTAAATTGGGAAATTTTAAGGCAGATGCATATGAACACTATAAACATGAGCAATCACACCAGAAACAAAAAACAAAATCCTTGAAATATTACTGACTGCAACAAAGACAGCAAGATGACTTAATGACACCAAAATTACTTATTCCGATTCTCACATGCAAATATCAGTGGTTTGGCCAATAATTATACACTAATAGGTGAGAAGGGATCATATCTAACACCAAGATTATTCAAATGCCATTGACCTCCCTTTTCTAGAATTAAGAATCAGCAAAGTGGAATACTTTCACACACTGACTTGGCCCACGGGTGGGCTCTCGCCTCCTTCTGTGCAGTGGCATGTTTTTCTACAGCTCCTCATTTTACACAGGCTAAGGGCTATGTCCTGGTAACCTTGATGAGGGCTAAGAAAATGTAGTGTGCATAAACTAACATCAACACTACCCTAGAATTTACCAAACGATGTGACTGAGTATTTTCGTAAATGTCAGGCCACTGATTTTGGAAAATTTACAAACTTCCTACTGCTATAAGGAGGAAACTGCAGACAATTGATAGTCCTAAAGTTATTGGGAAGTATCTGTATGTTTCCATCATTGATACTGTCTGGAGTTAGTAGTGGCTTTTGATTGCTTTTTAGTAGTGAATTACTAGTCTTGTATTTTCATCATTAAAAATTTGCCTTATTGAATATTGCATTAAGTAGTAGTGACTATGTACAAATAATATTTGTAACAGTATTTATAGTCCATAATTTTCCAATGACTAGATTTGAAGATACGTATATATCACAGTTGAAATATCAGTCATCTTCACTCACAGCCTATTAACTTGCTTTCCTACCACCCATGAAGACAGGTACGAAGGTAGGAAGGTTAGGTGGGGAGGTAGGTAGACAGATAGACTATTTTTTTTTTTTTTTTGAGAAGAAGTCCTTTTTGGCACTATCACCCCCCTGAAACTTCTTCCCATTGCTATGCTCTCTTCATAGCAAACATCCTAAAAAAGTGGCCTGAAGTAGTAGACTCCATTTCTTTCCTCACCTCACTGGTCAAGGTCACCAGTGATCTTCATGCTGCCGAATTCGACAGCCCCTTCTCTGGTCTTACCTTACTGTAACTCTTACCAGCTACCCTCATAACTGACCATGCTCCTCCTTTTGAAATACTATTCAGTTAGCTTTCTCAGATGTATTAAGGAGACTTTAATTGGAGATTAATCTCTTAAAAAAATGGCATATCCCAGCCGTTGTGGTAGACCTCATTCTTTACCTATATAATTTTCCAAAAATGACGTCATCAAGTACCATGACTTTAAGCCTCACTATCTGTGCTGGTGACTCTAAAATCTCTACATCCGGCTCGGCGCCTATAGCTCAACCGGCTAAGGCGCCAGACATGTACACCTAAGGTGGCGGGTTCGAATCCCCAGCCCAGACCCGCCAAAACAACAATGACGTCTGCAAACAAAAAATAGCCAGGCGTTGTGGCGGGCGCCTGTGGTCCCAGCTACTTGGGAGGCGGAGGCAGGAGATTCGCTTGAGCCCAGGAGTTGGAGGT
>NW_003852401.1:12409609-12418271 GCF_000181295.1 Otolemur garnettii | reverse complement strand
CAGGAGTTGGAGGTTGCTGTGAGCTGTAATGCCACAGCACTCTACCCAGGGGGACAGCTTGAGGCTCTGTCTCAAAAAAAAAAAAAAAAAAAATCTCTACATCCATCCTTGACATTACCAATGAATTCCAAGCTCATATATTTGACTGCCAACTTGCCATCTACCTAACAGCCATCTCAAGAAATCATGGTCCAAACAGAAGTATGCTTCTCTCCGCAAACCTGCTCTAACTATCCTCCAGCTCAGTAGAAAGCATCAGCATCAACATAGTGGCTCAACCCAACAGTCTGAAGGTTCCTTAGCAGTAGCTTTTGTCAGAATACTCCCTACCCAGCTGGTGGCTCCTGGTGACTGACTTTTTCAGGACTTGTGTTAATTATGAAAATCTCAATTACAATATCGCTTCCTTAAGTCTTCTAGAATCCACCCAATGTAAAGTAATACCTAGGCACCCCACATCATATTGTAAATCTCAGCAAAACACATATTTCTCTTGTTTATTTAATATCTTCCTCCAGCTACATGAATAGAAATATTGCCAATTTACAGTCATCCTTTACTAAAATACTTTGAAACTCCGAAGGGAGATGAAAGAAGAGAAAGTTGGGAGACGATCACAGAGCTTCGTGAGATTAGACCTCTTCAAGGAAATGACAGATGTGGTTGAATACACCAAAGGTCAGCAAATTATGACCCAAGGGCCAAATCTAGATACATCTATTTATTTGCATAATATCGTCTATAGCTGTGATATAATTGAGTAGTTGCAATGGAGACCTTATGCTATAAAGCCAAAAATACTATCTGGCCATTTACAGATAAGTCTGCCAACCCCTGATATAAAATAGAATAAGTTAGAAATCTCTCTGATCAATGTCCACAACCACATCTGTGAATAGTTACAGAGTAAGGCAGTAAGCGGATTCGAAATAACACAGTTACAGCAAAAGTCACAAACCTAAGCCAACCCTAAGTTAGCAAAAGTAGCATTGTTACTAACTTGGTATTAATTAATTTTTAAGTCTATAATGTTGTTAGAACAATATAGATAATCTTGGCTCCATAGCAGTCATGGAAAAGCTGATTTCATCACTTACCTTGCAGTTTCAAGGACCTTTATAGCTTTGTCAATTTCCCCTTGGCTTTTATACAAAAATGCCAACTCAAACAGAGTGAAGGGCACTAGGTAGTGATCATACTTCAGTAGCTTTTCACTGAAAGAGTAAAGGAAAAGCGATTCTCAATAGAATAAGAAACATTTTTTCCAACATATATATTATTCCCTATTCCTCAGAAAACAGATGCAACACTAAGCCTGTTATCAAAGGGAAGCTGCCATTGCACAGTTACAGAACTATCATTAAACTATGATGATAAAAATGTGCTTTTAATATATAAATCTTCCACTCGATGTAAATTCAGGGTTGATGATTGATTACTATTCCTTGGAGAGATGAACGCGCAGAGATCTTTAAACATTAATCTTGAAAATGACAAGATCATCTTTCTAAACGTGAATATGTTCAAGAAATGACTCCATTTAGAAATAAGCTGTAAGGTTCAACTCTTTTTGTATTTTAAAATCTTAAGACTTAAAATGTCTTTAAGCATTATAAGACTTTAATGCTTAAAGATCTTCCATTTTCAGCACCATTATGAAAACTCTTCTGGCTGCAAAACATCTAAAAGCACTAAAAAATACATAAGTAACACCATTTCAAATGTGCAGCTTAGCTCAGACCAGAACATAAGAAAAAACTCCCAGGTGCCAAAAACAGAACTGGAACTAAAAAAGCAGAAGTCTCCATATGTGGGATGATGCAGAATGAGTCCTAGGATCTGCTTCCATCTGAGTCATCCAGGGCTTTATGTCTCAATGTCCACGCCAGAGATGAAGCCTTGGGTCCACAGGAAGCAGGGAACTGAGCTAAGACCTCTATTTAAAACTGGCATCCTGGGTGGCACTTGTAGCTCATTGGGTAGGACGCTGGCCACATACACCCAAAGTGTGGGGTTCAAACCCAGCCCAGGACAGCTAAATAATGACAACTGCAACAAAAAATAGCCAGGTGTTGTGGTGGGCACCTGTAGTCCCAGCTACTTGGGAGGCTGAGGCAAGAGAATCACTTAAGCCCAAGAGTTGGAGGTTGCTGTGAGCTGTGGTGCCACAGCACCCTACAAAGGGTGATATAGTGAGACTCTGTCTCAAAAAAGAAAAAACAAAAACCTGGCATCCTAAAAGTAAAGATAAACAAAACCCACTCACTAGGCAAAGGAAGAAGATAAGGACTGTTGTCTCCTTGGCCACCACTTTTGGTGGGAAGAAAAAAAAATCCTTGGGAAATTAATAACCTACAGGCCTGCCCCAACATGAATTTGAAATTCAATTTGCATGGCCCAAATGATCCAAGAACTGGTACACGATGAAATTAACATGAAAGGGCACCTGGCAAAAATGCAAAATCACTTTAGAGAGTCTCCTCTTCCCTCTGTCTTCAAAGATAAAACCCTACCAAAGGTGAGCTCACAATCCAAAATTACAAAACACATGAGCCAACAATTCACTATGAGACGCAATAAGTATAAAAGCAGCACAATGGGTCATCCTTTTAACTACCCTTCCAATCCTTACAAAAAACACCAATAAAACATAACTCCATAGAAACTTCCTTAACACATTTATTAGATACACTATATTGAGAAAGAGATATTGTCTTTTTCTTCTTATACAGGTACCCGTCCTCCTATATTCCCATTAACATTGTCAAGAAGAAGGGGATCAGGTGACTTAGAAGGGAAAGTACATGCTATGTAATACAATACGGGATGTCAACTGGCCATCTACAGCTGTGACCTTTGTGGCTGGCAGAGTAAAAAAATTTGAGCCAACATTTAAAAATCATGCAATTTTCTGTAATATTCAGATTCCAAGTTTTTCATTAAAAATAGTAGGGATTATTGCTTTTGGGCCCACCCTGTATGCAGCAATAATCAATTAGAGCTGAAACGCACCTGCATACTCCATTTCCCTAACCTCTGGTGCGCCCCAAACCCTAGTCTTGCTACTGCTCAGCAGGCCTCATTCAGCAAAGTTACTTATCTGGCCCTGAGGATAATTGTCATTGACATACAGAGAAGAGAGCAGGCATCAGAACCTTGATTCAACCTTATGGCTACTAAAGGAACTGGACATCAACACCAATGCTATTAGAAGGGGGGAAAAAAACCTCAATTATTACCTAGAAGAAATACCCTTTGCCAACAGAGAAGTTGTTACAGTGTCTGGCACATGTCTGCCTTTCCCGCCAAATTATAATCACAGTGATGGCAATTCTGTTTACTCAACTCTGAGTCCCTAGAAGCCAGCCCAGTGTCTGGTACATAAAAAGGATGCTCAGAGATCTATGGAATAAATGAATAGACAAGCAACAACATGTATAATTTAAAAGAATATCAGAGGTTCAGTATGATGCTGCCAGAGTTTGAGTAGACACCTATTAGCCAGCCAGGCCTTATGTTTAGTTTTGTGAATCATCTTTAAACACTAAGTAGAAGTGCACAAAGCCATGCTCTAACCTAGACCATAATTTCCTTTACAAGTAACAAAGGAAATGCCATTGGATTCTCTTTCTGGTAATGCCAAGTAAAAATTCAACAGTGGGAGAGAAAAGCTTGGTACATGGCTTTCTCAGAGCAATTCCCCAGAAACCATGGGCCCTGGGGGTGGTTTTACCGTTTGTCCTTACCTTTCTATGACATGATTGAAACACAGTTCGGCTTGCAAGGGCCGTTGTAAGTTCTTGAGGCAGCATCCTTTCAGTAACTTTACTAAGCAGTCATCATCCACAGAGAAGTCATGAAAGTCTTAAAACAAAAACCAGACACGCAAAGAAAATTATCTTTAAAAATCCTAATAAAAAGGAAGGACAGCTATGAGTCTTCAGAGGGATCATTTAAAAACAAGGAAAATATCCGTACCATTTTGTTATGCCGCACTAAATATAATACAACAAATTTATTTTTCAACTAAAAGGATGCTGGATTTACTGTAGTCAATACAAAAAATTCTTCAGGTGGTCCCTCTCTGTTTTACGACCTTAGATACAACAGGATGTCTGAACCCTAAATAAGTACGAGCTTTGTTAAATCTATAAAAGGTAAAGCCGGGAGGAACGAGGCGGCTGCCTCCTCCTGTTGTTTTGGCTTCTGTGTTGGCTCCGACGCAGAGGAGGATAACACTTCCATATGGAGAAGCAGATGGCTGGGTCCCCATTAAAAATTCAGGAAGTAGAATACCCTCTCCAGATCATTATGTTTACAACTTATCAATTCTCTCAGGTTATGTTCTTTTGGGGGGAAATTACATCATAAAATTAGACAAAATGGTTCCAAAGTACGTGAAAGGCACCTAAAATCCCCACAAACTTCTAACCACTTGAGGGTAATGAAAAAGATCTTCTTTCACCACTTTTTTCCCTTTTGAAATGGCTCTTTGCCTTCAACAGCCCACAGCAAACACGTAGTGAACAGAAGGACCCACATCACACGTGACATCGATCTGACGAAGGTAGCCATTCTGCATTTACCACTTTTGAATTTTTTTTTTTTATATGCACTGAGACAGACTGATAATTTACACATTTTAGGCTGGGGGTGGGGCCTGAAAAGAAACTAATGAGGCCCTGGGAGTCCCTGCATTTGGTCCAAACCTCACAACTCACCCTTAACACATGCTGGTATTTTACTTGGTAAACTGCTTGTCTAGGGGAGGTCAAGGGTGCTACTGAGCCAAGTAAAAAAGGGTCACTTTACCTCTCGGAGCTGAAAACCACAGACATTCATCTCTAACTTTCAAACTCTGAGAGGTCATTTCATTTGTAGAATGTAGGGTTATGTACAATGTCGTGTAGAACACTGCATGTTCTATTACTTAAGATCGTTTTTCTATCAAAAATATTCTATCCATGCTTCTAATCACAGACATTTGTTGACATATACACTGAAGCAGCTGTATATCTTTAAGGGCTTACAACCAAAGTCAGAGGTTGCTAGTTTTTAGTAACGCTTTGGTTTTTCGGTAAAATTTTATTGACACTTTATGTTAAGACAACATTCTGATGATGATGATTTGTGAATCATGTGAATCATTGTGAATGATGATTTTGCTGAGGAACAAACACAATATTGTAGAAAGTTCAAAGACTAGTAAAATCACGCTTAATTTGTATGTAGCTCTCAAGCCTGGGATAGGGCAAATGGGTTCAAAAATACCACATTCTTCCAAAACCTTAGAAAGCAAAACCATTATTTCCTCAGACTATAGACCATGATCTGCCAGATGATTATTCTCCCTTAAAATATGAATGCTTTGTCATGGTTTTCAATCTCATAAATGAGTTCTCAGATGAACCTTTCAACACAGAGTCTCTGTTTTACATTCAAAGAAAATTACATGATAAAGTTGCCAAAGCACAATTTTATCACAAAAGATCTGCTGAACACAGTAATGAAATGTTGGGCAGCCTGAGGAGAAAGGGATTTTTAGCCCAGCCTACAAAAGTATCTACAGTGAACTTAGCAACCAGTTGACATGCCTCCAAGAGAAAACTTTGAATAGATGTAGAAAGTGAAAAGCCTAAAGTCAGTAACACTTGTCCTTTGACATAACTCTGATTACATTTGCCATATATTTTCACCAAGCAAATTCACTGCAACTAATAGTCAATGTGGAACTGCTGCACCAACTTCTGCTTACCGGCTGCCGTAAGATTTCAAATGAAACCCTCTGGGGACTATTAATACCAAATGCTGCCTCCAGGGTCACTACCAAGTACTTGTCTCCAGAGTTTTTCCCTTTCTATCGTTAGCAGCCTTTAATCATACGGACAAAGTGGAGGATCAGTTGTCTCCTCTATCATCTTGTACTTTAGACATACTCCAAAGATGGGAGAAGAAAAACACATCTACACTCAGTTATGGGGGTTGGGGAGAAGACGGCATTTAACTTTACTCCATTTTCAGATTATGGACTCCCTCCCTCACTCTGAAGGATAGAAGCTTACTAAGGTCCTAATAATTCAAGGTGGCAGGAGAAAGGGGAAAGACAATCTTCTTGCCTAAAATAACAGTCCTGGAAGAAGTCATTACAAATTTCATATGCAACATCTGGCAAAGAGGATCTTCAGAAAATAAACTAACCCTGTCACCTAGAGAGAGGACTGTTGGTGAGGATGGCATGTCTTGTCTCTCTGCTTGTCTACTTCAGCTTCCCCAGCCCTGCTTAAATATCTCTAAAGCCCATCATCTCGATATGTCATTAGAAAAAAAAGTAACGGGTGGAGGAAAAGGACTTGCTTTTCTAAACATCCTCTGCATTTACAAGAACAGTCTGGTGCATGTATTTCTCATCTATTTTCCCCCTCCAACCAATGGAGAGACAAAATGAACTGGGGGGAAGAAGGGTAAAGAGCCTGCTCAAATAGAGAAAAATCCAATGGTCCTTCTCTGAACCTCTTGATATACAAAGGCCGCACTCTCTGGTAGTATCTATTGGTCCATGCTGTCCAGAATGGACATTCAAACATCAGAATTGATTCTACTAAACCAAAACCCTTACTTCTGTAGGGAAACAGAAGGTGCAAGCTAGTCTGAGGGGAAAAGGTTCCCTACAAATGTTTTCATTTAATAAAAAGAGATTTCCTTTGGCTCCCAATTTTCATGTAGCCACTTTCTTACTTACTTATTTGTTTATTTATTTAGAGGTGAGGTTTCCTTATGTTCCTCAGCCTGTTGTCAAGCTTCAGAACTCAGGTGATCCTTTGGCCTCAGCCTCCACAGTAGCTGGGACTATTGCACCCAGCAACATCTACTTACTTTAAAACACCTTCTTTCATTTATTTAATGTGTACATATGTGAGTTTCAATCATAGATAATTCCCTGGAGGGCAGGAACGATGCTTTCTCCATCTATTGTAAGTCTATATCTAATATGGAAATACTGAAGGTGTTCACATAAGATCATTAATAAAAGTAGCAAAATTATTTGAATAAAAATGAATACTAGTAAATTTATTCAAAAGCCCAGATGACTTTTACCAAAGTATATCTTGTGAAATCTCATTTTTAAGGAGAACTTTCATGCATTTTCATTTCACTTGAATATCACAATGGTATGTTATAATGATTGCCCTCTAATCTAAAGAAAATAGTTTTCAAAGAAAACAGAAAAAAAAAAGTGAAAAAAAAAAGAAAATAGTTTTCCTTTCTGAAATTATTTCACATTAAAAATACTAAAGATTGGCTCAGTGCCTGTGGCTCAGTGGTTAGGGCACCAGCCACACACAGTGGGATTGGCAGGTTCAAACCCAGCCTGTGCCTGCTAAAACAACAACGACAACAACAACAAATAGCCGGGCACTGTGACAAGCACCTATAGTCCCAGCTACTCGGGAGGCTGAGCCAAGAGAATCATTTAAGCCCAAGAGTTTGAGGTTTCTGTGAGCTATGATGCCATGGCACTCAACGGAGGGTGACATAATGAGACTCCATCTCAAAAAAAAAAAAAAATAGTAAAGATCACCTCACATCCATTAGGATAGGATGTCTCCTCTCAAAAAAAAGAAGTATTGGTAAGGATATGGAGAAATTAGAAACCTTATTCATTGTTGGTGGGAATATAAAATGGTGTAGCTGCTATGGAAAACAGTATAGTAGTTACTCAAAAAATTAAAAATAGAAATACCAATTGATCCAGTAATTACCTGCCTGGTTATACAGCATATCAAAAAGAACTGAAAGCAGGGTTTGGAAGAAATATGTATACCTTCATGTTCCCACAACATTATTCTCAATACCCAAAGGGTAAAAACAGCCCAAAGGCTCACTGACAGATGAATAGAGAAACAAAATGTGGTGTATACAGACAATAGAATACTATGCAGACTTAAACATTCTAACCCATGCTACAACATGGTTGAAACTTGAAGACATTATGCTTAGTGAAATAAGCCAGTCATGGACAGACAAATAGGTTATGCTTCCCCCTTGTGTCAGGTATCTAGAGGGGTCAAACTCATAGTAACAGGAAGTCAAGTGGTGGCTCCCAGGAGCTGGTGGGGATGGGAGGACTGGGAAGTTGTTTTAATATTCTGAAGATTGTTTGCACAATTAAATGAATATGCCTAATACTACTGAACTGTGCATTCAAAAATGATTAAATTTTACATAATTGAATATTTTTAAAAGTAACAACAAGATATAATTGTTAAAAAAAAAAAAGAGGAGTCTATCACAACCCATATGCTAATAGAAACTAACATACAGAAAATATGTGACTACTGGAAATCTAGAAGAACACACAAAGAAAAGCTGAAATGTCCATAGAGCAAGTCCGCAGTCTGCACTTACACATTTGCTCCTATGGTTCTCTGTTAAACAACACACATTCACTTTACTGTGAATAGAGGAGCAAGAAAAAGAGAGAAAAAGGGAACCTTGGTTCTTCTATAAAAGTGCCACCTTTCATATGGAAAGGTGATCCTACTTCCCACTCATTAACAGATGAGCTTTGGGCTCGGCACCTGTGGCTCAAGCGGCTAAGGCGCCAGCCACATACACCTAAGGTGGCGGGTTCAAATCCCCAGCCCGGGCCCGCCAAACAACA
>NW_003852401.1:12384743-12409447 GCF_000181295.1 Otolemur garnettii | reverse complement strand
AAAAAAAAAAAAAAAAAAACAGATAAGCTTTGCACATGACCGTTTTTTAATAGTGGAATAGAGCACTCCACTCGCCTGGTCTCCCTGTGACCACCGGTCTGTATTTGCAAGATGGCTCACGGAGGTGAGCAGAGAAGAGTGTCTCTGGCCTCAGAGCAGCATTGTTCTCTTTGTTCTATTTGATTCTGTGGCCTTGACCTTGCTAGTAGATAAGCCCACTGACTCAGATTTCATTCCTTTAGATTTCTTCTCCTATCGATGGACAGAAATCTAAAGCTAGAATTATTTTAAATATGTGAAGCAGCCTAAATGCCCAACAATACTGAAAGAGTTAATTACATTATGATGCATTTGCTCTAGGGAGTGCTATGAAGCTTTTGATATTTATAAAGGCTACTTGCCAAACTTTAAAAGCTTACATTAAATTTAAAAAATGAGGCTAGTGCATCTAGATACACTGTGTAACTATAAAAATAAGGATAAAAGGGAATACCCAGAAATTCTAAATTGTGCTACAATAGTAGCAAAAACATAAATTGAGTGACTTTTTCCCACCCATACCTAGGTATTACAATTATGTGTTTAACTTGAAAAAAATAATCATGAAGAGAAACCTCATTAAACATTTCAGCTTGATACCACAGCTACAAGTACAAGAAAAAACCCAAATGAAACCCTCATCCCTGGAGCCATATTCAATCATTTCATCCCTGCTGTGGGTAATATAGTGAGTATAGAGCCAGGGCTCCTGGAATGCTTATCTTTTTCCAGTTAAGAAAAATGAGTTAACCGTTAAAATCTCCCCCCACTATTCCTGAATTTCTAAGCCCTGTTTATCCCCACAGACGTTTTCATTTTACTTCTGTGGCTAGAATATTCAAAAAGACCATTATGTCTTAGGGTATACCTAAGTGACGTGTGGCATTAATAAAGAATACAACAAAGGCTCTCATTTATGGCATTGTTTATCAAAAGATGAAGCCTCTAATAAAAATACAGAATCAGAAAATGTCAGAGCTCCTGCACTCCTGGATGAACACAAAAAATATTTATATCAGAGCGAAAAAAAAAACAACTTTGGCTATCATCTAGCCCAACACTACTCTCATTTCAAAAGAAAACAGAGCTGTTTCCCAGAGTCTGATCAGTGCAGAGCTGGGAACTGGGACTATAAACCCAGATTGCCTGAGTCTCCTGCCATGTCAGCTGCTTCCAGGAAATGGGGCTTCCAGTAAACTGGAGTGGGGCCTCCAGCACAACCAAAGGTAATGAGCAAAATCATTAAATCATGGTAAGATTCCAACTTGAAAACTATGCCCTGAGTCTGTAGAAACGCACTTGCTGTTAGAGGGCAGTACGGAGGCATGGAGCGGCCCAGCCGACTGAAGCCAGAAGGAAGTGCACACTGTCCTCCGCTGCTCTGCAACTCCAGTGCCTGTGTTCCTCCCTTTATCCTCCTTCTAAAAACAGTTTTAAGACATAATTCACATCCCATAGGGAGTACCCATTGAGAGTACGCAACGCAATGGTTTTTGCAGATTTAGAGTTGTGTTACCATCATCACAACCAATTTTAGAACATTTTCATCCCCCACCCCCTGCCAGTTCCTCCATCCCTAGGCAACCACTAATGTACTGTGTGTCTTATAGATCTGCATATCTTGGATGTTTCATATAGACGGGATCACGCAATATATGGTCTTTTGTGGCTGGCTTCTTTCACTTAGCTCAACGTTTCCAAGGTTCATCCGTGTTGCATCCTGTATGCATCTTGCCTCCCTTCATCTTGGGTGTGATCACTTTGACACCTGCTGCTCAAGTTTTGTCCCTGTGATGTGCATGAACCAACACGGGCAGAAGGGGAAGGGAGCACAGACGAGGATTTCCAGGCACTTACTTCACATACTTACTTTGATTTTGTAAAGCTGCCTCAGCCTTTTCAACAGTTACCAGCAGATTTTCAGAAAGGTCTTTTCTTTTGCCCACTATTGAAAAACCATTCCAGACATACATCATTTCCTAAAGAGGAAAAATAAAAACCATTTGCCATTATGTGAAGTTACTTAATGACCTTGATGATCACAAAACTATGTATGTATGTTTTCCCTTGGTTGCAGGGTTCTCAAGACAGATCACTTTCCTTAGCTTTTACCTTTGATACTGTGAAGAAATTCTATATACATGTATATAGTATGCTTTTACCAAGAAATGGTTTTATTCATTCATATAACAAATACTCATTAAGTACCTGCTGGTGTTTGATTCTTTGGGAAGATAATAGAAATAGATGATAGATAACAGATACAGAAATAAATATTTTTAAATGCTACTATGAATAATTCTGTTTAATGTAAATTTTTGTTAAAGTAAAGGAAAATATTTTAAAATATCTGCCAGTTGTTTACATAAAATGTTTCCAAGAATTTCACTGGAAATGAACATTGGAATATTTCACTGGGCTTAGGTTCTTTTATACTATTAAAAACATGTGACAGTCCAGTAATGCAATCCAATATGCAGAAAATGCATTCATTTAAATGCCATATGGCTGAATGACAGCTCCTGCAAATGTAAACTAATGATTTCTCATTGCAGATTATATTTAATGGGCAAACAGATGAGAATTTTTTTTGGACCAAAAGCAAATGTGCTTTTACTTGAAAATATTTTTCTAATGTTCCTGATAGTGCAGTTCGTATTTTGAAGAGTATGAAATAAGCAGGGCAATTAGTATCTTCTTGGAAATAAGTGAATCGTAAAATATGATAAAAATTAATGCTTGAAAAGCCTCTTACCAAGAGAGTGGAAGCAAAGTTATCTTTATTATACGGCAGTGAAAACTGTGAGCATGACACTCTCTCTTCCATTTCACATGTAATTTCCATTGCTAAAAGAGTGAGAGCCCAACCAATAACTAATGGAATATTTTTGAATTAATGCTAATGATCTTTAAAAAAAAACTGTTGATGGAATATTTTTACCAAAAGGAGGCAAGGTCATGTCTGAGATTTTATGAAAAAGAAGCTTTTGGTAAAATTCTTTGGTATCAAAAAAGAAAACAGGCTCAGCGCCTGTGGCTCAAGCGGCTACGGCACCAGCCACATACACCTGAGCTGGCGGGTTCAAATCCAGCCCAGGCCTGCCAAACAACAATGACAGCTGCAACCAAAAAACAGCTGGGCGTTGTGGCGGGGTCCTGTGTTCCCAGCTACTTGGGAAGTGGAGGCAGGAGAATCGCCTGAACCCAGGAGTTGGAGGTTGCTGTGAGCTGTGATGCCACAGCACTCTACCCAGGGTGAGAGCTTGAGGGTCTGTCTCAAAAAAAAAAAAAAAAAAGAAAACAAAACAAATTCCTAGGTACCACTGCCTCAAGTCAATTTCCCGTATAGTCTGTATCCACACTCCTAAAGAAAGAGAAGCAGTGAGTTAATCTTCCTTAAGATTCTTAATAGTAAAAGGAGATACACTTATACATACTCTGGTACCTAGGAATAGGGCAGGAAGAGCTATGATGGTCTAGAAAACTCTCAGAAATGTTCCGTGAGACAGAAAAGCTTTCCCAGTGCAAATCACTAGATAAAAATGAATCCGGCCTGGAGCTAAAGCTGTAGTTGGTAAAGCTGTGGCAGGTTCTCATGTGAGCGGGAAGAGGGCATGTTGGTTATTTTCGTGACTTACAGAGTGTTGTTGTTTCTATCTGTGCTCAGACATAGCTACAGAATGGTCATATTTTTGTCCAGCTCCATCACAGTCACAGAATAGCCTTGTGTGATGTCGATGTTGTCTGAGGTTGTCTGTGCTGGGTAGGAAACACCTGGGCCTGGGTGCCAACTGCAGGGAACTCCTATCTGACACCTGTCAGGGACTGCATTCTTCTTTTTCACAGAATGTTTAAAGAGCTCCCGTAAGTCAATAATAAAATAAACAGCCCAATGAAAATTTAGGAAGAATAGGAACAATTTACAAAAAAAGAAACAAAAAATGAATAAACACAACAAAAAGATGTTCTACCACACCAACAGGGAAACGCAAACTTAAAGGGTAAAACACTGCTGCTACTAACTTAACTTGGTACAGCTTCTTGGGGGGAAATTTGGCAATATCTAGCAAAATATTAAATGCCTATGTAGCCTTCAACAAGGAATACCAGTTCTAGAGATCCTTCCCAGAGAATGATATGCACGTGCACAAAAAGCGTATCTTCACTGTGGTGTCTGTAATAGTAAAAACTGGGAACCCTAAAAACCTGTCACAGGGGAATAATTAAATAAACTCTGGAATTAAAAAAAAAAAGACTCAGAAAAGCCTCAGGAGGACCGCAGACATCACTGGTACTAAACAGCTCTCCTGTGCCGACTACCTAGGGAAAAACTAAGCCCTGGATGAGTCACAGTAATTTGATATTCAGTATTTGTTGAAGAAGACTCCATTAAGAAAGTTTAACTTGAAATCACACTCTTCACAGAAGCCTCGCCTAAAACGGCATACCAATTAAGAATGTGAGTTGGACACCAGCCCCTTGTGGCTCTTGAGCATGGCAAATATGAAATGTCCAAACTGAGATGTCTTCAAAGTGTCAAAGACACACCAGATTTCAAAGTATTAGTATAATATAAAAGAATGTGAAATAAGTTGTTATCACCTATATATGGAAATGACAAAATTTTATATACACCAAGTAAAACAATATAAATTCCTAAAATTCATTTCATGTTTCCTTTCACTTTTTTAACGTGCCTATTAGAAAAGGTAAAATTACATATGTGGCTTGCATTGTAATTCAGCTCGACTTCAATGAAGTCAACTTTACCACTCTGAATTTCCTTATCTGTAAAACGGGGCTAAGAAAACTAATGACATGCATAGAGTTATGATAAGAAGTAAATGATATGTTTTCAATAGCTTCTCATAATGTCTAGAACACACCAGTTAGTCAGGAAACATTAGCTATAATTTTTATTCTTTATTATTTACAAATGTTTCCCCCACAATACCACTCACAGTGGGTTTTAATTAAGCTGAATTTCACAGCCCAAGCTATTATAGACATGCTCCCCCAGCAGTGAATAGATAATTCATCTCTAGTAAATAAAAATGAATACCAACCAGAGCAGGCAAGACTAGCTTCACGGGTGCAGGCAAGGAGGCAGAGTAGCGGCGAGACTTCCTCACAGCAAACTTCTCGGTAGGGAGAGATTTACCAGCAATTCTCTGCTTCAAGCCTTCCACCTGTCTGCAAAGAGCCCCAGCCCCAGTGAGAGGTCATCAGAACACAGACATTACTTACACCTGTGGTTTTCACCTGGGAACCTGTTTGACTTGTACATTTTCAGGCCCTAACCCAGACCTACTATTGAATCAGCAGCTCCAGGGGTGGGACAAGCAACCTGGGTTTTGATAAGCCCTGCAGGTGATTCTGCTGCACACTCAAATTTGAGAACCACTGATTGGCACATATTTCTTTCTAGTCAACTTAGCTAATGCCTTAAGTCTATCCAACACAGTCCAGGTAATCTAGGTATAAAATTGGTAATTTCTATAAATAAATAGGTATGAGATCAAAGTATTTACTTGCATTGTGGATACCCACAAAAAGGAAGAAGAGACACTGAATATTAACTATTCCTATTTGTAAATATGACAGTGATCTATAAAATAATATGGCTCAGAAGACAGCCATCAATTAATGGATAATTGGAGAAAATGTTCCCCAAGCATAGGTGATTTTGGAAATAGCTTAGGATATGGCCGTGTTTACAAACTTCTCAAAATTCTAAGGAATTCCAATCATGAAATTTATAAGCATATAAAATTAGAGGTGGATGGGAAGACTACATTTTCCTGGGAGCACTTTCATATACATAATTTTATGAGTACATCAAACAAGTTGCTGAGAAAGGATTCAAGGAAACTGCAGTTATAAAACGTGGCCCACAGAACACAAGTGTTCCATTTAAAAGGTTTGCTCATCAATTACGTTTGAAGAATACTGGGGGTGGGGGCTCTCAGTTCCTTGCCTTCCTCATCTCTAGTGTTGTCTCCTTTCTACGTCAGGGACTTATATGCTAACCCTACACTCACAGCTTAGACCACGACCTCTAACTTATCTACTACAAAACACGATTTCAAGCCCACCACCCTTGGAACTCCATTCTCTTCACTCTACCTCCCTGGTAAGACTTTCGGTCTCCTAGCCCAGCAGCCTCCTTCTTCCCTCTGTCCCTTCACACTCCTGCTTAGGTTGCACTTGCCTTTACTGCTCCACTCTGCTCCAGCCCATTTCCTATACTCCTCTATAGCTTGGTCCTTATACTCATCTGGCGTAAACCCAGCCCTGGATGAAGCTCAGGGCCCATCTCCCCTGTGATTGCACCAAGAGCAGGTTGGCATCACTGTCAAGTCACCAGCCACCTGCACTGCCTGACGTGCCCCTACTGTGTTTCTCATTGATCCACTCTGCAACGATATGAGTTCATTCTCCATTCTCCTCCTCCCCTTCTCTCTCACTCTCAGCAGATGACCCTGCCTCCTACTTCATAAAGAAAACAGACACTGTGATGTTGGAACTCCTTACTTCATCCTCCCACCCAGAAGCCTGCCTTGCTCTGCACCTGTTCTTCAAGGACGGTGACACCAGGGCAGAGGAGGACTGGATCCTCCTCCTAGAGGAAGCCAATCCTACCTCTTGCCTTCACAGGAACCTTACAATATCAGTTATCCCATTTCCTACTTGTATGTGCAACTTCTCATCCTCCTCAGATGCTTCCCAGTGGGGGGTGGTAATGCTCAAATCTTTCCCAGTAACATATTCTTTGACCTTACTTCTCCCTCCAACTATCACCTCTCTCTCTCCCCTCTTCTTCATAGTCAGAGTTATTTAGGGATGTATTGATGTTCACTCTCTCCACTTCTTTACTTTTCATTAACTCTTCAACCAACTTCAGTCTGGTTTCCACCTCCATTTTTTTTCTTTTTTTTTTTTTACAGTTTTTGACTGGGGCTGGGTTTGAACCCACCCCCTCCAGCATATGGGGCTGGCACCCTACTTCTTTGAGCCATAGGCGTTGCACTCCATTCTTTTATTTCATAAGCTCCTGCAGGTTACTAATGATCCCTGTAACACTAAATACATACTATGTCTTATTTCTAAATGGCATATGCGTTGAAAGTACTACAGACTGAATGTCTATGTCCTTCCACAATCCATACCTTGAAATCCTAACCACCTGTATGATGGCATTAGAAGGCGGGGCCTTTGAGAAGTCCCATGAGAGCTCATGAGAGCAGGACCCTCATGAATGGGATTAGTATCCTTTTAAAGACACAAGAACTTGCCTTTTTTCTCCCTGCTCACCACCATGTGAGCAAGAAGAGAACAACAAGAAGCCAGCCACCTTCGAACCAAGAAGTGGCCCCCAGCAGACATCAGATCTACAGGGATTCCTTTATCTGGACTTCCCAGACTTCAGAGCCATGAGAAATAAATTTCTGTTGTTTAACCCATGCAGTCGATGGTATTTTGTTATGGCAACCTAAGTCATTCTTAACATTTCTTTTCCTTTGACCCACATACACACATAATGAAGCACTGTGTCCTGTCCATTATCACCTTTTAGCTCTTTAAATGTGCAGTGCCCCTTCCTGCCACTAGACTCT
Organism: Otolemur garnettii; assembly: GCF_000181295.1. Classification (NCBI taxonomy): domain Eukaryota; kingdom Metazoa; phylum Chordata; class Mammalia; order Primates; family Galagidae; genus Otolemur; species Otolemur garnettii. The sequence continues at coordinate 12,401,792 of NW_003852401.1, read as the reverse complement.
CTCCTGTTGCTCTCTTGCTCTGAAATTGCATCACACAACTCTCCATGGCCACAGCAGCTCCACTCTCCCTTCAGACCTCCCATAGCTCAACATTCCCCCTATGCTCTTACACACACAGATTCTAAGGGAAAAATTAGCCAAATACTGTAATGTTGCATTTATCTGTGTGATTACTGCATTGATGTCTGATTCCCACTATAAACTCCACAAGGACAAGAGTCAGACAGCTAGTACCCTTCAGTGAGTAGGAGCTCAGCAAAAAGGTGATTGATGGATGGATGGATGGATAGATGAGACAGAATTAAACAGAGGGCTTCATGGCAAGAGTATTTCCAAGTCTTTAACAATACCAGTTAATACTAGGGATATGTTATACATACTGGGTTAAGTTTATCTGACCACAGAATACCTGTGATTCACAGCAATAGTTAACATCTTTTTGAAACAACACCAATTGAGGAATCTGTCTTTAAAATGTAGTAGCAAAGTCCCAATAATAAAACCATATTCCCATAATAGAACAATGTCTTCTCTAGAGTCCTAATCATAACAACATATCTGCAAAATCCTGCTAAAAGAATGACATTTTGACTTTTCGCTAACTGTATTCTTTTAAGTGTTCCCATATCAAATGAGTAGAGAAATTACAGAAATATGAAAGTGAAGTATGGGAAAGCACTAAGGAAAAAAAAGACAGACGATGTATGTGTGCGCTCCTTTACACGGCCAGGGTATTTGTTACAGAAACAGTGTCTTGCTTACCTGAACAAAGTTACTACATTCTCCTTAGTTGCTAATACGTCCTCCTCTGGAAGCATACTCAAAATTGCAGCTTTCAAGAACACATATGTCGCCTTAAGAAAATGAAGAAAAGGAGCTTTTAAAGAACATCCCTAGGTACCCCACAAATCAGGAATGACCTACAGATCTTCTACATATAATATTAAGAGGCATCAACGAAATCAAAGGAAATGAAGTTTTATATTGCCTGTTCAAAATAAGAACAACACTTTTCAATAATAATTTAGACTGTTTCTCTATTTCCCAACGATAGCATTCATGGGTGAGAAAGCAAACAGAATGAACAAAGAATCATTATCTCATTCCTCTCAACTTTTCACAAGTGAGATAGAATACATTTTTATTACCCCGAAAAGCTAGGTCATAAGGGCATTGAGAAGTCTACATAAAATTATCGAGACTACTGAAATTTAATAACGTTAACCATAAATGTATTTCATCTTTAGAGGTAAAGCTTTTTTATTGCAAAAAACTCTTTGGACAGTTTTCGAAGCATACAATGCTATGGACAGAGCCTATAAACAGTAGGTACTTAATGTATGTGCCCTCCTTTTGTGGATCTCTAATTTGTGAACAAAGAGCCCTAAATAAAAATCATCCTGGCCACTTATTAGCAAATAAACAACATTAATGAAAGCACTGCACTTTACCTTGGACCATTTACTTTCTCTGCAGAGCAGATCTGAATAGTAATACGCCTGCATCCAGTTTTGTTGGAATACATAAATCCACATTAGCTCCCAGTAACACAGATGGTGAAACTGTTTCCATTCTTCTTGAACTGAAATGCATTTTCGAAATACCTCTTGTGCCTATAAGTCAATTGCATAAAGCTGATCATCCAGATATTAGACAAGGAGATAATAACCTAATGGAAAAATACATAAAACACTTTGTACAAAAAGAACAAAATTACCACTCATTAAACCACTCAGCATGATGATATTTTCCTTTCTTTACATACAGTGACACAGTTCAGTTCTGCCTCTTTATTTATATATTTATTTTTTTTGGCCAGGGCTGGGTTTGAACTCGCCACCTCCGGTATATGGGGCCAGCACCCTACTCCTTTGAGCCACAGGCGCCGCCCTCTGCCCCTTTATTTTAACTTTGTGAAGGGGATTTGACACTTTAGAATGTGGGAGTGGGAAAGTTCCATTCTAGGCAAGATATAAAATATAAACACCATTTAAGAAAAGACTGACAGGGTGGCGCCTGTGGCTCAAAGGAGTAGGGCGCCGGCCCCATATGCCAGAGGTGGCAGGTTCAAACCCAGCCCCGGCCAAAAACTGTGGAAAAAAAAAAAAAAGACTGACAAATAATAAAGTTGGGACATTTATAGGGTAAAACGCATCTTAAAGTTATGGGCAATGGACGCTGGAGAAGATATCACTACCTATATAGCAGGCAAAAGATTAACCCCTTGTCATACAACAATTTTACAAAATTATTTAAGAAAAAGACAATCAATGGGAAATTTGGCAAAGATATAAATAGGCAAAGCAGAAAAAAATATGTAAGTGACAAATATACCCAGGAAGAAACTTAAATGGACATATAAGTTGAAAAACTAGGTTCTCACTTTTAGCCATCACATCAGCTAAAAGTTAAAAATGGATAATGTCCAGAGTTGACAAAGAACATTGGAGATAAGTATTGTCATAACTTTATAGGAGTTTAAATTGGAATAACCTAATATAAATATGACGTAGGAGGGTTAAATTGGCTGGATTTATCAAAACACAAACATCTTTTAGGCCAGAAATGCTAATACTCAGAATCTATCTTCAATAATTATACCTGAGCACAGAAATATACATACAGCAATGTCTATAATGGCACTGTTGCTAGTGGCCCAGTGTCTGTGAACAGTGGACCACACTAATGACTCTAGTAATATCCATCCCATGAAAGAAAATCCAGCCATCAAAAGAATGAGGGATATTTAGATCTACTGACCTGGAAAAAGATCCAGGATGTATATAAATAGAAAAAAACAAATTACAGAACAATGCAAGTTTGAGCCCATTTGTATGAAAGAAAACTATTTGTGAAAGTAGGATTTATATGAACACTCCTCACTCTTCTTCTTCTGACCCCAGTATTTCCTTCTTTGAGGGGATTGATGAATAATTTCCTTTGATGAAGAGTCTGCATGTAGCAGAGAAGAGCTGCATTTTATGGAAAGACTAGATTTCAAAGTCAATTTGTAACAAAATTGGTAATACTCAAAGCTGTTTGAAAATCCCTAGATTACCCACCTGTTATTTTGTATATTCTACCCTTAATTGTCTCACTTTCTTTATATGTACATGTAGACAATATTCAGTAACCTATGATACAGAGGGTGTCCCCAAAGATAGCCATACATAGGAAAAATTAACAAATTCATGTTATATTTTATATTTATATACCAACACACAGAAATTCTGTAATGAATATCTTGTAAATAAAGGTACATTTAACTTCAATTTCCCTTTTTCCCTACGTATGTATGGCAACCTTTGGGACATCGTATATAGACAATGTATACACAAACTAAAATTTTTGCTTTTAATTACATTATTTATTACTTTACTTTTGTCTAGTCCACCTAGCTAAATTTATTTCTGTTGAAGGATTGTGTGGCACAACTCCAGAACACGGACAACTCCCTCAAATCACTACTGCCAAATAAATTACCTCTTCAAGATTCCCTTTCAGCAGCTCTATCCGGGCATGATAAAACAACATAAGTGAGCCCTGCGGAAACAGGAAAGAAACACACTCTTCAACGATCAATGCTGGCTGATTAACTCTGGCCGAAAGATCATTTGAAATACTAAACGTACATTTGGGAACTGCTGGAGGAAGGGTTCGAGGAGACTTTCTGCTTCCACAACATTCACTTCTCCTGTACCTAGAAATTTAACAGGAACAGCCTCAGTTGTCATGAAACACGGTACATATTTATAACTCTCCAAACTTCATTACCATACACAGCCAAAGCCTATTCATGGAAAAGATGAAAACTTCCATTTTGTCATTTTATACCTGGAAAAGTAAGGCAAGTCTCATCTATAACTTAAGTTTAAGGAAGTTATAAGACAGACTTTTTTTTTTTTTTTTTTGAGACAGAGCCTCAAGCTGTTGACTTGGGTAGAGTGCCATGGAATCACAGCTCATAGCAACCTCCAACTCCTGGGCTCAAGTGATTCTCTTGCCTCAGCCTCCCAAGTAGCTGGGACTACAGGCACCCGCCATAACGCCCAGCTATTTTTTGGTTTAGTTTTCATTGTTGTTTGGCGGGCCCAGGCTGGATTCGAACCCGCCAGCTCAGGTGTATGTGGCTGGGACCTTAGCCGCTTGAGCCACAGGTGCCGAGCCGACGGATTAATTCTTAAGAACAGAGGTGGCTGTCTTAGATTTGAATTTGAATTTCTGCGTTTAGTGGCAACATTACCTTATTTTAGCCAAAAATTTCATATTTTTCAAAAAAGAAATCTAGGTTCAGCACCCATAGCATAGTGGTTACAGTGCCAGCCACATACATCAAGGCTGACAAGTTCGAAACTGGCCCAGGCCAGCTAAACAACAAAGACAAATGCAACAAAAAATAGCCAGGCATTGTGGTGGGGACCTGTGGTCCCAGCTGCTTGGGAAGCTGAGGCAAGAGAATCACTTGAGCCCAAGAGTTTACTGTGACCTGTGATGCCACAGCATGGCACTCTACGAAGGGTGACATAGTAATACTCTGTCTCCAAAAAAAAAGGAAAAACAAAAAAGAAATCTAATATGATGAAAATATCACCTTCATATGCAAATTTTAGCTGAGAACACGTGAAAAATATTCAGTGAAGGAAGCCACCCCATTCCCTCCACTATGACAAATCTCACTATTTTCTTTTTTTTTTTTTTTTTAAATCTCACTATTTTCTATCTTTACTCAGAAAAAAAAAAAAAGGGAACAGATAACAGACTCCCAGCTCTTACTGATTCTTCTGAATTTTTACTTATTCAGATTAAAGATAATCAGCTTTCAGCGAAGCCCAATGTCATCAGACCTTACCAAGGATCAGGGAGATGTACGTATGAAAAGCGAGGATGGTTAAGCAGCACAGTGGGGACCTCATGCTCTTCCCTGATGCACCTTCCCGTAACTGCAGGAGGCCTAACTCCTGTGGAAATTAAATGCATTCCAGAAGGAAAAGAACATGATTGAATAATTGTATTCAGAAACTTGAAAATGTTGGTCCCTATATCCCCACCCTCCATGAAGGCAGAGTTTACTTTGCAAGACCTTAGAATATTGATAAGGCCTAACTATTACTATACAGAAACTTTACATTTTAAACGGGCACAAATCCTTTTCTACATGTGATTCTAGCTGTAGAGGGAGAAAAAGGCAGTGCTCATTACATAGAAATGCTGCATTTCTCTGATGGAAATATTAATTCATTAAAACATACTGAAGATCTAAGAATAAGGCACAATTGTGGGTATGAACAACACGGTTCGTGTCTTCAAAGTTCCTTCCACCAAGCAGGGAAGCTAGCGCAAGAACACAGGACCTTATTAGAATACGGTGAGTGAGTTCTACAAGAAAGACAAATAAATGACTCTGAAAGCCAGGAATGCGGAGCCTCCCTGGAAGAGAATGAGGGAAAACTCTGAAGAATAGATGGCACTTATCTCAAACCTACTAGATGGAAAAGCCTAGTAGATGAACATTATTTGAAATGAGGTTGTGTGGGAGAAATATCCAAAGCAGAGCCCAGCGGAGGCAAGGAAGCACAGGGCCTGTGTGGGGAGCCCACTGCCCAGCTCAGCAGGAGTACTGGGCAAGCGAAGGGTATGGGCGGGAAGGCTGGAACTCGGGGTACAATCAGACACTGTGGTCTTTGAAGCCATGGTATAGTTTGGACTTCATTCAAGAGGCAAGTTGGAGTTACTGAAGGAATAAGGTAGAAGACGAATGGTTAAGGAGAAGGATGATCACGAAATGCAGAGTCAGGACAGAACGTATGGTAAAGAGATCACCATAAATACTTAAGAGCTCATGAAGAACACAGACAGCGGAACAGACAGGGGAAAAATCACAGCTTCTTATACTCATCCTCATCCAGTATCTCCCAAATCCTGAACTCTTGACTGACAGAGACAGTTTTTGAGATGAGGCAACTTTTGTAACACCATATTGAGTGTTATAATTAATAAAGAGTATATATTTATTACAAAACCACAAGTACACAGAAATTTCTTGAGTAACAGAAAACAAATTTCCTCAATTAGCTTATAGCAAAACATAAATCTAAAAGCATATGGAAACCCAAAATGCTGTAACTATGTTGGATCTATGCTATTTTATCCAATAGAATCACAAAATATTAGACATGGAAATCTAGCCTAATTTCTTCATTTTACATAAGGCAACTCTGGGGTTGCTGAAATGTTAACAAAGCATATTTGAACAACACAAGAGTAATTAAGATCCAGCAAATTATATTTTAAAATATAATTTTTAATTCCAGAACTTAGCTAACAAAGGTGAAAAATTTTAATTTTCAGCAGAAAAATCATATCTAACTTCTAAAAAATATGATCAAGGACAAATGGCTCTTTATGGTCCTGCAGACAAACTGCCTATAATCATCACTCTAGTTATGCAAACAGCATTCATACTCAATAAATAATGCTTTATCCTCCCTATCAAAATTTTAAAAAATTAAATATGTACCCTGTTTCCAGAAAATCCAATAAATTCTAGTAGTCTGATAATCCTTGTAGGTAAAAGTGACAGCATCTGTAAGGAAAAAAAAATACAAGTATACTTCTGTGTTAGCATATCTAACTCCGGACAAAAGTTAAATTCTAAAAACTTAGATTTAAAGCTTAGGGACAAGTTTAAATGATTAACTATATCTCTCTCAGTCATCACATACTATAGTCATACTTACAAATTTAGCTAAAAAAATGAAACTAAAACCACAACCTTTTTTTATTGTTAAGCCTGGCCTTTCTAGAATTCTCTAAAGAATACTGGCACCTTCTACATGGAGCAATGAGGTGGTGAGAAGGCAACTGCAGCGCTCACTTCCAGACAAGGCTTCTTTTAGTTTCTTTTCCTGGAAAGCACAGCTCTATGCAGGCACCACACGGAAGTGGGCCGCAACAACACGACAGCCCCTTCCTGGGACATCCCTAAGGACAGAGGTCATGGGAAATTCTCTCAGTGGGCAGAACCTTGGGCAGTGTGCCTAGGTATGAACTTTGCTTGGGAAGAGACGTGTCCATACACACACATAGGCAATCATGTATACTGGGCAATTATATGTTCATGGGGTTGTGGTCAATGGTTTAGTTAGATGGTCAGGGGCTTGGAAGTAATGTGATTAGACAAGGAAGGCTGGGGAAGAAGCATGGGGACAGATCTCTCTGAATGACGAGAAAATGTGAACATATCTGTGTCCCTTGTGAATGGTCACCAAAGGGTGACCTCAGCAAAGGAGGATTCCAATAACCAAGTGGATGAATGGGTGGAGGACCCATTCAGTTAGCCTCTTTCCCCGGCCACCCTGTCTCTGCCCAACAGGCTGAGGAACACAGTGGCCACAGTGGCACACACACTCACACCTGTGATTCTCTTTACCACTTAGGTTTCTCACCAATTTCAGTCAAACTTTAATAAAATTTCAAAATCTCTAAATAATACATTAGAATTTGACAGGTTTCTACTCAAACTCTTCATTCCCCAGAAGTCATCAAAAATCCTTTCTCTGTGTTTACTGCTTTGTCACCTATTTTCACTCCCAGAGCTGTCATTGTCATTGCAATGATATTTCTGATGTGCAAATGGAACTGGATTCCACTGTTCCTTGTTCCCCAAAACCTTAGCAGGCCACTCAAGGCGCTCTGTGCTTCCGCTTCCCTTTCTTGACACAATCCGAAGCTACTCTAAACACACATGGAACTTACATGTGGCCAAAGCCCCGTGGGTGACACATAGGAAAACTGATCCCACTCTAGCCACTTGTCAACCAAACACAGACAGAGATTCAGGAGGAGGTTCCAGTGCAATAGAGAAGGCCCTGAAAAACTTACAATTCTATTAAATATTCCAGTTTGTATCTAATTATTTCCTTACCAAATTAAAGGCCCCAGTACCAAGCTTGACGCCCCCTTCAAACTCATAGAAGAATTCCTGCTCAAGTTTGTTCTTCTGAATTTCATGCAGGATTGAAAGACATTCTCTGGATAGAAGGAAAAAAGGTACAGTGTAAGCTTACCATAACTCTGAAAATAAATATCAAATTGAATTTCACACTTACACACCATAAAATAAATGTCACTAGCTTAAATAACACAGAATGTTTAAAGGGATGATGTCAGGTTGAGTCTACTCTTAAGGATAGGGGATAATAATCACCAAGAGAAAAGGAGACACCCTTTCGTGCAGTGTTTAGCAGCATCTCTTTCTGGGCTTAAAGGAGGGTTTACTCATCAAGAAGCAAGACGCAGACCCAGGAGCCACACATCCCGTGTAGTTTCACATCGCACAGGAAACCTCCTGGGAGCACTCGGTCCCTCTGTTGCTGTGTGCACTTCAGCAACTGGACCTCCCACTTTGGAGCTGAAATGCTCCTGGCAAGAGGACCTGAATTTCAGTGTGAACATCATGGTCTCAAACATATCAAATAAATTAGAGCTTGGGACAAGGAAAGACAGAGGAGAAAGCAAGGTCCATCTCACTGCCCCCATGTGTCCTCTGGTTTCTACCCACTCCATCCACACAAATCTTCCAATTTTTCCACTGTCACTTCTTTTCTATGTATTTCTCTTTCCCATTCACATCATCTTCAAAAGGTAAATATTTCATCAGAGAAATATAAATTAAAACAATGACAAAGATATGAAATTGAGGATTGCTTGTCAAATTGACAAGTATGTACTATAAAGGTCATAAGGAAATGGGATACCATGTATTACAGAGTGTGACGCAAACAGGAGGGAGGCAACTTTGCTTATAATGTATTTGTGTGTTATAAGAATACTTTTAATCTGAATCTGGAAAACCTATAGACCTAACTTTTATTTAAAAGAAAAATTAAGACAAACCAACAACCTAAGAGCATCCCACACTATCCCCGATATCCCATTCCCATTTGTGCTTCTTATTCTGGTGTCTTTTGCCATGAGAAAATATGAATGTTTATTTGGCCAAGTCAAACAGTCTCTGTTGACTTATGACTTTGTCGTGGTTTAAAAGGCCTTTGAAATTGACATCGTGTACCCACGGCTACCATGTCTATGGTACTTTTGCTATAGATCCATAATTTGAATTCAATTATGAAGAAACACTAAATAAATCTACTTGAGAGATGGTCTGCAAAATAACCAGCCAGTATTCTTTTAAAATGTCAACATCATGAAACACAAAGAAACACTAAGGATTTCTTATTGATTTTAATATTCAGTTTATATAGCGTTTTTGCTTGAATGGTCTTTTTCGCCCCAAATTAACCATTTCCCAAAACATTTATTAAAGTACCTATCTTTCCCTACCATTTTGAATGTTTAGTAAATTCAAATTTCAAATTCCCAGAAATGTCTGTGTTGCATGCATGCATGTTTGTCACACAGTCAAAATCCTGTGGGTTTTTTACTGATCCACGTGAATACAGGCATCCCTTGTTTTACTGAACTTTGCTTTACTGCATTTTTCAGATACTGTATTTTTTACAAATTAAAGGTTTGTGTCAACCCTGCATCAAGGAAGTCTATTAGCATCATGTTTCCCATAGTCTTTGCTCACTTCACGTCTCTGTGTCATATTTTGGTAATTCTAACAAAATTTCAAACTTCTTAATCATTATTTTACCTATGGTAGTGATCTGTGTGTGATCAGTGATCTTTGATGTTACTATGGGAACTGTTTTGGCACACAACAAACTGTGCCCATATAAAATGGTGGACTTAATTGGTAAAGGTGGTATGTGGTCTAACTACTCCACTGACCAGCTATTCCCCTCTCTCTCTCTATCCTGAGACCAACAACATTGAAATCAAGCCAATTAATAACCCTATGGTTGCCTCTAAGTGCTCATGTGAAAAGAATAGTCACACGTCTCTCCCTCTAAATCAAAAGCTAGAAATGATTAAGCTTAGTGAGGAAGGCTTGTCAAACCCAAGACAGCACACAGGTTAGGCCTCTTGTGCCAAAAAGTGAAGTTGAGAGTTAAAAAGTTCTTAAAGAAAATTAAAAATGCCACTTCGGTAAATACACGAAAGGTAAAACAGTGAAACAGCCTCACTGCTGATAAGGAGAAAGCCTCAGCGGACTGGACAGAAGATCAACCAGCCACAGCATTCCCTTAAGCCAAATCCTGATCCAGAGCAAGGCCCTAACTCTCTTGAAGTCTAGGAAGGCTCAGAGGAAGGAAGTTGCAGAGGAAAGGTTTGAAACTAGCAGAGGTTGATTTATGAGGCTTAAGGCTAAAAGTCATTTACATAACATCAAAGTGCAAAGTGAAGCTGCAGCAACTTATCCAGAAGATCCAGCTAAGATAATTTATGAAGATGGCCACACTAAACAACAGATTCTCCATGCAGATGAAATAACCTTCTAGAGGAAGAAGGTGCCATCTAGGACTTTGATAGCTAAACAGAAGTCAATGTTTGGCTTCAAAGCTTCAAGGGACAGGCTGATTCTCTTGTTGGGGGCTATTGCAGCCAATGACTTTAAGTTGAAGCCTAGCCTCTGAAAATCCTAGGGCCCTTAAGAATTATGCTAAATCATTCTACCAGTGCTCTAAAACAGCAAAGCTTGGATGGTAGCCCCTCTTTTTACAGCACTGTTTACTGAATAAGTTTAAGCTCACTGTTGAGACCTACAGCTCAGAAAAAGAGATTCAACTAAAAACATTACTGCTCCCTGACATTGTACCTGGTCACCCAAGAGCGCTGATGAAGATGTAGAAGGATTAATGTTGTTTTCACGCCTGCTAACATAACATCCATTCTGCCGCCCATAGATCAGGGAGTAACTCTGACTTTCAAGTCTTTTTTTTTTTTTTTTTTTTTTTGAGACAGAGCCTCAAGCTGTCCCCCTGGGTAGAGTGCCGTGGCATTACAGCTCACAGCAACCTCCAACTCCTGGGCTCAAGCGAGTCTCCTGCCTCCGCCTCCCAAGTAGCTGGGACCACAGGCGCCCGCCACAACGCCCGGCTATTTTTTGGTTGCAGCCGTCATTGTTGTTTGGCGGGTCTGGGCTGGGGATTCGAACCCGCCACCTTAGGTGTACGTGGCTGGCGCCTTAGCCTGTTGAGCTATAGGCGCCGAGCCACAAGTCTTATTACTTAAGAAATATGTTTCATAATGTTATAGCTGCCATAGATAGTGATTTCTCTGTTAGATCCATGTAAAAGAAAACTGAAAGCCTTTTGGGAAAGCTTCACCATTTTAGATGTCATTGAGAACACTTGTGATTCATGGGCAGAGATAAAATTAGCAGCATTAACAGAAGTTTGGAAGTTGATTCCAACCCTTATGGATGACTTTGAAGGGATAACTTCAGTGGAAGAAATCACTGCTGATGTGGTGAAAATAGCAAGAGGCCTAGAATTAGAAGTTAAGCCTGAAGATGTGACTGAATTGCTGTAAGCTCATGATAAAATTTGAATGAATAAAGAGTTACTTCTTACAGATGAACAAAGAAAGTGGCTTCCTGAAATGGAAAACTACTGCTGAAGATGCTGTGAACTTTGTTGAAATGACAGCAAAGGATTCAGAACAGTACATAAACTCAGTTGATAAAGCAGCAGCAGGATTTGAGAGGACTGACTCCAATTTTGAAAGAAATTCTACTGTGGGTAAAATGCCATCAAACAGCATGGATGCTACAGAGAACTCTTTCATAAAAGGAAGAGTCAATCAATGTGTCAACTTCTTTGTTGTCTTATTTTAATAAATTGGCTGGGCACAATAGCTCACACCTGTAATCCCAGCACTTTGAGAGGCCAAGGCAGGATTGCTTGCTGCCAAGAGTTTAAGATCATCCTGGGTAACACAGCAAGACCCCATCTCCACAAAAATTAAAAATACAGCTGGGCATGGTGACTCACCCCTGTATTCCCAGCTATTTGGGAGCCTGAGGAAGGAGGATAACTTGAACCCAGGAATTTAAGGCTGCAATGAGCTATGATAGTGGCACTGCACTCCAACCCAGGTGACAGAGTGAGACCCCATTTGAATCAATCAATCTATCCCAACTCTCAGCAATCACCTCCCTGAGGAGTCAGCAGCCATCAACATCAAGGTAAGACCTTCCATCAGCAAAAAGATTATGACTTGGTGAAGGCTCAGGTACTCAGTAGCATTTTTAGCATAAAATATTTTTTTAATTAAGGTATGTACATGGCTTTCTTAGACATAATGGCATTACATACTTAATAGACTATGTATCAAGTAAATGTAACTTTTAAATGCATTGAAAAACCAGAAAGTTTGGATGACTCACTTTATTGTGATATTCACTTTATTCTAGTGTTCTAGAACTGAACCCATAATACAAGGTATGCCTACATGACTTTGCCATTATAAGACTTTATTAATGCCTTTAGTTTTTTTAAGTTTTGATGACTAGAACAGCAATTAACACTCAATTTAACATTGTTATATATCTTCTAAAAATATTTCAAGAATAAAAATCTAAAAATAGTATGGCAGGTACCAAAAAATCCAGCATCTTTTCCAAGATTTTAAATGGAACACAATTGTATAAAATGATTTTAAGTAAAAGTACCTCTTAAAACACTAAATTTTAATTGTTCTTCCAGTTATGGCAGGGTAGCTTATTTAGATTAACCCTCCCACAAATAATAATTAGAAACTCTGGAAACATATAATATATACATTTAAAATCTATGTGTACTTGCAGGCAATAGAAGGGAAGGGGAAAAAGTACCCAGAAAGAAATTGGAGAAGAATTAAATTTAATTCTTGATAATAAAACAACTATTGAAAGAACTTTACATTTACATGGCTCTTCACCCAAAAGCATTCCCCAATCTATTCAACGTGGGGTACCTACAACTCAAATGGAAAGTCACAGTCTTACTGGCTTAAAATGCCAGAGTCCAGAGGCCAAGACTGCCAGGGAAACTGTAAGGGAATGGGACAATGTCCATATATGGGAGAAACACATAGGAAGGGGACACCAAAGTATGTGTTAAAATTCCACTCAAATTCCTGGCTGACCCATGAACTGTGTGAACAGTGAGGAGAAGCCAAGGAAAAGCAGAAGCAGGACAGCAGAAAGAATGGAACACAGATTTCAGATGCTGATCCCTCCCGGAGAGTAAGAGTGGAGTCTAAATCTAGCCAAATTAAATGCTTCCTAGAATAAACCTCAGCACTCTTTAGAGAAAGGATAAAAGGGTGCAGAGTCTCTATTATGTTATCAGTTATCTAGTATATAAAAAAAATTGACTATGAGAAGAAACAGAGACTATGATATATACTTAAGAGAAAAGGCAGTAAGTAGAAACCAACTCCCAGGCAACTTGGATGTTGGAATAATATTCAAATTCTGAAAAAAAAAAAATTTTTTTTTTGAGACAGAGTTTCACTCTGTTGCCCTTGGTCAAGTACCTTGGCATCATAGTTCACAGCAACCTCAAACTCTTAGACTCAAGAGATCTTCTTGCCTCAGCCTCCCAAGTAGCTGGGACTGCAGGTGCCTGCCACAACACCCAGCTATTTTTTTAGAGACAGGGTCTCATGAAAAAAAAAAAAAAACTTTGTAATGAACAACCCCTTAGTGATCTACTGAACAAAATCAGGCAGATTGTGTAATTTAATTAGAGTCTCAGAAGAAGAGAATAAAAACGGGGAAGGAAAAGAATACTTGAATAGTAACCATAAATTTCTCAAAACCACACTTAGCCACTTCATAGTCAAACTGCTGAGACCCAAAAATACAAAATAGTCAGGCTTCAAAAAGCCAGAGGAAATGACACATTACATGGGAACAATTATACCAAAGGCAACTAACTTCTGATCATGAATAATTATGGCCTTAATACAACAGAATGGCAGTTTCAAAGGGCTGAAGGAAGGAAAAAAACACTGTTCACTCAGAATACTATAGTTAGCAAAAATATCCTTGAGGCTCGGTGCCCGTAGCTCAGTGGTTAGGGCATCAGCCACATACACTGGGGCTGGTGGGTTAGAACCCGTGAGGCCTGCCAAACAACAATGATAACTACAACAACCAAAAAAAACAGCTGGGCATTGTGGTGGGTGCCTGTAGTCCCAGCTACTTGGGAGGCTGAGGCAAGAGAATCACTTAAGCCCAAGAGTATGTGGTTGCTGTGAGCTGTGATGCCATTGCACTCTACCGAGGGTGACATAATAAGATTCTGTCTCAAAAAAAAAAAAAAAAAAATCCTTGAAAATGAAGGCAAAAGTAAAGATATTTTCAGATAAATTAAACAGAGAATTTGTTGAAGATGACACACACAACAAGAAATGTTAAAGGAAGTTTTCTGGTCTTCAAGAATGAATGAAGAATACCAAAAATGGTACATATATGGGCAAAGAGAGAAGGTATATAACATATGAATATTTAAAGCAGCAGTTCTCAAGCTGTGGGTCGTGATCCCATTGTAACAATGAATATATATCCTGTGTATCAGATATTTACATTACGATTCATAACAGTAGCAAAATTACAGTTATGAAAGTAGCAACAAAAATAATTTTATGGTTGGGTGTCACTACAACATGAGGAACTATATTAAAAGGTCGTGGCATTAGGAGGCATTAGGAAGGTTGAGAACTACTGGTTTAAAGCAAAAGTTTGGCACTGTATTGTGGGGGTTATGATATATTTAAGTATATTAAATATCATAGGAATAGCATAAAGGGTAACAGGTGATAAAACTACACTTTTGCAAAGTTCTTTTTATGTGCAGTGCTACCATATTAACTCTAAGTTGACTGTGATAGGTTAAGGAAGATCTTATAATCACTGGAGCAAACACTAAAAACAGAGATACAGCTAAGAAAATAATAAAGGATTACACTCAAGTTTTTAAAATTTTACTAAACCAAAAGAAGACAGATGGTGAGGGAACACAAGAGGCAAAGAGAAAAAGCAAAATGGTTGTCACAAGTACAAACGTTATCAATTACCAATTATGTGCAGTATAAAGTAAAAGAATATATACCATGCAAAGACTAACTATAAAAAAGCACTAGTGACTATATTAATGAGACAAAATAGATTTCAAGGCAAAGAACATTAGCAAAGTTAGATAGGGACACTTTAGAATGATAAAACGGTTAATTCATTAAGAAGACAGAGCAATTATAAACACATAGGAACCTAGCAACAGAACTCCTAAATCTTCAAGGCTAACTCTAAAGTGAGAGATGGATGATTCCAGATTTGAAGTTGGGAATTTTAATACTTTGGGTAAAAACTAGACAAAAGTCAGTAAGGATTCTGATTAAATGTATTTATGATCTATGTACAAATGACTTAATAGGAAAAAAAAAGTAAGGATACAGGGGATATGAGAGACACTATGGGCCATCTTCACTGCATATTTCCACCCACTGCAGAAAGTTCTATTGGGCAGTGCTGCTCCTAGAGTCTGAGCCAAAGGCATACCTGTAACTTTAAATCTATAAATTGTTCTTGGGAGAAAGAAACTAAGGTTAATCATAAATTATATCAGGAAAAGTAAATACGTAAATAGTTTTCAGCCATTTTGCTCTTCAAATTGTATTTAAACTTAAATCCTGTTGTCCTGTGGCGCTGAATACACAGCCAATAATTAAGTGTATTTTTACCAACATCAAAGAAGAAGACCTAGTCATTCTTAGTTTATGAACATTTTGAAGAACAAAGTAGTATATAGCACAAAATCATTTAAAAACCATATCTTACTTTTAAACTTACTTATATATTTGGTAACTTGTTCTAATTTTGAGTCCACCTTTGATGAAGTTGATCATATTTTCATCCTGAAAATAATTCAATTAAATAATTAGATCATTTAGCAAAAAAATTTAAACTGTCCCCACAGTTGTTTATTTCTTTGATTAGGAAAAAAAAAAACCTATCCTTTGAGGACATAGTTTTGAAATTAGCATATTCTTCTTACTATACGTGTGAAAAAAAATTTTTTTTAATTTTTCTTCTACATTAGGGGACAACATAAAAATATTTTTAAAATCTTTGTGTTACTTGATATTACTAAGGAGGTAAATCCTCATCAATTAGAGGCCATATGTAGTCCAAACCTACTTTAATAAACATCAGTAACTACTGAGCAATTCTCTTCTGGATTTAACAGAATCCAGAACGGGTAACTTTAAGGCTCTGCTCTAAGGCCAACTTTCCCAGCCCATTATATCCACTAAACAGAACTTAGGTTCCTCTTTCACAGGGGACTGTAGCAGGTACATTCATTCATACACAATTTTACACCAAAAATAACTGTTCTGGTTTATAAAGTGGCTGTCAGTAATACGTAATTTTTGTCTTAGGAAAAAATAAATAAATAAAAGACACTTTACTTCTTTTTGCCTGATGGTCACTGACCATAAAATTGAGGCAGGGAGATGAATGGCATTTTCAGTGCCAGCATTCCAGGCTTCTCATTCTCTCAATAAATTATATCCAATAACTGCTTGAAGGAAGTTACTGTAATAGATGGCACAGGTGGAAATAGTACCCTGTTTCAAATTTCTAAGGAGAATGTTTTCTAGTCAATTAATATCAGAAAGATGCTCTAGTATTTATTTCCTGGGTACATAAACATCCTTCTGAAGCAAAACAAAAACTGAATTTAGTTTACTAATTTCATTAATTACTTAAATATTTAACATTCTAGGAATCAACAGATAGAAAGTTCACTACATAACTTAAATTTTTATCCTATTTTAAAGAATCTTAAGATTACATAAGATCCAATACTGCACAAGAAAAAAATTCTTAAATTAGCTTAAAAATTTGCCTCAGAAAAAAGTGTTTCATAACATGATTCACCAAACACTTACTGAATGCCTATTTTATACCAAGTACTGAAATGCAAAAACAGACAAAGGCAACAGTGTTCTAAGGGATGGAGTCATGCACATGGATGGAGCATGCACACAGATGGAACATGCACACGGATGGAGCATGCACACGGATGGAGCATACACACGGATGGAGCATGCACACGGATGGAGCATGCACACGGATGGAGCATGCACACG
>NW_003852401.1:12329070-12384723 GCF_000181295.1 Otolemur garnettii | reverse complement strand
GCATGCACACGGATGGAGCATGCACACGGATGGAGCATGCACACGGATGGAGCATGCACACGGATGGAGCATGCACACGGATGGAGCATGCACACAGATGGAGCATGCACACGGATGGAGCATGCACAGGAAAGGTGCTGTGCACAGGATGTCATGACAGCACAAAGTGGAGGCTTAGAGAGAGCCAGGAAAGCCTTCCGGCACCACCAGTGCTTAAAGCACAAGAATGATTGGGAAGTGCCAGGTAAAGAAAGGCAAAGCAGATGTGACCTTTGCAAGCAAAAGAGAACTCAGGTGGAAAGGCATCAAAGATCATGGTGGGGGTTGTTTATGTGTGTGTATGTAATTCAGCACTGCTTAAGAATTCAATGCAAGGGAAAGACCAAGGGCTAAGACAACTGCCTGCAACTGTGCTTCTCAAGTATGCTATAGACCTCTACTGGTAGCACCCAAGGATATCGGTAAGCCAGGGAGCAGGGCATTTGGAGGTAGGCACCAGTTTCACCTGAACTCCATCTGTTCATGATATTCTGGTACAGAATACTGCCAGAGGTGATCACAGCTATTAAACACCAAAGCAGAGGAACGACCAGGTTGGAGTCTCATTTCTGAGAGGGTACTTAATTGCAGAGTAGAGAATGAGCTGGAGGAGGTACGAGAAATTAGAGACAGTCACTAGGGTGCTGTACAGTCTAGTACAGGAGCACCTCTCCCAGAATAATAGGAGAAGAGAAAAGAAGAGATGGAGTGTGAAATCTATAAAAGGCGAAAATGGCATAAATACGGAACTGGCTGGGTATGGGAACATGAGAAGAGGGAAAGATCACGTTTAACTTCAAGTCCCCAAATATAAAATAAGGCTTTAAATCCTAGATTGGATTGCCAAATCCCCATTTGAAAAACACATCGGAAAACAATTTGGGCCTCTGTGACGATTGTGGCAATGTTTACTGCAGCAGTAAGTCCGCTGTTATCAACCAGCATTTGTAATGTGTAGGGTTTTAGGAAACAGGGTCATGGACCACACTGATTGGATTTTACCAAAGCAGAATGCAACCTAAGAGGTCAACTCCAGAGAAAGAAAGACACAATTCCCAAAGTAACTTAAAATGCTGGGACTGAGGAAGATTTTCCATTTTATCACTGAATGTCTTCCCACCTTTTTACAATCTGTACCCCAGTCTCCTTCCCTGTAATCATCACCACCTCCCACGAGGCCACAGTGTGAAGATCTCTTTTCTAGAAGTATCGGAACGTAGAGAAATAGGCAAGTACTAAGTTCCTAGAGGTGATATTAAAATGCCACAAAATAAGGATTTGGTTTTTAGTGACTTTTTAAAATTTCTTCCAAAGGAAGAAATAAAAGTAAGAAGGGCAAATGGGAATTGAAAGAAAGGGAAAAATAAAATCTGATGTATACACAGATAGTTCGGCTTCCTATGCATGCCTAAGTGAACTTGGCTGAAGCAGATAGTGCAAGAAGGGAGTGGCCAAGGACCAAGGATGCCACCTCTGCCTGGGCCACTCCCATGCAGATCAATCCTCTCCCAGCAGCAAGTGCAAAGAGGAGTGATCTCACAGCTTTCACACAGAGGCATCCTGAAAGCAGGCGTGGCAGTTGCAAAGCAGTTTTGTAAAGGGCAGTGATTCCCAGCAGACTGAAATTCTAAATGGACTCTAAGTGCATCTGAGTAAGAATAAAGCTCTCTAGAGTCTTTTTTACAGCTAAAGTTTATCAGAATAACAGACATCTTTCATTACCACTCTAAGACTAAAGACCTAAAGCACCAACACAGAGGGAGCCCCATTTTTCTATGCAGTACCGGCAGTCTTCCCAGCCAGTACTAACTCCAGCCAACGTTCATTACCTGCACAAACGTGAGTGCGGCTTTCTGCAGGAGACACTCGGCATAACAGATTTCAGCATGCATTTCCTCTATTAAAAACAAATAAAATTATATTAAGAAAAATCCCACATCTACTGTAACTGCTCAGAGATGTTCAGGAAAGACTGGTAGATAAATGAACCCAAGAGAGACACAAAAACCTAGATTGCTTTGGTTCTTCTGTAAAAGCAGAATGATGACCTCAGTTCTCAGTCTTTCAGCAAGATTTTCCTGGAATATGCGAACTGTGAGGGGAAGTTATATCCGGCCCCATTCGAACCTGACTGCAAAGACTCAGGCACTGGCATCAGAGACCCAAACTCATCTCATACAGGAAAATCAAAATTTAACAGCACTGTTTTAAAAAAGGAAACTATGTATTTTTTAACTTAATAGTAACATGAAAGCCTAACACAGTTATAAAGATAGAAAAAATGAACTTACGAATTCTGGCTTCTAAAATTTTAAAAGACAGGTATGGTAATTATGACAATGACTAGACACATTATTCACCTGGAGAGAAAGCAGCAGTTCCCTCGGGTCTTGGGGAAAAGAACTGCCCTGAGTGCCCAAGTTAGGACTCCTCGCGCGTAGGGGACTTGATACTGAGTTAGCACCACCCCGGTGTGGGGTTAATTTGATCGTTTAGCTGTCTAGCATCAGAATAAGGCACTAGGGCTAAGTAAAGCTGCGTATATCACAGGGACCAGGGGAGCACCCCAAAACACATGTCCTTGCTTCATAAACTATCCATTATACTTGTAGAGACTGGGGAGACAAATCTTTGCATTTTGTATAAATAAAGTCAGCAGATTCCTGCTTTATCTATGGGATACAAATTGGTGTGGTGTTTAAGTAAATGAGCTTGGAGTGTTTAATAGCCTAGGTGGGTAGAAAGGCTCTGCCACAGGACCTTGAACACAGTATCCTACCTCTCTCTGTTGATGTCCTCATCTCTAAAGCCTATTGATCTCATCCCTACTTCACAGCAGGACTAAAGGAGGCACCACACTCAGCGCTCACTGTGGAGATTCTGCACTCAATCGATGCCAGTACCTTCACTCAGGGTATCGCCCGGGCCCACATCAGTGCTTCTTAGTAAAAGCTCAGAAAGCAGAAATAATTTTTATGTTGAATAAGCAGCTGGAAAATAGGCTATTTCTGTGTTATTGGGAACACCGTTGAATCCAACTAGATAAGAACCACTGCTTTCTGTACTTACACCCACAGACCCCACCCCAACGCTACACATGTGCAACCCTCTGCTTCTCACAAATTGGTTCAAGCTCCTTCAAATGTTAGCTGAGATCCCCAGCAGCACACAGACTGATGGGCCAAACCCACGGCAGGTGCGACCTGTGCACATTCTAGGAGCATCCACAGTCAGGTCTCAATCCTCTTGCCCTTCAACTGTGTGTTCAGTGGTGTACAAACCAGTAATATTTTTACACCGTCACCTGAATGTCCTCTTCCTAGGTAACTTTGTAACAAAAAGTGAGAACTGTCCAGAATTATTAACTAAGAAAGTTTGCTCAGAAACACAGATTGCTGGGTTGGGGCAGGTACAGAGGGGATGAAGTCAGTGGTGGAGAGGACCAACAGGTGCTAAGGTATGGAGCAAGGAAAGGGTGGAGCACCTTCAGGGCAAGGCCACCCCGCATCAAGGGAGGAAAGGGTAATGAGGCTGGAAAGGCCCATGGGGGATCACTTGGTGTTGGCCTTGAATGTCAGAGTCTGGGCTTAGTTCAGTAGGCAACGGGGAGTCCTTATGGAGATATGGGCAGTTGGGTGGGCAGACCAGGGTCAAGCCAAAGGTGGACAAATCTAAGAGCAGCACAAAGAATGTACCACAAAGGCGAAGAGAAAAGGCAGGAGACTTTGTATTCTGTATTCCACAAGTAAGTATTCTTCACTGCAAATCTCCTTTACATCCTAAGCACCGCCATTTAAGTATTTGTTTTTAAAGGCAATTGAAACCCAGTCAGGGCAATCCGCCAGGCACGAGAGAAAAGAGTTGGTGCGTTCCACTTAAGCCCACGAAAAGTTTAATGAAATATACACACTCCTGCAGTCAACCAGATACTCAAGGATGTAAATGAAAATTACCAAGAGGAAAAACAAATCACACACTAAAGCTACAATGTTTTGACATGCTCCCTTGAACACAAAGTCTGTTTGGGTTGCAGTAACAGCCAAACTCACTAGGAATGAAATGCGACTTGATTTATAAAACTCTTATTCTTTCACTAGGGTTGATTTACATTGTGCAGTTCCTTAGTTCTCAGAATCAGCCATTAGGCATTTATGAGTAAGTACCTACCAGAATCTCTCTCTCATCTCCCAATCTTAAATTCCTTAGTCTGCCGAAGAAAGTATCTTCCTAATGCACCAAAATGCAAGCTAAGTGCAGCCTTTAGAGGTAAAAGTCTAAGCCAACTTGTGTTTTAGAACAGACTATAGTTATGAGCTAGTTTATTTATTTATTTAGAGACAAAGTCTTGCTGTCACCAGGGCTACAGTACAACAGTGTCATTATAACTCACTGTAACCTCAAAATCCTGGGATCAACAGATCCTCCTGCCTCAGCCTCCCAAGTAGCTGGGATTGTTTTCTGTGAGGTGGCAAGTGCCACCATGCTCAGCTAATTTTTTTCTATTTTTTTGCAGAGATGGGTTCTTGCTCTGGCTCAGGCTGATCTTGAACTCCTGGCCTCAAGAAATCCTCCCACCTTGGCCTCCCAAAGTGCTAGAAATTACAGGCGTGTACCACCCTTCCTGGCCTATTCTTTAATAATTAGTAAAAAGTAATTTTCTAGCTTATTTCAGATTTCCTAAGATGTCATTATCTAAAGATATTATAAAAAGAACACAATTTCATCTGTTTTCAAGACATCTAACGTAGGAATAATTCAACCTTTTGCTCATCCACATGTAATACATCTGTGCCCTTTTCTACCTACCTACAGGAGGAAGTGTGGGTTACAGTGGCAAGAGCTGTGGCTTAGAGAAAGGCAGGTCAGGTTTACCCTGCTCTACTTGATGGATAACCCTGACCCTTTATTTAATCTCCCTGCACATCAGTTCCAAAAGGAGGTTACACAGCTTAGATCAGTTAATGTGAAGGCATGCACCAAAAACAGCACCCAGCACAGCTTTTTAAAAATGAGTTATTATCATTGTATTTTAAAATTATGATTTATACTCACACCAAAAATATCACATCATTATTCCCAAAACTAAGGTTAAAAATCTCAAATGTCGGCCTTCAAAAGGAAACGAGAGGCAGGGGTCAGTGGGAAACTGGAGAAGAGCCCTACAGAGGGTAGCAGAAAGGAGAATACCAATGAAAGAGCCCAATTTCTTTGGAGCCTATTTTATTTCCCATTGGACTTTGAACCTAATGGGACCAATTTATACAAACGGCCCAAATATGGAAAATATGAAGACATATTCTATCTGAAATCAAGTACATAAATGAATTCTTATGACTACTTGGAGGTCTGTTCCTGGAGAAAAAGGTGATGGTTCCACTGCCTGGGCTGACAAATGTAATGCCATTCTGTTTTTACCATGGTTTGGGGGCCAACACTATGTGCTTTTGGAACAAATCCCAAAGATGTGGTATGTCTCATAATCCTCTGCTGTAAGCAACACTCTGGCCCCACATCATGCAATGTTCCCAAGTTCTCCAAAGCCCATAACAAGTTGAAAGTACTTGTCTAACAAAATAGAAAAAAACTTCATAATAAAACACACTCGGAAGTATGTCTGACATACACTTGACCATTAGGAATGACTCTAACAGCAGTATCCAGAATCGTTCTTGCTTTAATCAGCCAAAGCTACTTGTAGTATTTTGCATTACCTATTCCAAACAACAAGTTGATAATGACTACATGGTACAAATTTCTCCTGGGATGGCACACGTTATTCTACAATGAAGGACATTATTTCTTCCTTCTTCTACAGGATTATCAGGATGCTCCTTTCTAGTGAACCATTTAGACTAAAGTGTAACACTGATAAAACAGAGCTGATCAGGAAAATTCTACCTGATCTCAGTGGGAACATCAAGCAATTGACAAGAGTCACTTCCTCCCATCATCCACCTGATCAGGGAGCTGCAGCCGTTCCTGGACTCTTGAATTTTCTTAAGTGTTCACAAACCAAATAACTTCCATTATCATTTTTTAAAGACAGCAGAATTACTTGGGAAAAATCTACTTGAAAAAAATAGCTTGTGGAAAACTGTAGTTGGATAGGGAGACTATAAACTGACCTCAGTTTTTGGAGAAAAAATTGGCAGTACCTGTAAGTATTTTAAATTTTCAAACCTTCAGTCCCTAATTCCACTTTTAGAAATCTATCCTATGAAATACTTGAAAAATATGCATGAAGACATATGTACAAGGACTTTAGGACACCATTATTTATAGTAGTGAAAAAATAAAAACAATACAGAAAAAGCAAGGACATTAGGACATACCCATCCCATGGAATACCACACAGCTGTTAAACAGAATAAAGTATATGTTCGTGTACTGACCTAGGAAAATGTCAATGTCAAAATCACATTGTAGAACCATGCATATTACGTGATTCTATGCTTACAAAAAAACAAATACTTGGACAACAACAAAAATCCTATATGTACCTTGTGTATATACTCATATATGTACACAGAAGCCTGCAAAACTTCAAAAGCACTATTGCTGGTTACTTCTGGAGAGTGAGTCAAGATAAGGAAGAGAAAAAGATTCCATTCACTAACACACTTCAGCATTGAATTTCATGAGATGACTGTTTTTAATTTTACAAAAAAGAAAAAATTAATCTTTGAAATAGCCCATACCTTCGCTCAGCTGTTCTAATGATCCTCTAGAAAGAAGATTTGAGAAAGATTCTACAACCGTGCATTTTTTCCTGTATCTGCATTGAATAATAAAAGAGGAGATGAAGAACATAAAGGAAAAAATAACAACACAAGCTGCACTCATTTTCATGCGACATTCATTTTAGTCATAATCATACCAAAAAGTGTCCAAGCTGGAACTCCAAACCCTAAAGTGTGCGGGTCAGAGAACATCCCTTTCCCACGCTGTACACCCCGTACTGGCTGGCAAGCCCTGGGGACACAATCCATGTTACCAAACACACGACTGGGGGAACCACCCATTCACCCAGTGAACACCAAACCTGCAAAGCTCCTTCCCTTACTTTATAGGTAAAAATCAATATCTGTTATAATATTTCTACCATAAAAAAATATTTAAAAGGAGTTAAAGTGCAATATTTGGAAACTCTCAATAGCTTTTACTAAGGTCCTCCTTTATATACAGAGTAAAGCTTAGAATAAAACTAAAACTTCATCTCACCTGGACCAACCCAAAGTGTTTACATGCCCTTTTTGTTTTTAAAACCTACATACAATTAGAATCTTCAAAAACATCCTTTTAAAAACAAAACATTCTCATCTGGATTGGGAGCATCCCTCACAGAAAACAAGAATACTTCTTGCTCGGCTCAGCAAGGCATGATCTCACTACAGGGGGACCCTGAGGGATGCTTGCTGCTAACCCCACTGAAATCCCCCTCAAACCTTCTCTGTGACTCAAGTCCCATGCTATCAAAAGGAAAAGTAGAAGGTATAGGTGTCAAACATGAATTCTAGTATAATTTCTAATAGAAATTTTTTAATACTATTACATACAACTACATGAGGCCAAGAAGCTTTGAGGCTGAAGTCCTTTTCTGCAACTTCAAACACAGAGCTCTCAGTCAGGCAAGCAGCATTTATTATGTCACACAGGCATAAAGGTTTGCAGTCATATTTCAAATATTTAATTACTCAGGCATACTTTTGGCAGGTCTGTAAAGCGTCCTTCATAGCAGAAATGCCGTTTTGGATGTCCTGTTGCTCAAAGGTCATGACAGCCTGCAACACCACAATGGTACTGTAGCCCAGAGCATGGTACATACTCTCCTTAGCCCTGGGGAGAACACAGGGAATTAGTACGTTTCAATTCAGCAGAAAAAGCAGTCCAGGTTTTGTCTGATACTGACCATAAGAAATCCTAGTAAATGCACGCCCTGACTCTCACAGTAAGAACCTAACTGGCAGGTTCTTAAAGCTCAGATGTCAAGGACTTTGCAATTTAAACCCACAGAGGCAGAACAAAATGTTCAGGTTGAAAAAATGGACAATATGCTTTTCTCTGTTTCAGCACAAGGGGGCAGCCTGTGGATTCAAAGGTTTCAAAGCAAATCAATGATTTTTTTTTTTTTTTCAGTTGAATAAGGGGCAGTGCACTGGCTCTGGCTCTGAAATAAGTGCTAAAACAAAGGCAGATGAAAATGCATTTTGTGACAGATCTGATGTGAGGGAAGATAAAGGCCCATTTAAATCATCCCCTCTTTTCTCCAGCCAAAGGTCAAAAGGAAGGATTTTTGCAATAAATCATTCTAATCTAATCCCATTATCTGAGCTTCCTAATTAAAGTCCTTGAAACAGTAATTCAGATTATCAAATTATCAGTGACAATTGCTTTGGGATTCTTAAGGAAGTTAATTAGTCCTAATTTGTGGCTGATATTCAGACTTTCAGGCTGTGAAAACACCACCATTTCTTTTCTCAAAATTTAAGTTAATTATTTATAAGGTTTAAAATAGCAGTGCATGGGTTTGTTTTTAACTTAAAAATTAATGCACAACAGCTTGCTGCTATGCAAAACAAATGCAATCCACATTATTCTTTTCCCCCATGGCAATAGTATAAACATCCTTTGATAATTTGCAAATTACTAGTTTGCTCTGAACGTTAAGGGCACTACCTGTCCAAAAGAATCACAAGGAATAAGAGCAGCCCAAAGTTAATCATTAATTGTGGTTTCAAACTTCACATTTTTAACTGAAAGCTCTTCCAGGAGGCAAAAAAAGGTTTCAAGTTGAAAAAAAGTCTGTTTAACAGTGAAACATGCACAAAGATCAGAGAATATACTGAATATATTACTTTGGCTGAATATAATACTTCATAACTTATTTTCATTATGTATTATGAGCAGCATAGCATCAGTGGCAGGGGAACAGGAGACTTGTTTGAATTAAAAACATAGGAAATAATGGGTACAAACATACAGCCAAATAGAAGGAATAACTTGTAGTATTCAGTAGTAAAGTAGAGAAATTACAGTTAGTAATTTATTGCTTACAGGCAGTCCCAGGGTTACAAACAAGATAGGTTCTGTAGATTTGTTAAGTCAAATGTGTATGTAAGTTGGAACAAGTACATTTACCTATTACCTGCAACAGCCTCCTCGTAAGTGTGAGTCATAGGTCATTCGGATGTTTGTTACTTGGGGACTGCCTATATTTTGAAACAGCTAGAACAGAAGAATTACGGTCCTAACACAAAAGTACAGATAAATGTTTGAGGTGATAAGTATCCTAACTACCCTACCTACTTGATAGTTATACACTGGACACCAGAATCAGAATACCATGTGTATCCCAAATATATGCACAACTGTGATGTATCAATAAAAAATACAAGACCAAACCAAACGAGACAGGCAGATAAGCTAAGAGAAGAAATAGAAGGAGAGATAAAACAAGAAAAAGACAAGCTGACAGAAGATGACAAAGGTAGGGAAAGCCAGAAGACAGAAGTCTGGAGGGACTGAGGACAGAGGGGAAGAGGGAGAAGACAGGCAAGGTGGAGGGGACAGGGGACAACTTCCTTAGACCACGGGCTTCACTATCTATTTCATCACCCGTTCTTAAGCTCTGAGGGGCTCACTGCCCAACCTTGATCTATAGCAGTAGAACCATGGCCGCTCCTCAGTTGGTAAAATAACCTCTAAGGTCCAAAGTCAGTGGACAGTCAGGTCACTCTGTAGCAGAACAATGAAAGTAAGGAATGGGATTCCCCACCCTTGTGCCCCAATCATCTAGAAAGTTATTACCCAGGTCTAAGCCTTATCCATGAAAATGATTGTGTTTGAAGGCACAATGTGAGATTATTCTCACCAAGCTGAAGGTCTAGTGAACAGGCTGAGCACAGGTTTTGCTGCAATATTGGAAAATTTTCAAAAGTGAACTATTAATTGAAATTTAATTGTTTAACTTATACAAGGGCTATCCAGAAAGCATCTAGCCATGTAATATGAAAAACAGACGTACATGGCTGGATACTTCCTCGTGGTCTTCGTATATACCATAAATTGTCTTAAATTTCTTTTTAGCATATTCTAGTTCTTCCCCTCATCCTTTCAAAGGAAATATTTTCAATAATATTTAAGAGGAATGTCCATAAAAATACTTCACTGAAGAAAGCAAAGTCTAGCATATTCTAATTCTTTCCCTCATCCTTTCAAAGGAAATATTTTTCAAAAATATTTAAGAGGAACGTCCATAAAAATACTTCACGGAAGAAAGCAAAGTCGAAGCCCTACAAAACTCCATAAGATGACAATATTGGAACAAATATTAAACATGAGAACGAATCAGAAGTCTTCTACTGACTAAATTTGAAAAAAAAGATTTCTTGACTGACCAAAAGTAAAGGGTCTCAACTAACTTAGTTTATATTCAAGTAGGAACAGATAAAACAGCTTACAAGGATAACATCAAAGAATCATCACAAATGTCTGAAAAAATATTATATCTAAAAGAAAAGAAGTTAATTACCATGGTCGGAGCAATTCTAAGGCGTCTGTAAATTTGTTACTTAAAAATAAGTCCAATGCCACACCACATTCTTCTAGGCCACTCTTGAGATCCACCTTGGTTGATGATGAACTAAAGTCAAAAAAATAAAATAAAATACACATAATTTCTATAACTTTCACTATTAGCAAGTTGTCCCAGGGAGTGTATGTATATGTCCTTCAGAGATAAGACAGGTTGGAATTCTAACTTAGTCACTCACTGTGTCTTTAATATCCCTAAGACTTAACTTTCTTACCTATAAAATGGGATCCCCACAACCACCTACTTCCACCACCAAATGAGACTATTGTGAGGATGAGATAAACTAACAAATACTGCCCATAGTAGGTACTAAATACATCTATAGCCCCCTCCCCTATCTCTCCAAAAATCCCAAGTGTAGAAATTACATACCTTTGTTCACAGGGAAGGAGATTATTTTGTTTTAGTTTGATAATATATGGGAAAAAATGTGCTCCAATACAAAACCATGCATTGTTCAGACTTTTGAAGAGAACTCTACAGGCAATTTGATTCTGACTCTATGAGAGCTATTGCAACTCTGTAAATTATAGGAAACTGGTAGCCGTGGAAAATAATTATCTAAAGATGTTATTTTGTGGAAGAAGTTAATTTTCCTGAATTTGTGCATTCATTTCAACATTCCTTTATTTGATATAAATTAGTTTTGTCTTGATTTCTCCTCCTTTGAACCTGTTATAACCTCTGCCAAGTATACTCCTTGATTAATAATTAATCAGTCTAATTAATGATTAAATAAAATCTATAATATGTGTTCATTTTTATATCTAGGTAAGAGTCATGATTTTATCCATTTTTCAAAATTATGTTAATCATTCATAACTGACAGAAATTTTGCTCTTTAAAACTACAGCCATCTCTAAAATGCTCCATGTAACAACTCTCAATAGGAAAAAATTTCAGTAAATAAATGAGCAGTAGGATGATCCGGCACACAAAAGTGCTGATAAGAAGCAAACCTGACAAGTATTTAAAGTTGAATTTCCATGTCATTGACCTCTTCAAACTCATTCATTAAAGGATGACAGCAAAGTTCCACTTCACTTCCTATTAGCAAGTTGTCCCAGGGAGTGTGGTTACTACCAGTAATGGGTTCTGAGGGTGCTTCATGGAAACACCCTCCACCCCCAGGTCTTCCCATGGTTCTTTCTCAGATCTCAGCTAGCACAGCACCAACTCAGAGCAGCCTAGCTGCTCCACCCATTCTCTCTCACTGTTTTTGCTCTATACAACTTATTACCATCCAAAAGTATCTTGTGCGTGTGGGACTTTTGGACATGTTTGTCTATCTTCCTTTCTAGGACATAAATATGAATGAATTATTTTAGTCACTGCTGTGCCACTAGTGCCTTTGGACTACCTAGAACGTAGTATATGCTCAATAAATATTGCTGAATGGTCAATGAGTGGGTAGAGTTGTTCTGAGTAGAAATATAAGATTCTTCCAACCTAGATTTTGAGGCACCTCTACCAGAACAGAGTAGAAATGAGACAAGCTTTTGATGCAGGGGTAGACAGCTAAGAAATATTTTGCCCTTAAGCTTCTGGTAAATGAAGAGATCAAATAAGAATGCTAAGAGTTCACAAACCTCTCACAGGAAGAGTTTTCACAGGAAAGTTGCTTGAAACCTCCTCTATCAGGTCATCACCAAATGTTGTCAGTGTTACCGCCTGGATGTCTCTGGAATTTATCCTGTTTCATCTCCACCACCCATCCAAGTTAGCCCTCATGAGTTGCCTAGTGAGGCATTTCTTCCCCCATTGCCTACTTCTACTCCCCCCAGTCAAATCTGTATCCCTAATCCATTCAATCTAATATTCGTGGAACACTAAATACTTGCCAGACCCTCTTCTAGATGCTGGCAATACAGCAACAAACAAGACGTGCAGGATCCCAGGCTCTCAAGGAGCTTTCATTGTCCTGGGGAAGGGAGGGCAGATAAGTAGACCAGGAACTGAGTAGGGTTACCTTGGACTGGGAAAGCCAGTCTGGGTTAGAACCTGGTTTGGGGAAAGGCAGGGACGTAAAGGCCCAACGCAAACGAGGGTAGTCACTGAAAGCTCCCCAAAAGGTGACATCCAAATGCTGTGCAAAGGAGCCAACCTGGGGGAGAAAGGGGAATTCTAGACTGCAACTGTAAGCAAGGCAGCAAATGGGAGAAAAGACAGAAAACAGGGGAAAGCCAGATATTCTACGAACAAAAGGAAATATACTGGCTCAGAAATCCTCACTCCTAATCACCACTTCCCTTCAAATATTAGGTTTCCAGTTTTACTCTCATGTGATCTCTTAATCATCACTCCCACCAGTTCTAAAGTTACAGCTCATCCTTTGTTACCAGGAAATGGGCCACGAACAGCCCAAACAAACAACCACCTCTGCATCTCAGCTGTCACGCTGCCACCTGGGAGGATGCACTATACATGTTCCAGCTGAGAGGGAGACACCTATGTGGGAGCTCAGCATCCCCAAACATGGTAAACTCAACCCTTCTCAGGGACCTTGATGATGCCCAACTGCAACCCCCACCCCTGCACAGCACCAGTGCTACCGCACGTTCTGCCACTTTAACCTTGGCCAACGCATCTCTCAAGCATCTCTTGGAGACACTTCGCTTCTTCATGTCCACTGCCATCACACTCATCAAGGCTCGTCACGTCAGGTCTGAATTCTGAAACCCTCTCCAAGGATGCCTCCTTGGCTATTCCTGCTTTGATTCCATGGTTCCCAAACTTCAGTATGCACCTGGGAAGCTTGGCTAGAACAGATAACGAGGCCCCACCTCCACAGTTTCTCTCTCAGTAGGCCTGGGGTGGCCCTGACAAACCCCCGGATGATACTAGTTCTGCTTTAATTCACCCACAAGCTACTACTCTCTTCCTAAACAGATATTTATCATATTGCCTCCCTAGATTAAGAACCGAAAGTTACTACCACACCTATAACAGAGTGGAACTCTGGCCCCACCACACCTGTCCAACCAGGCTGGTTGTGGTGAGCAAGGCTATTTACAAACAACCAAGCATCCTGCAGGAGGCTCACAAACATGGCATCTCCCTCAATTCTGGTGATACAATAAAGAAATTCCTGGATTGGAAATCACAGGCTAGCCCCGGGACCTCCTTGAGTCCCTTGCCTCATCTTGAAAATGCCCTCCCATTTCACAATGTCTGCGGGAGAAACAAAGGCCGTGGTTGCTGTGAGTGTGTTCTGTGAACATCCAAGCCCTATGCAAATTAACAACCATGTATCATTTTCTAAAGGTTGTGGTGCTCGGCCCACAGACTCCCATTCCTGAGCTGCGGCAGATCTGAGCAGGGGCCTTTTAATGTACATATCTCTAGTCCAGATGAGGACTCTTTCTTAGAATGAGATTTTAGCCTTACATTTTAAAAAAGAAAAATACAGAAAACAAATACACAAAAATTTGAGACTATACTAGTATGGCTATCACTTACATTCTAATTCCATTTCTTCCTGTATTAATTACTTAATAAGCTTGACTGCTCATAGGTTGTGCTGTTAATAGACACAGTGTGCTTAGAGTGGTATCTGCCACATAAAAATCCTTGAGTAATGCCAGCTAACGTCATCATTATTTTTTAAGTTACTGAATAGCCTTCAATAATTCAGAGCTGTCAAGGAGTTTATTTGAATAATAACCTGTTTCTTCATTTATCTAATCAATTGTACAATACCAGACAAGTTAGCAGTGATCACAGTGGAGAAAGAATAAAATAACAACATGAAAGAGAAGATGAATAAAGAACGTTTGCTTTAGCAATGTTTTCCTTTTTTTTCTTTTTTTTTTTTTCTGAGACAGTGTCTTGCTCTGTCGTTATTTACGGAGATTTGAGAATGTGTGTGTTTGTGTGTGTGTGTGTAAGAACTACTATGGATCAAGGGAGCAAAAAGCAGACCGGAACCCTGGATTCTTTGCTAAATATATCCTCCAGAGCCATGCTTGGATATTTGTCCCCTCCAAAATTCATGTTGAAATGTATTCCCTTATAAGGCAGCATTGAGAGGTGGGGCCCTTTAAGAGTGCTTGGGTCATGAGAACAGGGTCTCTATAAATGAAGTAATCCATTGGTGGATTATGGGTTATCCTGGAGTCAAACTGGTAGCTGAAAGAAGAGGAAGGGACACCTGGCAAGCATGTTAGCACACTCAGGCCTCTCACCATGTGATGCCCAGAACTACCTCGAACTCTACAGACAGTCCCCACCACCAAGAAGGCTCTCACCGGCCAGAGGTGGCACCTCAACCTTGGACTTAGCCTCCAACACTGTAAGAAATAAATCTCTTTTATTTACAAATTGCCCAGTGTTAGGTATTCTGTTACAACCAAGAGAAATGGACTAAGACAGGCTGTAATCAAAATCTTCCCACACTGTACTGATTCCACTGAAATTGTGGGCCTAAATAATTAGATTGCAGACTCCCAATGCTATTTACAATTATTTATCTGGATATTTTGTCTCTATCCTTAGGGAATTCACAATTTTTACTGATTTATATAGGGAAAAAATTAATGACTTTTTTTCTCTTCTCAAATTATTTGAACTCAGTTCACATTGCTTTTATGATGAAAAACTCAGCTGAGTGTGGTGGCTCATACCTGTAATCCATCCACTAGGCGGTCCAAGAAAAAAGGATCGCTTTTGGCCAGGTGTTCAAGACCAGCCTGAGCCAAGAGTGAGACTGCCATCTCTACCAAAACTAAAATGGAAAAATATTAGCTGGGCATGGAGGTGCATGCCTGCAGTCCCAGCTACTCAGGAGGCTGCAACAGGAGGATCACTTGAGCCCACGAGCTTGAGGTTGCAGTGAGCTATGATGACACCACTGCATGCTAGCCAGGGCAACAGAGCAAGACCCTATCTCAAAAGAAAAAAAACCTATTGTGGTTACAACTATATCAAGAAGCACATGCCAAGAAAAAAGACCAGAATGCAATCAATACACCAAAACGCTAACAGCCTGTGTTAAAGTGGCCATAATCATAGTTAACGTTTCTCCTTTCTCCTATCTATCTCCCTAATGCTTGGCATTGTGGTTATATTATTTCATAATAAAAATAATCATTAAAAATGTTTAGAAATAAAAAAGACTCAAAGGGAAGTTCTGCTCCAAAAGTTTAATCTAGTTTCATTGCTTCTATAACAATGCCACCTATTGTCTGCGGCCCCTAACTGCTACTTGCCTCCTCCCCTCATTTGTAAAATGGGCACCGTGCTTACCTGGTCCTCTCTCCACCTCACTAGTTTGTCAAACACAAAACACTCGCTGAATATCAGTCTGACATTCCCGGAAGGATTGGACTGTTCTCCCCTGACCCCCCAGGAATGCCCACGACCTTTCCTGACCTGCGCACAGCAGACGCTCCAGGATGTCTGGATGCCCGTTTCGTATCACACGATGCAAAGTGAAGACTGCTTGTTGCCATATCTGAGCAAGATCTGTTCATTAAAAAGACAGAGAGAGGTTTTTATTTCTTTATCCTGTGGAAAAAATCTACATAAATCCAAGCACACAATACAAGGCCTTCAATGGTATTGAAGGTATACATGTCCCCTCCATTTCTTACCAATTTTAAAAATCAAGTAACAGAAGTTTACCTATTATGTGTTGAACATTCCTGAAACATAGCCCCAATAAACTTTTTATTCTAGTACACATAAAATTAAATTGAAATCATTCCATAGCTTTCCACTTAAAGATGGCCTTGTATTTTAAATATACCCTTCCAGATCTTTTCCCAAGTACATCTATGCTTACTTTATTAAAATTTTATTAAGGATATTTATTATAATATATTACTACATACTATAATTATCCTCAATCTTTTCTTCTCAATAAACAGAGTTGCTTTATTGCACTTACTGTCTACACAAAATAAATTATCCTGAATCAAAGTACCATAATTTGTTACCATTCCCTCATTTTTAGATATGTATGTTGTTCCCAAAGTTTTGGTATTAGAAACTACTATAATAAGCCCCTTTACTCACATTCCTGGTATTCCTTTAAAAAATTCCTGATAGCAAGGGCCTGTATTTTATAAGGTATTTTATTTTTACAAAACTGCCTAATTTCCCATTATATGTACACAAAAGAGGGCTGAGGCAACACAAAGAAGGTGAAGACCAATCTGGTTTCCAGAATTTTAGGCCAATTTAAAGTCAGAGATATTCCACAGACACACCAAGGGAGGCAGGTGAACTCAGGGAAGGAAACTTCCAGAAAGAGCTTGAGAATACAGTCTACCCTGTATTATAATAGGACTGTCAATTTCTTTTTACTTCCATTCACCTTAACAGTAAGTGTCCCAATGGGAGAAGAGCTAGAGTCATCAACAAAAGAGGCAGAAGAAACAGTATTGACTACCTCTTTGGAAACTTTTCCTTTTTTAAAAAAAATTCTAAGATGTAATGCAATGAAGTTTGAGACCAACCTGAGCAACACAGCAAGACCCCATCTCTACAAAAATGGAAAAGTTAGCTGGGAGTGGTGGCATCCACCACCATTGAGGCAGAGGCAGGAGGACTGCTTGAGCCCCGGAGTGTGAGGTCACTGTGAGCTATGAGGACAACACTGCACCCTCACCCACGCAACAGAAGGAGCCCCTGACAGAAGGAAAGAAGGGAGGGAGGAAGAAAAAAACCCTTTTTACTAGGAGAATAGAGGAAGCACTTACACATAT
The DNA here is from genome assembly GCF_000181295.1 of Otolemur garnettii. NCBI lineage: Eukaryota > Metazoa > Chordata > Mammalia > Primates > Galagidae > Otolemur > Otolemur garnettii. The sequence goes on along the minus strand of NW_003852401.1, from coordinate 12,367,383 downwards.
GAGACTCGGGGCGGTGACTATCAACTCTGTTTATAAGCAGGGAAAGAGGAAGAGACAGACTGGAAAGCCTGTATCCCCTTTGGGCCATTCCTGCCCATCTGTTCTCTTAGAGACTCCTTTATATGGGCTAGAACACATAGTCTGGATAGTATACTGTGAAAATGTCTCCCTTCCCACTGTCACACTTAGTACTTAAGGAAATAGGACACTTCATACTTAATAACCTAATGCTCTGACATACTGCATTACTCCACGATCTCTAAGAGAGCGAGTTTCCACATGTGCCCAGGTCTGTCTGGAGGCATTCTTTTTTCCATTCACATGTTTGCCTCTCTCTGCACCAGTCACAGTTTTCATTACCACAGCTTTCTGATACCTGGGTGCCTATGGGGAAGTCCTCTACCTTATTCAATGATCTTTTATGGGGAGTGGGGTTGCTATTATTACACTTTCATTCTTATTCATGAATTTTAGAATCAGTCATTATAAAGTTAAAAGAAAAGTCCTGCGGGGTTCATCACATTATTAGAGAAATCTGCAGAGAACTGCTATCTTTATAATACTGCGTCTTCACATCTACACACGTGTATTCAGGCCTCCTCTTATTTCCTCCAGTAAAGGTTTTTAGTAGGTACATCAACACTGCACTGATGTGCGTGTATCCTTGCAAAAGAGCCATGCCAAATCTTCATATTGCTCTAATTTTAGAATCTGTACCACCAAAATAAGCAGTTATTAAAAATTTAAATGAATAAAATGACTCATTTCTTCCGCTCCTGAGTACAATGTAGGTGTTATATTCAGCTGTTAGAAGAAATGTATTTTTAAGTAGCGAAAATACTTTTAGTTGATGGAGACTAAGGAAAACAAAACACCACGTTTCCATTATGTTGGAAGTTATGCCCTTATTTTGCCCTTTTTTTTACTGCTCTAGGTTTTTTTTTTTAAGTTTTTAACAGCTTTACTGAGATATAATTCACAGACCACAAAAATTCACCCCATTTAAAATTTACAGTCAATGTTTTTTAGTATATTCACAGAGATGAGCAACCACCACACAATCTAATTTTAGAACACTTTTTCACCCAATGTATCCATCCATTAGCAGCCACTCCACTTCCTCTAGTCCTACCAACCACTAATCTACTCTCTGGGCCTGTACATGTACCTTTGTGGACATTTCCTATCACTGGAATCATACAATCTAGTCTTTCATGACTGGCTTTTTCAATTAGCATGTTTTCAAGATTCATTCTTGTTGTAGCATGTAGCAGTACTTCATTCCTCTTTATGGACGAGTACTATTCCATTGTATAGATACACCACATTTTGTTGATCATGTCATTTGTTGACAACACATGGGTTATTTCCACGTTGGGGCTATTGGTTTGGATAATGCTGCTTAGCAACGTGTGTAAACAAGTTCTTGTGTGGACACGTGGTTTCATTTCTCTTGGTTACACACCTACAGTGGAACTGCTATGTCATATGTTAACTCTCTATCTGATATTTTGAAGAACTGCCAGACTGTTTTCCAAAATGGCTGTGTCACTCCCTTTATATTCCTACCCACAATTTATAAGAGGTCCAACTTCTCAACATGGCCAATATTTATTTTCCATTTTAGTGGGTGTGGTGTATCTCACTGTGGTTTTGACTTGCATTTGCTTACTGATAATGTTGAGGATTTGTTTAGGATCTTATTGGCCAATTGTGTTATCTTTGAAAAAAATGTCTATTCAAATTTTTTCCCATTTTTAATTGAGTTACTTGTCTTTTTATTACTAACCTGAATATTACTCTGATTTTCAATCACTAGGCAGAATAACTTTCAAATGAAAAATTTACATCAATCTTTGTTCATACTTTCCTCTCAATCAGATTATAGTTAGTGAAACCAATTCCAACTTAATTTCCCCAATAAATCCAACACACCGAATTCTTGTACAATGAGATAAAAGCTAGCCCAGTTTTTTAACAATGAAATAAAATTTCAAAAATTAATAAAAGTATCCTTCATACCCTTCAAGATTTTTTACCAAAGTTAAAATCTCTCCTTAGGGGAAAAGGAGTGAGTGTAGACAGGCCACTTGATAAGCTCTGGGAGGCACCATGTATATTATCTACAATTTAAACAGTGTGCACTAGAGTTACCAAATGCAGGACTCTGACACCCCACCCCCCATGGAAATCTACAGTAATTAATATTACTGACCACGTGAACAGACTGTCTTTCTTACTAAAGGAAACTACTCACCAGACAAAGTTCTGCCTGATTAATGATTCCTCAAATAACCATTCTCGTGGTCAGTGACCAAAGGAAAGGGATAGTGCTACTGCTGACAGTAAGAAAGAACAGCCTCCAAATCAACAGATAATCCCCAAATATCATTTCACCATCCACCTCAACCTCATTTTGCTGGGCCTGTCACCAGGGCTATCAGAATCAAAGCAATGTAATTTCAACTTTCTCTCCCCATGCTGGCCTTTCTTCAGAAAGAAGAAATAGACAGCTGGAAAAAGTCAAAGGGCAAGCACCCACAAAGGATACAACTGTTCTATTGAGTGAGAAACTGTGAACTGATGAGCTAGGTAATCTGTCCCTAAATAATCTATGCTTAGAATTCTTACAAGGGGCTCGGCGCCTGTGGCTCAAGCGGCTAAGGCGCCAGCCACATACACCTAAGGTGGTGGGTTCGAATCCAGCCCAGGCCCGCCAAACAACAATAATGGCTGCAACCAAAAAATAGCTGGGCCTTGTGGCAGGCGCCTGTGGTCCCAGCTACTTGGGAGGTTGAGGCAGGAGACTTGCTTGAGTCCAGGAGTTGGAGGTTGCTGTGAGCAGTGAAGCCATTGCACTCCACCCAGGGGGACAGCTTGAGGCTCTGTCTCAAAAAAAAAGAATTCTTACAAGGATTCCTCAATCAAAGCTACAGACCTTCATATTATTTGTAGGGGTTGGCTGATTTTTAGATTCTTTGTGCTTTTTTTCCTATATTTTTTCTTTTTTTTTTAATTAAGTCATTCATACATATATCATAAGTACATTTATGCCATTATGGGATAAATAATCAATGTATTAATTATTTGTACAAATTGGATTGCTTACATCCTACTAATCAATACAGCCTTCACCTCATTTACCCAATTATAGGAATAAGACATTTATGCTCTATGCCTGATAGATCCAACTTGTACTTGCAATATGCTTCATAGGTGTAAGTACATACCAACCCTCCCCCAGGAAAAAAATTAAGTATATATTTTGAGCAATTTAAGTTCAAATTCATGAAGGGACTATTCAAATATTAATGTAAGGAAACATCCTCTGATCAGTCTTTTTATATCACACATAGCTCAAAATAATTCCCCTAAATTTTTACCCCTTTCAATATAAAGAAGTCAGAATATATCACTATTCAATGTCTCCAATGTTAGTTTAGACATATTTTATGTTTTCTAAACTTTCACTACTTTGAAAGAGTCAATTTTTAAATGTTGTGGCTTTTCTAATTTCATCTTTTCTACTTCCTGCATTGATACATGCTTCATTGTGATCTTAAGTTTTATTCTAAAATAACTCTATTACTATGTTCCTGAATTGTTTTTAAACATTACTTTTTACACATTTTTATTGGTACATAATATTTGTACATATTAGTGAGGTATGCATATGATCATTGTGTAATACAATATTTATCATTTCTATGTGTTGGGAACATTTAAAGTCCTCTATTTTAGCTATTTTGAAATATACAATAATTGAATAGCAGCCAACCCAGAATCCGAGATGAGGCTGCAGGACCCAGAGCGGGTGTGGTCTTCCCATCGTCACGTGGCCATGGCTAAAAGGTCACAGATTTCTAAGAAAATTGAAGAGTGTGGTTTAGGACTAGCACCGCCCTACAGTGGTGTGGACCCTCGATCACAAAGATCAAATGCTGATTTAATACATCCGACAGAAACATGGATCATGAAATCCAGGACCTCTTTCACTGCACCCAAAGACAAATGGACAGCCATCCTCATCACCATCTCTATCAGCACTACCTCTACCCAGCAGAGATTTTCTTCCTGTTCCAATTCTGTTACTCGTACTAAATGATAAACCATCACTATCACTTTTGTTGGGGGAACAACCTGCTCTAACTTAAGAAATGATGCAGAAATAAATATCTATACCTGAATTTCATGGATTGATTGTTGAACTCTATGTCTTGAGTCTCTAAGAAGAGAATTAATTGGTTCAAAGGCAGAACTTTGACTAGAGGTTTTTGGTATCTTCTAGTCATTGGTGTTCATTCATTAATGTGTGAATAACTCCCCATCTATGTGTAAATATGTATACAGTTTACATATACGTGTCGGAGAAAGTAACTGCAAATCCTTTTTCTTTCCATGGTGAGCTTACTACCTTATTTTTCTCTTTCAGTACAGAATATGAATAATTAGAAACTCCATAAAGAATATGCAGTTCATGTAGAAGGCAAAGGGAAAAATCAATAAAGTGGTATAAGAAAAAAAAAGAAATATACAATTGTTAACCTTAGTCACTGTACTATTCAACTTCAGAATTCATTTCTTCTACATCATATAGATATATGATATAAATGGTTATAAAAGTTTGTAACCATTCACCAATCTCTCTTTGGCTCTTCCCCACCACACCCACTGCACACGTGCACATGTGTACACACACATCCTTCTCAGTCTCAGGCATCTGTTATTCTACCCTCTATCTCCATGAGATAAATTTTTTTAGCTCTTATATATGGATAAGAACATGCAATATTTGCCTTTCTGTGTCTGGTTTATTTTATTTAATACGATAATCTCCAATTCCAGCCATGTTGCTGCAAATGACAGGATTTCATTCTTTTTTGTGGCCAAACAGTATTCCATTGTGTATATGTGCTGTATTTTCTTTATCCATTTGTCCACTAACAGGTTGATTCCGTGTCTTTGCTACTGTGAACAGTGCTGCAATAAATGGTGGAGTGCAGGTATCCCGTGATATACTGACTTCCTTTCCACTGAATAAACACCCAGTAAGGCTGGATCACAGGGAGTTCTATTTTTAGTGTTTTGAGAAACCTCTGTATGTTTTCCATAGTGGCTGTCCTACCTTACATTCCCACTAATAGTGTGTAAGAGTTTCCTTTTCTCTGCATCCTTCCTGGCATCTGTTACCTTTTGTCTTTTCAGTTATCACCTCAACCCGGTCTTCAATGTATCTACCTTGGCTGAAAATGAACCCTGATCTGTTCCCTACAGAACTATGATCTGTGGTAGCAAGTTAAGTGGTGGCACTCAGTAGGCACAAGCATGAGTTCCATAGAACCAGCCTTGCTTCCCATCTTTGGCAGATCAGAAGAAAGCAGCACATGGAGTCAGTGTGGACGGGATGTCTGCCAAATGTGCCTGAGCCCTCCATGGAAGATAAGCAGAGATGGGGCCGTTCAAACAGATGGATTCACAACTGTTTGAACAGCTTCACTCAAAAGGCACTTACTTCCTTTTACCCTCTCCTGTTGCACAGTTTTTATCAGAAAATGGGAATGAAACAGAGCAAATAAGGTAAATAACTGAAGGAAAAAAATGAAGCTAGGAAAGATAGCGGTGAATGAACCACAGTCTAAAAAGATAATGCTCTAAACGCATGAGTTATCTTTCGTAAACTAAAATTCATATTGACCCATAAACATTTAGAAACACCATACTCTAAGCACCGTATCAAGGGTTAAGACACACAAAAGCATATAGTTCCAGCTCCCAAAGATGATATCTGAGTGAAAACAAACTTTAAATTCCAAAATTGAATCAAAAAACCCAACTGAATAAAAGTAGTTGATGAAAAGATGTGCTTTAGTAACAAGGTAGTAAAAAGTTGCGAATGATTTAAGGCCAGCTAAGGTGGCTCACACCTGTAATCCTAGCATTTTGGGAGGCGTAAGCAAGAGGATCACTTGAGACCAGGAATTCAAGACCAGTCTGAGTAACATAGTACACCCCTGTCCCTACAAAAATATTTTTAAATTAGTCAGGCACAGTGGTGCATCCCTGCAGCCCCAGCTACTCAGGAGGATGAGGCAGGAAGACCCCTAATGCCCAGGAGTTGGAGGTTGCAGTAAGCTATGACGGCCACTGCACTCTAGCTGCCCAGGCAATAGAGCAAGACATCATTTGAAAAAAAAAAAGAAAAAGAAAAAATTGTGATTTAAAAGTGAACTTAGGGGAAGGTAATTGGTGGGACTACACCTATAATGCATCTTACAAGGGTACATGTGAAACTTACTAAATGTAGAATATAAATGTCTTAACATAATAACTGAGAAAATGCTATGAAGGCTATGTTAACCAGTTTGATGAAAATATTCAAATTGTATACAAAACCAGCACATTGTACCCCATGACTACATTAATGTAGACATTGATGATTTAATTTAAAAAAATAAAAATAAAATAAAAGTGAACTTAGGAACACTATAGAATATTAACCCTGATACAACTGAAGCTGTATTAATAGAACTATAGTATCTAGAATGAGAAAAAGGATCATTTGTCCTAAGTTTCTTTTAATTATAGATCTCTTTTTAGAAATATAATTGTCTCTTAATCAGACAGAGCACAGCACATCCAAGAGGAAACCTTCACTAAGAACGTTTTAGTTGACTGAATAAATGAACAAAGGAGCAAATGAAGGGTAACACCACTCTCCTCTGGTCAGATCAGCCACACCTGGCCTACCAAATGTTCTAGACATACTGTTTTAAGAAAACCAACATGCCAGGAGCAGTGGCTCACACCTGTAATCCTAGCACACTGGGAGGTCAAGGCCAGTGGATTGCCTGAGCTTAGGAGTTCAAGACAGCCTGAGCAAGAGTGAGACCCTGTCTCTACTAAAAATAGAAAAAAACTAGCCAGGCACAGTGGTGCATGCCTGTAGTCCCAGCTACTCAGGGGGCTGAGGCAAGAGGATCTCCAAGAGTTTGAGGTTGCTGTGAGCTACAACACCACAGCACTCTACCCAGAGCGACTCTGTCTCAAAAAAATAAATAAAAAAGAAAGAAAAAGAAAAAAAGAAAGGAAGGAAGGAAGGAAGGAAGCCAACAATGGGAAATGCAACCAAAAGGACTAGCCAGGGAAAGAAAGTCTATTCAACAGAAGGAAGAGTTCAAGCAAGTGGAGTTTAAGATAGACAAGTCAGAAGAAAGCAAAGCAAAAAAAAAAAAAAATTAAAAAAAACGCTCCCTATTCACAAGGAAGATTATGATTCTTCCTTCTAGACAACCTTCTCTGGAGTAAAATCTTACTCTCAAATGACTCAGGAAAAAATACATAACAATATGTATATAGAGAGAATAATAAAACAACTGTGGCAAAATATTAACACCGGATTAAGGGTATTTCAGAGTTCTCTGTATTATTCTTGCACTTTTTCTGTAAGTTTGAAATTATCACAAACTAAGATTCTTTTTAAGACCACTTAGTGTCAAGATGATTCTATAACACAGAGCAGAAACAGGGATCGAATGCAAGTGGCCACTGAATCTCCTATGGACCAATCAGCACCAGTGGAGAAGGCCAAGCTCTCAGGCTCATGGGCACACCAACAGTACAGCAATCACACATGTTTTGGAAAGAAGCCGATGCAAACACAACAGGGTAAGACCCTCAACCAGGGAGCAGTACCCAGACCACAGCTATCCCTACACCACTTCCTGCTGCACCTGATGCCATCTTGGAAGGAGGAGGGGGAGGAGAAACCTCCGAGAAGCAAGAGATACAGGCCTGATGCAGAGTATAAATTTTTACTTATTCACAGACATTTACAGATTAAGTGATTAACGATTAATTAATGAATTAGCAGATTCATGCCATTTACCACTCCCACACTTTAAAAAAAAACCTGAGTCACTCCAAAAGAGACTGTTTGGAATTTGAACAGATGATGTAATCCTTAATTGAAAACTTAATGTGCATATCTGTACTCAATGGGGTTGAGAGTTCCAAAACAAAATGAGAACAGGTGAAAAGACTAAAAGTTCATGTTCATATAAAATATTATATAAAATGTGATTCAGATCCTCTTCTTTGAGAAAATGGAAGGCAGGGCTTGTGGTCTCTTTTTTAAGAAAGGAATTACCCCCAATAGATGCTACTGCTCATAGTCACAGCAAATTACTGACCAGGCTGGCAGCCAAAACTGGAGTCTGTATCTTTTCAAATGCTTTCTTTAGGCAAAGCAAATCATACTCCTTTGTGTTATTTAAAACAAACAACGGGGTGGCACCTGTGGCTCAAAGGAGTGGGACGCCAGCCCCATATGCCTGAGGTGGCAGGTTCAAACCCAGCCCCAGCCAAAAACCGCAAAAAAAAAAAGAAAAAAAAAATGGAAGCTAGGAGCAGTGGCTCACACCTATAATCCTGGCACTCTGGGAGGCCAAGCCAGATAGATTCTTGAGCTCAGGAATGCAAGACCCTGTCTCTATCAAAAATAGAAAAACTAGATGACGTAGTGGTGCACACTTGAAGTCCCAGCTACTCCAGAGGCTGAGGCAAGAGGATTGCTCAAGCCCAAGAGTTTGAGGCTGCTGTGAGCTATGATGCCACAACATTCTACCCAGCATGACAGTTAAGACTCTGTCTCAAAAAAAAAAAAAAAATCAAACAAACAATGGAATATTTGATTGGCAAGAGATAGACAGGGCTCCTGTTCCATTTTGTGGTTTTCTTTGCAGATTTTTTAAAATTAAAAACAATAACAAAAAACTTTGGGAGGCCAACACAAGAGGATAATTTAAGGCCAAGAGTTTGAGACTAGTCTGAGTAAGATAGCAAGACCCTGTCTCTACAAAAAAGAGAAAAATTAAGTGAGCATGATGGTGCTCACCTGTAGTCCCAGCTACGCTGGAGGCTGAGGCAGGAGGATCAGTTGAGCCCAGGAGTTTGAGTCTGCAGTGAACCATGATGATGCTACTGCACTCCAGCCCAGGCAACAAAGCAAGATCCTGTCTCAAAAAAACAAACAAAGAAATCCTTTCTCTGTTAAAGGGCTTTCTTAGTTCTAACAGAAAGCTTACCTAATTTATTAATTATACTTTCTCACCGCATGACTGTACTGTAATGAGTAAGCATGCTGGGACACGAGATGAAACACTGAGTTTATGTCCCAGGTGTGCCAGCCACTTGTGAGCAGTATAACTCCCTGACCTCTCTAGGCCTCTGTGTCCTCATCCACAAATGCAGAGGAGAGATAACCATGCCTCCCCTGTCTATCATATGGGGATGATATAAGGAAGAAATGTGTTATGTTTTATTAAATCACTTTTTAAACTGAATATAAGGGGATGTAATTGGTGCTGATGTCATTAGAAGAGTTAAGTGACAGGAGCCAAGAACTTCCTATTAGACGGATCATTACATTCCTGCTACTCAGCAGTTCTGCCTAATGTTTCCTGCAGTGACAGGGCAGAGGCCATTTAGGCAGCATTTATCATTTTCATTACGTCCCTCCAAATGGGAATGCTGATGTTTTCAGGACACAGAGCAAACGCAGGTTCTCAGTGTGACACTGAATGGGAAGAAGGTGTTATCATTTCTTTCAAAACATCACAAGTCAAAACAAAAAGTACCAAGAAAAAAAAATTTTTAAACAATGCTGAAAACAAGTTTTCCTTTCATTTGTCTCATAATCCACGGGAGGAAGGGGGGAAAAAGTAATGCTGGCTTCTAATCTATTTCGCTCTAACTTCGTAAATTGAAGATCACCACTCACTATAGTATGATTATTGGTCGACATTTCAGTGGTGGTGAGTATCTTATAAGCATCCTAAGGACAGCAGCTTTCTTAGCCCAGAGTCATTCAATGAATGTTTGATGAATCACTAACATTTTTATTGATTCTGATAGCACCCTTGCACCAAATACAGTCTTGCCGATTGGCATTTTATGTCACATATGTAGACTGTGGAAAATACCCATGAATAGTTTATCACAGAGACTTTCACTCAATAGAAGCAGCTTTCAGGAAATTCAAGGGCTTTCCCCACAAACATCTATTAGTAGAAAAGACAAACAGAACAGAAGGAGAAGCATATAAATACTCAAGTAATTAAATCCCTGAGTTTAATTTTCGTTAGCTTTCAATATGTGGCTGTTTACATAGTTGACATGCTATATTTATTCAGCCTGTGGTATTAAGCAGGCACACAAAATGGTTTTGCTATACAAGGATGCTATTACCTTAAAACAAAACAAGAAAAAATAAGGTAATATTGAGGGGCCATGGCAAATAAATACCATTATCTATATTGGGTCCTGGTTTGCTGTATCATGAAAAGGTTCAAATTTTGCCTCAACCACTAAGAAAATAAGAACAACCCCAAACCCCAAGAAGAATTCAAGGCTTGGTCCCATACTTCCCTGCTTTCTAAAATACAGTCACCTTTAATGACCTGAATTAAGATACTCTATAACACACTAAAAATGATCACCAAAGAAATCCATTCATACCACTTGAATAGCTCACTGAACACTTTCCACACCTGTGGACTGATGAAATATCAAAAGAAAAGTAAACCAGGCATGAAATTCACATCAAATTCATGTTCTATTTGGTCTTCCTCAATTATGCACCTAAGTCTCTCTAAGACAGGAAGGGTGGAAAAAAACAGCGCTATTAAGTCATTTCTTTATTGAGTAAATCACCAAAGAGACCCAAGATTTAGGTTAATGTCTAAATGTTAGTCTGGAGAGAGGTCTCTGATAATCACAGGCCTGTCTTATCCAGAATGTTTATTGTGCCTTCAATGAGGACACAGTAAATATTCTTATGATATATGTGGATGGTACCGTCACAGGATGGACAGTTCATACATGGGTCAGAAAGAAAGTTTTGAAATATACAAAAATCAAGAAACATAAAATCCTCATGGACAGAAATAAATTAAGCCCTTCCAGCAACACTGATAAGCCAAGCAAGCTGGAACTTGCACAAGTGAATCAGAGAGGATGCTGTCAATTGTGTTTCTTGGAAGTGAAGTAATGGACCATTAACACAGTCTATCTCAAAACTTTCATAGTGACCTACATACAATGGACACCAAAGTCAAGATTCAAATAATTTTAAAAAGAGCAAAACCATCCCTTAATATCTGTGGGGATTGGTTCAAGTGTCTCTGAGGTTACCAAAATCCATGGATGCTTAAGTGTCTTATATAAAATGGCACAATGTTTGCATATAATCCACATACATCCTACCACATACTGTAAATCATCTCTAGATTACTTATATCTAACATAATGTAAATGCCACATAAATTGTTGTTATACTGTACTGTTTATATGTATTATTTTTAATTGTTGTATTGTTATTTTTATTGTTGTTTTTTCCAAATAATTTCAATCCAAGGTTAGTTGAATTTTCAGATGTACTACCCTTGAATATAAAGGAGAATATATATATCTCCCCTTGAATATAGAGGAGAATATATATTCTCCTAGTGAATATATCATTCTGGGAGAACCTCAGAAAGAAAAAACAAAACTTTCTAAGTACAAGATGAGAAGACCTACCTTAGCAAGAGTTCAGATATAACTTTTTGGGTTTTAGTTGATAAGTTTAAGGTATGTAACATAGGTGGAAGGGGGCAAGGGAAAGGGGACTAATAACTTGGCAATTGTGGTATATTATAGATGGCCATAAATTGTCTTTCTTCCTCTCAAGAAGTGGGGTCTCTGCCCTGCCCACCTTGAATTAGGATGGTCTTATGACTACTTGACTAATAAAATACTGTGTTAGTTTGAGGGCCCACATCTTAAACACTGGCGGCTTATACTTCCTGTCACTTGGAACACTAAAGCTTGGAACCATGCTGCCATGCTCTGAGGAAGCTCAAGCAGCCACATGAAGAAGAACAAAGCCCCAGCCAACAGTTCTAGATTAGCTCCTAACTGATAACCAGCACTAACTGGCCAGCTGAGTAAACAAGCCATCATAGAAAAGGATCCTCCAAGCTCCTACTGAGCCACCTCAGATGATGCCAAGAGGACAGAGATAAGCCATCCCCTCTGAGACCTCCCTAAATTGCAGATTCATAAGCAAATAAATGATCACTGTTGTTTTAAGCCTCCTAAAGTCTGTGGTGATTTGTTACTCAGCTATTGATACACAGCACAGGAAGCATTAGTAGAAGTCCACTGAGCCATGAGATGAAATGACTCATTTGTCCTGGACCTTACTCCAGGTATCTACATGGTGACAGCCAAACTGGACATTATTCTGGGTATAGGCTGGTTTGCTCTCAGCAAATAATGTCCAGTTTGGCTATTACCATCCAAAAACTATGACAAGTCAAATGCAAAGAGATCAGAATGGTCTAGAATATGCCACATAAGGAAAAAGTAACAGAACTGAGCATGTTTAGCCTGGAAATGTAGAGATGCACCAAGGAGGTCAGGAGAACATGTTACATATCAGAAAGACTATTTTGTAAAAAAAATCAGAACGATTTAATGGTAAGATAAGTGGATGACAGGCTGCCAAGAGGTAAATCTTATCTTGGTTAAGGAAGAACATACTAATAGTCTTTCAGAAAGGAAATAGATGCATAGCCTTGGGAATCAAGGGAGATCTTCTAGTAGATTATCTCTACTAAAAAGTTACACTCAATCCTCATCAATTCTCAAATCCTCATCAACTCCTTACTGGGGAGACAAGTCCTGTGTGCAACTCTTAACATTCTAATTCTACAGAGAATTGCTAATTTTGACAGGCAGTATTCTGAACCTAAAATTCAAAAAACTGTTAATCTTCCCCATTAACATACCTTTTCTAGGATGTACATTTTCCATATTCCTGAACTGCCACTGAGGCATAATCTGCCCATATATGCAGTCCTGCCCTTTCTAAAATGAGCCAGCGACACAGGTGTAAATATGGTGTTTACAAGGGGAAAGCAAGTACAAAATGTTGGGAAGATCGCTGGGCCTGAGGCCAAAAACACCTAAGCAGTTTTTCATACATCATAACGCATGATATCTAGTAGTTAGTACTGGAGCTTTACAAAAAGGGAGGGGGAGGGGAAAAAGGAGGAGACTCCCACAATCAACCTACGACTAAGGAATATAATATAACAGCTTTGAAGAGCATAGACACACCAACTTTCAGTGTGATGGAGTTACCTACCATCAGCTCTCTGAATGACCCTGGGCAACAGATGTAACCTTTGTACACTTCATTCTCCTCATCCATAAAATGGGAGTGACATAGGGGTTGATGAAGATTTTTCTTTAAAAAACAGATTTACCATAGCCACTGGGCCTGGCACAGAAGACATTCAAAAAAGAATCTAGTTCATTTCTTCTCCACTAAAGATAGAAAATTGATGACAGAATATATTAACATAACCAATTCCCCTTCCTTTCCCACTAGATTGTGAGCGCCTCCAAAGCAGGGACCATTTCTTACTCACTGATCTAAATCCAGCACTTAAAATAGTACTGACCACATGCCTATGGAACTAATTAAATTATTTCCAACATCTCTGTCTGGTTCACGTATTCTAGGGATCTCTGGCTTTAGATCTAGGGTAGAATTAGTTGCAAATATTTACATGTCCCGTATATATTTGGCCACAATATGTATATGTCTTATAACTTTTATAGTTGAAAATTTACCACAATTATAACAAAACAATTAGGTAATTAGTTTCTGAATGCCTCCCTTACCTGCTAAAAATATCTTTTCTATAACAGCAGCTAGACTATTTTGTTTTGGTATCCCCAGATACCCAGAGCCAGGCAAGAGCTTTACAACAAATGTAAGCATTTGTTGAATGAATGAATGAAATGAATGAATGAAATGAATATAAGTTCTCTGCAAGTATAAGTAAGGCATAATTTCCTAATTTTAGCAATCCTTCCTAACTAAATTCAAAGCTGCTACATTTCGGTGTGGCAAAATGTTTAAAAATAAAAATAGCAGATGTTTGATCTCTGGGTGGTGAAAAAATTTTCTCTTTTAAAATCCTTGATTTATTTTACGCTACAGGAAGTCAACCAAAATACTGGCACCCAAAAAGCTCATATAATATGTCAGCCTAAGTCAAATGTATTCTCTATCTATAAAGATGACTGTTACCAGTTGGTGTTTAAAAGTATTTTGACTACTGATCTCTGAACATACCAACTTTTAAAAATCACTTTAGGTAATGTGATTTTTAGATAAAGGAATGAGATGAGTTACCAAATTAGATGAATCAGTTCACTAAAATAATAAGACTTTTCTTCAACAAAGACAAATCAAGAACATATGGGAGTTATGGCAGGAAACAGATATAACCTCTAGCTTTATAAAGTGTTCAAAATTCATTCACCAACAATTTAGCAAGGATACAGTTCCAGCCTTCAGTGAAATTTCAAAGGAAGAAAGTGGAACATGATGACTAAGGACAGATGTTTAGACTTCAGGGTCTGCGTCACAGAAAAAAAAAAAAGGGCAATGATTCAAACACACAATTTAAAAAGGTGGTCAGGCAAAGGTCATTTTGCTGGTAGCTCACATTGACTGGAATCTGTTACAAAGGGACCCCTGAAGCCAACACAGCAAGGTCAGAGGTGAGAGTCTATGATGATCACCACATACTATTTCTGAGGACAAGCCACTTTACTAATTTTTAAGGTTCTAATTACCCTAACAAAACAAAACCCTACAGTGAAGCCAGCAGAGGAGGTAAGACACACACAGAAAATACAAAGTGAACCAGCAGCATCCTGCCATTGTTCTGCTGCAGGAGACTCTGCCCCAACAGACGCACACCTTGCAGCAGTGATAAACCAGCCATGGCAACCCAGAAAGTCCGGATCCCATGCCGCAGCCAGCAAGGCACACTGTTTTCTTCAATTTCAGTACTCATCTTAGGAAGTTAAAAAAAGGGGTGGGGGAGAGATGAGAGGGGAAGCCCTAGCAGCTTGACATGAAGGCTCTGATGAAAACAATGTCATCTAGCAAAAACTACAGGGCTCCAGTGAAATTTAACTCTGGTTTAAAAAAAATTTACATAGCTTTCCTTAAATTAAATCCTCACAGATTTAAAGAGAACACTGTAATCATACACCCAGGAACTGCTGAACAAATACCACATACTCACAGATTCAGAGCAGCTGTAACTTTGAAGGAATGAATACAGTTCCCCTAAAAAGATGTCTTTCTTTCTCTTCCACCAGATTTTTTTAAAAGCCAACAAAAAAAAGAGACAATCCTCAATTTAAAAGCCAACAAAAATCCTCAATTTCTGTTTGATTCCTTGGTCTCCAATGAGACTCTCAATTACCAGGCACAAGCAAAGTAGCTGCCGAGGCTGCTGACGGCATCCCAGAGCTTTCCAGGGCAGAATTTAAGACATGTCAGTTAAAGTGGCAGCTACGCTCACTGCTGGAGCGGATGCTTCGGCAGGAAGGGATGCCGGGAGATTTCTTTCCCCCAATCTCTGCTGCAGCCTAAATTCTAATCCATCACTGTTTAATTATCCTAGAGAAACAGGCTAGAAAAATACAAATGGCCTGGATTTATAAAAACTACAGGATGTGTTAATGATTTTTCATCTCATCCAGGGATTCAATTCCTATCTAATAAAGGTCAATTGAGGAATAAAATGAATCTCCTCTATTTTTTTTTTTAAGGAAAATGTAGTCTAACTCTCAGGTTAGACTTAGGTTTTATATCCCATGGACTTCTTAAAATACTAAATAAGAGAAAATTAATTGCTCTAAAGTTTTTAGAGTAGCGCACAGAAGTTAAACACACATATGCCACAATAGCCCCATCAATATAGTTGGAAAAATACATTTTTAATTAATATTTGGTAAACTATAATTTAATGTGGTTTTGACAAGACTAAATAAAAGTATGCTTAGGAGACACTAATTCAATGATGCTAAGACAGAAATAATTTAAAGTTCAGCTGCACGTTTATGGTTTAAATAGATAAAAGAGCTCTCATGGGAATGGAATAGTCGATGACTTGACAGAGTTCTTGTCTTGCCTTAAGTGCTCTTACACATTTTTATTATGAGGCTCACTATTTTTTTCAGATTATAACAGTCAAGCCAGGTAATATATTCTGGTATCTCTAAATTATAAAATAATAAAGTCCTTGGAAAGAACAGAAAAACAAAGAAGAAAAGTGAAACCTGCCATAATCTCATAACCCAGAGATAATAAATATCACAATAATTTACTTCTAGTCTTCCTCTTCTATATATTATATATGTACATAAATATATACACAGATATATATCGCACATGGAAGGGCCACAACAACTAAGGAAATACGACAACTAAATGTATTTTTCTTTGATACTATTGTATCATTTTATATTACCCTTTCACACAGAATTGAATATTTACCCAAAAATGTGGACTACTACTGTTAACCACCAATATTTCTAAAAGTGCTCAAAGAATTAGCATATGTAATGATAGTCGATACACAGCCACGTGCGGTACCTACTAAGTGCTAGGCACAGGGGATACAGAATGAGCAGAGCACACACGGTCCCTGTTCCGCTAGAGCTCTCAGACCAGTTGAGAAGCTAGATATTAACCAGTGACAGCCAGCTTTCATAGCTGTCGAACTACAAAAAAGAACTACAGGGTCCACAGAAACACAGAAGAAACCTGGTCTTGTGATGGTCAGGGTTTCCTAAGGAAAGAAAAGAGAGAACGGCAAACCCAACTGCAAAATTATTAGTACAGTGTATCTCATACCTTCATTTTTCCATCAATGTAAGTGCCCCGCATCTAAAACTTATTCTTTTTTCTATACCAGAAGAAATGTTAACTCCAGCTTCCAACTGATTTTTGTGAACAATGTATAATACACAAGAGAATAATTGATCAGATTTGTGTAAATCTCATGCATTTAAATAATTAGAAGGTAACTCTTACTAAATTACAAAAGGTACACCACCCACATAATTTCAGATATCCCTTAGACGGCCAGTTACCACAGATTTTTTAGCAACCTCCAACCTTAACTGAGACATGCTCAGCATCTCACAAAGGATAAATATATTCCTTTGACTATGCTGGAAGAGATACGAGACTCTGACATGGATATCTTACATGATCCTCCTAAAGCAATCTAAGAGAGATAAAAAAGTCTGAATAATTTATGTAGATATTCTGCCCTAAAGGAAGGTGAGCACAACTCCCCAAGCTCCTTAAGCAGAGGTTGCACATAGAGACTTCCTTCCAAAAACCACAATGCGCAAAGGGTCTGGGGAAGACCAGGAACATTACAGCAGAAAAACCTGACAAACACTACCCAGCCAGGCAATCAAGGGCAACATCAACAGTGATAAATTATCTTGAAGGTAGATTTTTTTTTTTAAAGATAGGGTACTACTCTGTTGGCCTAGGTTAGGATGCAGCAGTATGACCACAGCTCACTGAAGCCTAGAACTCCTGGGCTTAAGTGACACATGGTACTTCTGCTTCAGCCTCCCAAGTAGCTAGGACTATAGGTACATGCCACCACATCTGATTAATTTTATCAAATTTTTTGTAGAGGTATTGCCCAGACTGGTCTTGAATTCCTGGCCTCAAGGATCCTTGCACCCGAGCCCCCCAAAGAGCTGAGATTACAAGCATGAGACAACACACCCAGCCATAGTATGTATTCTTGACAGGGTATGATGAAAATGGCACTTTGCGTCTCTGGTATTCTTCCCAAAAGGGTGTATTTAACCATGAGGAAAAAACACCAGAAAATTCCAATAGGAGGGCATTCTACACAATACCTATCCAAGTCTCTTCAAATCTGTCCAGGTCATCAAAAACGAGGAAAGTCTAGAATTGTCAGGCACAAGGGGTCTAAGGAGATCTGACAGCTAAATATCCACTGCAATCTTGAATGAGATCCTGGACCAGGAAAAGGCTGTTAGGTTAAAGACTAAGGAGATCTGACCAAAGTATGGGCTTTAGTCAGTGATATGTCTCAACACTGATCCATTAATTGTAACACACCACACTAGGCTAAGATGTTAATAATAGAGGGATCTGAGTAGGGTATATGGGAACTCTTTCTGTGAACTAAAACTATTCTAAGAAAAAATTAAGTCTTTACTTATCTTTCCCAAAGTGAAAGAAACTTTACTTTTGGTGATTATTAATGATATATATTACCTTAAAAAAAGTTATAAGTAATTATTTTTTATTAAATCATAACTTTGTACATTGATGCATTTATGGGGTTCAGGGTACTGCTCCAATATACAATGTGAAATGTTTACATTGAACCAAGTAACACATCCATCACAATTATACTCATTTCTTAATAGTTCTGAAATGTACCATTGCATCATGTACATTAGGTAAGGTCCCCCTCAATATCCTCCCTTCTCCCATATCCCCTCTCCCCACCCCCTCTCTCCTTTTCCCTTCTACTTTATAGACTATAGTTATGTTTTGCCATTCATATGATTGTGTAGGTGGTTATATATCAATTTCATAGTAGTATCAAGTACATTGGACACTTTTTTTTCCAGTCTTGGGATACTTTACTAAGAAGAATATGTTCCAGCTCCATCCAGGTAAACACAAAAGATGTGAAGTCTCTGTCTTTTTATGGCTGCATAGTATTCCATGGTGTACATATACCATGTAGACTTTGAAAATTATAAAAACCCTGTAATCCCACCACACTGAAATAACCAGTCCCAAACATACAGTCTATGTGTGTGTCTTTGTGCAGGCTTCATACACACACGTATACAGATGTACATACACATGTACGCTGCTCCACCATGCATGCTAATTTATAGCTGTAGTAGATGGAACAACAGCACCCAGAGATAAGCAGGTCTTCATCCCCACAAACTATGAACAGTACCTTAAATGACAAAAGAGACTTTACAGATGTTAAGGATCCTAAAATGGAGACATTATCTTGGACTATTTGGCAATTGAAAAGACAATCACAAGTTTCCTTACAAGAGGAAGTTAGAGAGATCTTTGATGCAAAAGACAGAAGGTAATGTGACTGTAGAAGCATGGAGTGATTTGAAGATGTTACACTGCTATTTCGGAAGATGCAGGAAGGGGCTATGAGCCAAGAAATGCATGGAAATACAGCTCTATAGCTAGAAAAGGGTACAAAAATGGATTCTTCCCTAATACCTCTCATGGGAGCATGGCCATGGGACACCTTGGTTTTGACCTAGTGGAACCCATTTCAGTAAAAGAATAAACTTGTGTTGATTTTGTTTCACAAATTGCTTTCAAATAAGTTATTTTGTAATTAAAGATTCACATTACAAAATAATTTTTTTACTTACATGAAATTGTCTGAAAAGACATCCTTACACAATTTTAGTGACTAAGTTCTACTAAAAATATAGGCTCCACCCATATAGCTAAAAAATATAATTGTGTACTGAGAAAATAAGAATGCTCTTTTAAAATATGCCTTAAAAAGCCAATTATATACCCAAATCTATTAAGTATAAAGTATAAATGTCTTAACACAATAATTAAATAAATGAGGTGAAAGCTATATTAACTAGTTTGATGTAAGCATTTCAAATTGTATTTAAAATCAGCACATTGTACCCCATAAAAGCATTATTGTATACATGATCTATGTGTATATGACTTAATAAAAAAAGCCAATTGTAGACTTAATTTTCTTATATTGATTATACAGAATTATTTTAATCAAAGGAAACTACACATAAGGGTTGTAATTTCTTTTAAATTGGGGCCAAAATGTTTAAGTGTAAAGAATCTCTTAAATCAATGAAAGACTTGAACACACAAAACTTTATGTACACACACACTTTTTTTGAAACTGCATAAAATAAAGCCAAAGCACCCTTGCAGAAAACTTCATTAAGTACCAAAACAAATAGAAACCAAAAACTCATAAGTGTACCACCTACAGGGGAAACCAAAACCATAACCATACAGCCCACACTTCTGAAAAAACTAACTCTTCAGAGCTCTAACATTTTTAATTCTACCTATGACATTCTGCTTATAGGTAATTTTAAAACCTCACTGGTTTGAATACTTTCATTCTGGAAAATAAAAATAAAATAACATAAAAATTACTTCCAGGGGTGTCCAACCTTTTTTCTTCTCTGTCTCATGTTGGAAAAAGAAAAGTTGTCTTGGGCCAAATATTAAATATACAAACACTAACAAAAGCTGATAAGCCAACAAAAAGGTCCATGCATAAAACCACAGGTAAGCAAAACAGTCCTCACATAATCCGTGTGCAACCGCAGGCTGCAGATTAGACACCTCTGTAAATTATAGGTTAAGTCCCTGAAATATTTCCTTAGTTTTAAGCAATTTCAGAGACCTTCCAATTTGTTAGTAGCTATTAAGTCTTTATGTATAGTGCACGATACTGAACTATGTACTATTCAATAATGTACTTTACACCTCACTAGGCCACTGAAGAGGTCTATCCATGATCTACAAAAATTGTGAGAGGTAAAGAGAGGAGAGAGGGAAGAAGAGGAAAGACAGAGGACCAGAGATATTGATTAATTTCCAGAACACAAGCAGCAGAAAACTTCAGCACATTCCAAAAGACAAAGCTTCCACATCTCTGCTTTTGGGTGTTTTGTTAGTCATTTTACTTTGCGATTTTTATCAAGAGGTAGATGAAAGGGGAATGCATAAAATGTGGGGGGGAAAGTAACAGATAAAATAAGTTAACAAAAGGCAATGAGTTCACTGGATCCTTTAGGATTCTGATGGTCCATTTCCATAAGCTTCAAATGAAAAGTGAGCCAACACATGGTTGAGACACCAACACTCCTAGACAGTGTTTGCTATGCCCCAACAATGTGATATTCCTTAATTATCCATGCATTTCAATTAACGAACACAACCAGCCACAATCATCATTTTTAAATGTGTGTTCCAGATCCCTTAACTCACCCTTTGAATAATCATAACAATTACCATTGTGCCCTATACTTGTTAGGTACTCATGATAGCTGGAATTGTTTTTAATGCCCTGCAGATCTCTGCAGTCTACTCTGAGTATCTATCTATATTTTCTTAACACTACACACTGCAGTCTAATGTTTCTGTCGCTCCAAAATTCACATGTTAAAACCTACCCCCACAGTGATACTGATAAAAGGTGGAGTTTGAGGGAGGTAATTAAGTCATGAGGGTTCTGCTCTTCTAAGTGAGATTAGCGCCCTAAAAGGCTTAAAGGAGCCTATTTACCCTTTTCTGCTTCATCCATCACATGAGGACACATGGAAAGTGCTATCTATGAGGAATGGTCCTTCACCAGGCACTGGATCTGATGATATTTTAATCTTGGTCTTCCCAGCCTCTAAAACTATGAGAAATAAATTTGTGTTCTTTATAAACTACCTAGTCTAAGATATTTTGCTATAGCAGCGCTATATGTGTGTGTGTGTGTAGAGAGAGAGAGAAAGAGACAGATAGAGTGACAGCAAGAGCTTCTACCATGTGCCCAGCATGGCGCTTAGCTGTGGAGTGACACCGTGATGAGCAAAGGAGACCAGACCCATCCTCAAGGAACTTAGAGCTCAAAAAAAAGATGATCAAGAAACAAGTAACAATTGACTACAAAGTGAGAAATGGAATGAAAGAAACAAACAAGATACCAAGACAGAGAAATGGACAAAGAATAAACAATTTTGGTGGAGTCATCAAGAAAAGGAGAGGACATACAGAAAAGTGGCCAGGAAGAAGCTCTTGAAGGATGTTCAAATCCAGACCAGCAAAGGGCGCACTCAGACAATAAACTGAGTAATGCTTGTGGCTCAAGGGCAGAATGAGGGTAAGAGCTGCCCTAGTTAAGCTAGAAGCAGTATGTGGGCATCTTAAGGACTACTAGCCAAGTCTTAAGGTATTCCAGGCAAAGTCTGATAGCAACTTAAGCTAATGTAACAGAATGCAGAGAGAGAAAAGTGAACAGATGAGAAATATATTTTCCAGGTAGAAACCATCAGACTTGGTAATATGGAAGTTGAAGGAAAGGGAAGGAATCAAAGATGTCTCCCAAGCATTAGACTTAAAGATTGGGGTCTTTAGCTTACCAGACATGCAAATTCATGGTCAGATTCTTTTCTAAGAGATAGGGCCTTGCTCTGTTGTCTAGGCTTCAGTATAGTGGAATGATCATAGCTTACTGTAGCCTCAAACTCCTGCACTTGAGCGATCCTCCCCCCTCTCCCGAGCAGCTGGGACTACAGGTGCACAACACCATGCCCAGATAATTGTTTCTGAAATTTGTTAGAGACATGGGGTCTTGCTATGTTTCCCAGGCTAGTCTCAAATTCTTGGTCTCAAGTGATCCTCCCACCTCAGCCTCTCAAAGTACTGGGATTATAGGCCTGAGCCACCATGCCTAGCCCATGGACAGATGTTAAACAAGGGAATGACATTATCTAATTTAACATCTAAAAGGCTCACTCTGTCCTGATTTAAACAAATATACCATTAAAAAATAAATTATCAGACAGGTTCTGAAGTGATAGTCCTTGGAAGAAATAAATCTTAAAATAAAAAAATAAGACAGGAAAATTTGAACACTGACAGGTTATTTGATGAATATTGTTGCTTTTTCAGTGTGATAAATAGACTGTGGAGTTTTCAAAAAAGAGACCTTTGCAAAGTAAAATGATATCATATAAAGCATATAGATTAGATAATAGTTCTCTATCAATGTTAATTTCCTGCCTTGATACCTCATTGGTCAGATGTAAGAGAATGTCTTTGTTTGGGGGAATTATATCCTAAAATGTATACTTAGAGGTGGAAATTATCAAGTCTAGAATTTGATTCCAAATAACCTAGACTGAGTTATAGATGAAAAAAGATTGGCCCTGAGATGACAACTACTGAAGTTGAATGATGAGTATATAACAGTCAAGTTTATTATCCTCTTTACTTTTCATAGATGTTCAAAGTTGTTCACATTACAATTTTTTTACAAATAAGATAATTTGGGCTACTGTGTGGAGAATGAGTGGGGTGCACTTGGAAAGGTGGAGAGAATGAGAACAAAGGAAGCAGGAAAACACATCAGCCATTAGCCAGCTCTTAAAGTAGTCCAGGCAAAGTCTGACAAATTAAGCTAATATAATTGAGTCCAGAGAGAGAAAAGTGAAAAGATAGGAAATATATTTTCCAGGTAGAAATCATCAGACTTGGTGATGTGAAGTCAAAAGAAGGGGAAAGAATCAAAGATGTCTTCCCAGCATCAGACTTGAACAAGTGGGTAGGCAATGGGTAGACATTTACAGAAAAGGAAAAAGTTTCAGACAGATGAGAAAGATGGATGCCAAGAGTTCAGTTTGGAACATATATAAAGTGTTTGTAAAACACACACATGTATGAATAAGCAATCATTGGACCTGTTCTGCAGTATAGCCATCAAAATAGCCCAAAGACAGAGCAGCACAGAGCAGTTGCTGTGTCTAGAAGGCTAGTGATGGAGGAGGGAAAGAACTCAGCCCAGGGCAGGGTCCTTCTGGCTTTCTGACACAAGCTGGGCATTGCTACATGGGGTTGATGGAGGTCAGAGAGGCTCTGAGCCTGCAGAGGGACAACCACAAAGGCAAAGGGCCTACCCGTAGGGGTTCGCACATCACTCATTTTGCCACCATCAACCATCCTGACCATGACCAAGTCTTCCATCTCTGCTGGGCCTCTGTGGTAATGAGATAATCAGACCAATAGGTTGCTAAAGAGTTTTCTTTCAGAAACTTTCCTTCCAGCCATGAAATAGCTTGCCACTCCTTATAGTGAAAGAAAGCATTTATAGGATCTGTCTTAAGACACACACACATACATACTTCCTCCCACATACCTTATACAAAGAACTTCACATTTTGGAAGGTCCAAACACAATAAGACCATTAAGTAGACAAAACAGTACAAAAGAAAATACATAAAGAATCAATCCAAGTGGAAACAAATACAGGGAAAAGACACCAGGGATGCTATTCACTTTGGGCTTTTAGAGACCTTTTATTTCCATTCACTAAATATCATTGACTCTGTAACACAAAATTTTTAATCATAGAATATCCCTGAGACCAAGATATATCTTAAAATTGACCACAACTTTGATTGCCCTAGAACAAAGTTAAGTTCTTAGGGATAGGATCTGCATTTGCTTCTGCCAGTTACTAAGGACACCATCCTGATCTATTTAAAATGATCTGCCTGAAGTTGTCGAGACATCACTGGTAGAGTGTATTCAGACCCCAAATCAAGCTCATGATCACATTCTTAAGAATGTTAAAAAGTTAAACATGGTTTTACTGTACAACCCATCAACCCCACTTCTCAATATGTCTGACTAAGAACTTAAAACACATGGTCACACAAACACTGCACACCATTGTTTACAGCAGCATAATTCATAATAGCCAAAACAAAAATAGATGCAACCCAAATATCCATCAAGTGATAAACAAAATGCAACACATCCATGCAATTGAATATTTTTTAGCCACAAAAATGAAGACATTCTCCAACTTACAATTGTTCAATTTATGATCTTTCGACTTTATAATGGGTTTATAAGAGTATTAAGTGCATTTTCAACTATTAGGCTTTTCTAGAGACAGGGTTTATTTTTTCTTTTTTATTTTTTTGAGACAGAATCTTACTTTGTTGCCCTCAGTAGAGTATCAGGGCATCATAGCTCACATTAACCTCAAACTCTTGGGCTCAAGAGATCCTCTTGCTTCAGCCTCCCTAGTAGCTGGGACTAAAGGCACCCACCACAACACCCAGCTATTTTTAGAGAATGGGTCTTGCTCAAGCTGATCTGAACTCCTGAGCTCAAGCAATCTACCCACCTCAGCCTCCAGAGTGCTGGGATTACAGGCATGAGCCACCACACCCAGCCAGAGACAGGGTCTCATTATATTATCCAGGCTACAGTACAGTGGCTATTCACAGGCCCAATCACAGCACAATGCAGCCTCCAACTCCTAGGTTCAAATGATCCTCCCACTTCAGCCTACAGGCAGGTACCACCTGCCAAGCTAGATATATGACATGTTTGATTACAATGAGTTTAATGGGGACATAACCCCATCTTAAATTGAGGAGCATCTGTACCAACACCTGCTATAACGTGGATGAACCTCAAAAGCCAGACACTAAAAAATACATATTGGAGGATTCCATTTATATGAAATGTCTACGAAGACAAATCTACTAGAGACAGAAATCATATTAGTGGCTGCCTCCAGCTGAGGGTGGGATTGGGAAGTGACTGGAAAGAAACACAGATTTCTTTTTCGGGTGATAAAAAGGTTTTAAAATTAGATTGTGGTAACAGTTGCATAATTCTGTAAATATCCAAAAATGTATTAAATTGTATACTTAAAATAGTGATATTTATGGGATATGAATTCATATTACAATAGATCGGTCTTTATTTGTTTTTTTTTTCTATTGTTGGGGATTCACTGAGGGTAGAAGAAACCAGATTACACTGATTGCATTTGTTAGGTAAAGTCCCTCTTACAACTGTGTCTTGCCCCCACGAGGTGTGTCACATACTGAGTCCCCGCCCCCTCCCTCCTTCTCTCTCTGCTGTCTTTAAAACATTCTTAGGGTAGAGAACCTCATGAGAGGTTTTTTTTCCCTCCCTACCTAGTACCAAGGTTGAAATACACAAGTTTCCTTTGCTGTGCCTTCCCGCATGACAGTTTTATCTTTCCTTTCCCTTATGCAAGGTCTCCTGCAAAATTTCCCATTGTGCTTTTTCTTTCCTTTTTGTTTATTTTTTTTTTTTTTTTGAGACAGAGTCTCTCTATGTTGCCCTTAGTAGAGTGCTGTGGCATCACAGCTCACAGAAACCTCAAACTCTTGGGCTCAAGCGATTCTCTTGCCTCAGCCTCCCAAGTAACTGGGGCTACAGCCACCTGCCACAATGCCTGGCTATTTTTCCTTGCAGTTATCATTGTTGTTTAGCTGGCCCGGGCCAGGTTCGAACCCTCCAGCCTCAGTGAATGTGGCTGGCGCCATAACCACCATGTTTAGGAGCCAAGCCTACTTTTTCTTTCCTAAGGTAGATATAAGACAACAATATCGATGACATCTTGGATCTAATAATAATAACTGTCAACTTGGTTAAGAAAGGAAATGATTAAGGGAGGAAAAACAGTCCCCCTCCAGACCTCAGCAATTTTATAATACCTAGAGGGGGAAATTGGGGCCAAAAAAGCCATAGAGAAGAATGAAAACAACTCTAACTCTATTTATAATCTAACTACTGTGAAGAAAAATACTAATTAGATCTTTCTCAACCATCACTCACCAATATTCACCCTTAAATAAAACCAACAAAACTATCATATCATCAATTGATCTAAACTAATGAGGGAGAAAAATGCCCTGGAAGGCTTACCTCATAGGAATCTGCAATTGAAAGTTCAAAAGAGAAGGTGTAAAAAAAGAAAAAGTCAGTGAGAAATGCTATGCTGCAAAATGTTTTTACTTCCATTGTAAGCCTCTAGTCACCTGGCTAAAAATGTCTCCCTCTTTCACCTTCTACAGGTAAATATAAACTCCCAGCATGTCTTGAACATAAACACATTTATCCCCACTGCATTCATGCGACCTCAAGACTCTATTAAACACATAAGGATTTTGAGACAGCACAATGGTTCATGCCTGTAGTCACAGCACTTTGGGAGGCCAAGATGGGAGGATAGCTTGAAGTCAGGAGTTTAAGACCAGCCTGAGCAAAAGCAGGACATTGCTACAAAAAATTGAAAAATCATCTGGGCCTGGTGGCATGCACTCATGGTTCTAACTACTTAGGAGGCTGAGGCAGGAGAATCACTTAAGCCTAGGAATTCGAGCTTACAGTGAGCTATGATGAGGCCACTGTACTCCAGCCTGGGCAACACAGCAAGACAAAACAAAAACACATAAGGATTTCAATATAAGGATAAATTCAAAATTTTAACAAGACGCTATGGAATATGAGAGACCATTGTTAACAACATATTAAACCTGCATCTGTGCTAACAGTCTTTGCACATAAATTTGTTCCTCTTGACTTCTCTAATCTACCATGAAAAGAAAATCTTGATTAACTAGGACCCAACCAGGCTTCTCAGTTAAATTTTGGTCCCATTACCTACTGTGGTTTTTATGAGAAATAGATTAATCAAAAATACCACCAAGCTGAGATGATTCCAAGTGGTTAATCTATTCTCCCCATTCGATAAGGCCAGAAATCCTCCATGACCCAACTTCCCTTGAACCCACAGCCCCATTGGTGTTCCATGCCCACTGCTCTGTGCTCTGGCCACTGTCCTCAGAGCTGTTCATCCAGCGTGTCCCATCTCTGAGTCTCTGCACCAACTCCACCAGCAGAAATCCCACCTATCCTTTAAAACCCAAAGCAAAAGCCAGTGGCCCCTACCTTCCAACCAGAAGAGAGCCCTCTTTTGGAACTTCCAAAACTCTGAGTTTATTCATGTATCATGTCACAGGTAATTTACAAACAGACTTTTAGTAAACCCATCATTATGTTGTCAGAGATGGCAACTGGGCACAAACACTGAGGGAAAAGTATACCATCATCAGAGAACCAAGAAACACAAACGGCATGGAACTGTCAAATTAGAAAGCACAGGACGACTGCACAGCTAATCTGGAACTGCACATTATTTATGAAATATTTCTGTATATCATGAGATGGGTCTCATTTACAGTTCCCCCCTCCCCAAGAGGGCCTTATGCCAAACAGGTCATAAAGTTCACAAACAATTTTAATTATTTTTTTTAAATGGTCAACACGTCACTACTTTTAATCTCTAATTTTTCTTCCACTTCTAAATGGCACAGATTTCTGTATGATCTACCGGTCTACAAAACTAACAATTTCCAAAAATATAATGATTAGTCAGTAAAAATAACAACATTGTTACCACAAAGATCCAGAGGTAGGAAAATCTATGTTTAGATTCTGTGTTAGCAAATCCATTAAGCAGAAGGAGAGTAGCTTTGTTCACAGAAATAATTTAAGGCTTCCCTCAACTATTAGTATGAATCTTTTTACTAGGAATTGGAGAGCAAATATTCTCTGGAAGAAATTAATCATCAGGTTGGCAAGAGGATCACATCTTGACATGGAGAGATTAAAGTACTGCTCTCTGCACTGGAAACATAAAACCAAAATGTGTGGTTCAGTCAGAGTACAGAAAAAGAGCTTTACTGAGTTAATTTACAAAATCATCACAAACTTAAGAGGAGATGAAAGAAAAATATTGAAAAAATGCTGAAATGAAGGCAAAAGAAAAGCTCAATAAAAATAATCTAACAAGACCAGATGCAGTGGCTAATGCCTATAATCCTAGCATTCTTGGGAGCCAAAGGGGAAGGATCTCTTGAGTTCAAAGAGTTTAAGACCAGCCTGAGCAAGAGCAAGACCCCATCTCTACTAAAAATAGAAAAAATTACCCAGACGTTGCAATAAGAGCCTATCGTCCTGTCTACTCATGAGGCTCAAGCAGGAATATCACTTGAACCCAGGAGTTTGAAGTTGCTATGAGCTAAGCTGATGTTATGACACACTAGCCTGGGCAACAAAGTGAGACTCTGTCTCAAAAAAAAAAAAGAAAGAAAAGCGTTTGAATACATTTTTACAATTAACATATATTTATTATCAGAAGAAAAGCACACACTATTTTTTAAAATATTGAATATTGGATTATTTCTGTAATATTTTTAACCTCAAAGAGATTCAGGGCTCGGCGCCTATAGCTCAACCGGCTAAGGCGCCAGCCACGTACACCTAAGGTGGCAGGTTCGAATCCCCAGCCTGGACCCGTCAAACAACAATGACAGCTGCAACCAAAAAATAGCCGGGCGTTGTGGCGGGGGCCTGTAGTCCCAGCTACTTGGGAGGCAGAAGCAGGAGACTCGCTTGAGCCCAGGAGTTGGAGGTTGCTGTGAGCTGTAATGCCACGGCACTCTACCCAGGGGGACAGCTTGAGGCTCTGTCTCAAAAAAAAAAAAGAGATTCAGTAATGCAGAAGTCAGGCTTAAATACAGAAATACCATACCCTATGTTGGGGAAATAAAGGGAACTGTCCAAGTGGGCTTTTCCTCTGAATGAAGTAGATCCTACTTTTTTTTTTTTTTGAGACAGTCTCACTACGTCGCCCTCTGTAGGATGCTGTAACGTCACAGCTCACAGCAACCTCAAACTCTTGGGCTTTTAAAACATTATTTTAAAATGTTTAGCCATTGTGAAATTTCCTTAGTTTATGTGACAAGTCTCTACCTTCTTAAATAGAATGTATTAGATATAATTGAACATTTTTCCAATGTCTCAGACACAACACTATGAAGATAATTTTCTCCACAGAGACTATGAGCACCTAGAGTGGGGGGGGTGTGAATGGGAAAGGGAGAGTTAATATTATCTTGGCTAGGAGGGATGTGTTCAGTGGGGGTGGGTTTTCTGGATGAGATTAACCTTTGCATCAGCAGACTGAGTAAAACAGGCCACTCTCCCTAGTGTAAGGTGGGCCTCACCCAATACACTGAAGGCCTAAACAGAAAAGGCAGAATAAGAAAAAATTTCCCCTCTCTTCTCTGACCCTCCTCCCCTCTTTCTCACTCTGCCTGTCTTTGAGCTGGGACATCAGTCTTTTCCTGCCTTTGGACTTGGACTCAGACAGGAACTCACACTGTTGTCACTTCTGGTTCTGAAGTCTTCAATGGAGAACCAGAAGGGGGATTTCTTAGCCTCCATAATCACCTGAACCAATCCCTCACAGTATATCTCCTCGTATACAGACGTATGTACTGGTTCTATTGGTTCTATTTTTCTCTCTAATTTATCTCTAATTGGTTCTATTTTTCAAAAAAAAAACCCAATTACTATTTTAAAACAATGTTTTAAAAGTTAGTAGGATATACTTCATTCACAGAGAAAGCCCACTTGAAGCCCTTTATTTCCCCAACATAGGGTATGGTATTCCTGTATTTAAGTCTGTCTCTTGCATCACTAAACCTCTTTGAGGTTAAAAATATTGCAGAAATAATATTTTTCCAGAAAACCCAAAAAAATAAATTCCAATTAAGAGACATTCCATAATGTGGCCAGCACCTGTAGTCCCAGCTACTCGGGAGGCTGAGGCATAGGAATCACTTGAGACGGAGAGTTTGAGGTTGCTATGAGCTGTGATTATGCCATGACACTCAACCCAGTAGATAAAGTGAGATACTGTCTCAAAAAAGAAAGAAAGAAAAGGGAGGGATGGAGGGAAGGAGGGAACTGACAGATAAAAGCAGTCACAATGAGCCTCAGGTGGTAATGAAGATAAAATGTTGGATCATTAGAAAGTTAGAAAGTGAAGAGAAAAACTGTAACATAGTTGACAGCAGAATAAAATAAGTCAACACACACAAGGCTGCCAGAATTCCCCACTTTAAAAGTAAACAAAGAAATGTCTCTAGCAAAGGTAGATGGACAAGTTGAAAAATCTAATATCCAACCTGAAGGGTGTAGTTAATTATATTCAAGATTTTTGCTAAATTAGTAAATTATAGCTATTCTTGTCACAGGAGGAAAAAAATGAATAACTATGATGGATATGTTAATTTGCTGCACTATAATAACTATTTTACTATATTTACGTATTTTATAACATCATGTCATATACCTTAAATATACACAATAACACTTATTTTAAAAAATAATAAAAGTACATGAAGTGGTTTATGATAGTCACAAATAAAAGCTTCTCCATCACAGGAGTCATTTCTGGAAGCTGTTCTGAGAACCAGTCATGCTAATATGAAAGCATCTACAACAGTTGAACAAAAGAGTCAATTTTATGCAAACACAGACATACAGATCAAAGGAACAGAAGAGAAAGCTCAGAAACAGAGTGGTATTTTAATCAGCTCATTTGATAAAGGAGGTATCACACATAAATTCTTTCCTTTGTGGACTTAGCAAACAGTTTTAGAACTGGGGGCTAGCAATTTTAGGACTGGTGTGAGATAGGAATCTAAATTAACTTCCTCTATGTTACATTCGGGGCTCTGTTTTCTTGGGGTTTTTCCTATGATTTGATTTTTTAAAAACTAATAGGTGTTAGAAACTACTCACAGTGCTTTTCATACATCCCAAAGGTAAAGCCACTGTGAGCTCAGAGAAACACAAAGCTTCATGCGCACTGCTCAGGGGAACTGTCAGTCACATCAGCCAGACCGGGTCTCCTCTGCAAGGCCTGCCCCGTTCCCAGACTGTCTGGCATTCTAGCTCAATGGGAACAGCTGTCCCTCCACTGGGGAACTCCCTTTCCTGGCCCACAGCCCAGTCCTTCACCACCTGGACTGCAGTCTCCCATTATGCCCAAGCTCAGTTCCTGCCAATACCCAGGTTGGACCAAAAGCCAGGGAGGAGCAGGGTTGAACGATTAGATTTCTAGATGGTGATAACATGCTAACCTTAAACACAATTTTTTAAAAATCATATAAATAGAATGTCTTCCAAATAGCGCGGTGTAAAAAGGGAAAGGGGCAGAGATTTACTTGACAGTGAAAAACCCTGGCCAACACCACCTCAAGCCAGGTGACCACGTTCAACATCAACAGTGGTAAGTCACAGTGACATCACGGACCTTTGCTATGATGTGACAAGAACCGCCCCTTACATCTGTGGTCTTGTTCCCAAAAACACATGACCTCAGTCAGAACATGAGGAAATAAATAAATTCCAATTAAAAGACATTCTATACAATAATTGTCAAGGCCATCAAAAGCAAGGAAAGACTAAGACTGTCACAATCACAAAGAGCCTCAGGAAACACGACTACTGAATGTACAGTGGTAACCTGGTTAAGATCCCAAGTCAGAAAAAAGACACTTGGCATGAACCAAATAAATCCAAATACTGTATGGAGCATAGTTAATAATAATAATGTATGCATTTACATCATTAATTGTGGCAAATGTACCAGGCCAACTTAAGAAATTAATGATAGGGAAAAAGAGATGTGGAGTGTACAGGAATTCTCTGTACTGCCTTCACAAAAATTCTATAAATCTGAAACTGTTCCAAAGGTAAAAGAACTTTTTTTAAATCCTAATCACAATTAGGCTTTTAAAAAAAAATCATATGAGCGCTCAGTAACATAAACACTATAACTGTACGACAAAATTAAAATGCGTATTCCTAATTAAAGAAAAATAGTAGTCTGGGGACAATTATCTGTAGCAAATATAACAAAAAGTTAGGGTACATATACTTTAAAGTACGTTAAGTACATAAAGGAGATGAGAAAAGTTATGCAGGCAAAAGAAGACTACAAGTCATACAGAAGGAAATGCAACGTGTTAAACAATGATAGTAAAGAAAAACACTAATACTAGGAGTTATTTAAATAGCAAAGTTTTTTTTCAAATAATACCCAGTGATGATAATGTTATAGTTAAACACACTTCACCTATATAATATTTGTAGTCAAGTAAACTGACAAAGCTCTTTTGGAAGTGCTGTAAACTGAATTGTGTCCCCCCCTTACCCTACTCATGCACTCACATGCTGAAGTTCTATCCCCCAAAATGATGATGTTTAAAGATGGCGCTAATTTCCTGGGAAGGTGGTGTCAGGAAGCAGCCCTACCTGCCCCAGGCTCCTCCTAGTAGGCCCCTGCCCTTTCCAAGTTGCTGAATTTCTTGCACAGCTGGCCCCATTCTGAGGCCCCTGGGACATTGCCTTCAGGAGGAAGATCCCTGAGCTGGGGTCTGGGAGACCTCAGTTGCCTGCTGTTGTGACCTTGACCTCAGTGTCCATTAAGTTTCTGTCTGTGAAAGTACCTGGCAGAGAACAAAAGCTCTGGGGTACCTGTGCCCATGGATTGTAATTCTGAGCCTATGATTTATCTAAACCCCCAACGTGTCGGGTAGGTATAATTTCCTGTGGGATAGAGGCTCTTACAGCTGCGGTACCTGCCGGATGCAGGGGCAGGCAGTTAAGTATGGAGCAGGTACAGTTACTATATTCCAGGATATTATTTTGCATACAGATGTCTAGAGTTATACTTTTGACACACACACACATAAAGAATTAAAAACATTTAGATACAGAATTAGAAGTACCCATATACAATACACATTTTTTCCCTTAAAAATCTGGGCAAAAAAGTACACATTATACACAGCAAGATACGGCATATAAAGAGTGATAAACATATTCACCCCTTTTAATGAAGTAATCCATTTGTAACAATACCCTTTGGAAATAATTCAAAATATGACAAAGCTATACATATGAAAATATTCAATACTTTGCTTTAAGTCTCTAAACCAGTAACATCCTAAATGTCTAACAATAGAGAAGTAGATAAGTTAATTGTGGTATTCTACTTGATATAATATGACTTAGTCATTTAAAATTATTACAAAATCTATAAAGTCTTATGGTAAATGCTTGTAATAAGATTAAGGGCAAATCAAAAGCAAAAATCTACAATATGAGGCCAATAATGTAAATACATTTGGACAAGTATTAAAAGATTAATTATAGGGCGGTGCCTGTGGCTCAAAGGAGTAGGGCGCTGGCTCCATATGCTGGAGGCAGGTTCAAACCCAGCCCCGGCCAAAAACTGCAAAAAAAAGATTAATTATAAACAAAATAATTGGTTGGAAAATGTTTTAATGAAATTAATGTCACAAATAATACTCTAAAATGTATGATAGTAATGTTAGATAGAGCTTTTCTTAAGCATAATCACATCCCAACCTCTTGTAGAGGTGTCTAACCTGTGGCCCATGGGCTATATGTGGATTTTGTGGGGACTTTTTGCTTATCTACAGTGGAGGATATCACGAAGATTATGCACAAATCTTCTTCTGCTCTTCAGCCTTCCTTAGTGTTTGTGTATTTAATGTGTGGACCAAGACAACTCTTCTTTTTCCAATGTGGCAAACAGAAGCCAAAAGTTTGGACACCCCTGATAGAGAAGGGACTTTTTTCAGACAGTAGCCATTACTGTCTCATTCAAAAAAATGAGAATGAAATACAATAGAATCTCCAGAGCTGACCACCTCATTAAGCTGACCTCATTTTCATAGACCAGATGTGCACCACATGTACCTATCAGCACAGTAGGCCTAGTTCCTTATGTTGACCACCTCTGTATGATGACCACTTTGTTACAGTCCCTTCCCTTTGGTGGTCAACTTACAGAGGTTCTACTGCATTTATATTTTATAATACAAAATATTATAACTGATTGTTCTTTACTATATACTTTTTATTACATTACTCACATAGAGACGGTTTCCAAGGCATCTTCAAAGATGTCCTGGGGGGGGAATAAAAAATACAATGAGTTTCTCAAGAATTCTAACTGTAAAAAAGAAAATGAATTATGTGTATGAGGGAGAGCAGTTTTGATGGGAGGGTAGAGCCTGCGGTAGAATCACTCAACCCTGATTAATAGTATTCCATTCACAGGAATCAAACAGATTAAGTTAAGTGAGGTTCAATTTTTTTTTTTTTCAAATTAAGACTGGTAAAATACTCAGCTGGCAATCCAACTGGGCTAATTTAGAGAGTGTGACTTCTTTTATTGAGTAATCTTTCACTCCTCAGTTGTACTCATCCCAGATACAGAATAAAAGAACAAATAACAGGACTTGCCCAGCAGAGTCTTTCTCCATGGCTAGCCGAGTAAGCCTCCTCTGGGCCTTCTTTTCTCATCAAACTGCACCACCCTCTCAGCTGGTCCTTCTGCCACCAGCCTTCCCCCAGCTTACTCTGTGCTGCATGGGACAGCCCTGGCCTTCAGGCCACTGGACCAGTCACACACTCCAACGGGAGAAACACTCAAACACTCCTGCGCACTCACAAACCCACACACGAACTCCATACTCTAATACACTGACTCACACTCACAAGCACACACGCACTCACTCAAAAACTCACCAGTACACAACAGCTCCCTCGCAGCTGCAAAAATCAAAGTTCCTCTTCCAAATTTGGGGTCCACCATAACCCAGGCTAATCTTGAAAGCATCCTTCGGTCTACCTGCCAACCACCATCATGACTAGCGACCCCTCCAAAAGCCACCTCACTGGGCTCCCTGTATTCCCATGCTTACCACCCTTCACTCAATCCTTCACACAACAGTCACGCTTATTCTTTTCTTTCTCTTCTTTGAATAAGTACACATTATTCCACTGCTCTAGCCCTCTTCCAGAGCTTTCCATTGTTCTTAGAAGAAACCACACTCCTTCCCACCATCATTGTATTCTGTAGATAAGGTAAAGCCAAGGCCAGCACACAGGTGACCATGCAAAGAATTATGGAGAAGGGGAAAGAATGTGTTCTCCAGAAACCTGAATCTGGCTGTCATAAATAAGCGCCAGTACCAGGGACAGCTCATAGACACCCCTGGCATCTCTGTTGACTCCACCTGCGCTTCCCTTTACCAAGTAAGGGGGTGTAAAGAGAGTACCTGGAAGGCCCCTGGGCATACTCCCCTCTCCCCATAAGCCTCGACACAGAGACACTGAAGTACTTACTGAGTGGGCCTCACAAAGGATAACTTGGGGAGCCAGCTGTCCACGTAAAGGAGGCAAAGCTAGTATTTTCATTTAAACAAGAAACACTCTCATCCCCACCCTCAAAAAAAAGGAAAACAAAAAAATCAGGTAAGAGGTTGTCTTCACTTAAGCAACATCTCGCCATTTGTGGAAACAAACGCAGAGAGTTCTCAAAACAAAGCATACTTTGTCTACGAAGGCCAAACAAAAGGCAAAAATTCTTCAGTTTTAAAAAGGGGAAAGGTAAACAGAAGAACTGAGATTTACTGAGAACCTATAACATGCTAGGCCCTTAACAAAAGCTATCTATCTCATTTGCTCTTCCCAATTTACCGCAAGTAAAGCCAGTTGTAGGTAATTATCTGCTCAAATTACACAGCTGGTAAGCGAAGGAACTGGGGTTCAATCTTAGCACAGAAATGAGGCCGCTGGGCGGGAAGGGGAGAGGGCGGGAGAGGAGCAGGTGGGACATGCTCTTACTGAAGCAAAGTCACCAAGCTCCCTGCCCCAGGATTAGTTGACACTTAGTGTAGCAGGGAGTACTTGCGTTTGATTTTGTTGTCTGCTATCTGATTAGAGCCCAGACACTGCGAAGTTACATATGAACTTACAGACTTCTGAATGGTAGAAAATGTTACCTGGAAGATTATGGATTTGTTGCCCTGCAGGATGTTACCTGGCTTTATTTACAACCTAGCAATCTTTTTTTTTTTTTTTTGAGACAGAGCCTCAAGCTATCCCCCTGGGCAGAGTGCTGTGGCATCACAGCTCATAGCAACCTCCAACTCCTGGGCTCAAGTGAGTCTCCTGCCTCAGCCTCCCAAGTAGCTGGGACCACAGGCGCCCGCCACAAGGCCTGGCCATTTTTTTTTTTTGGTTGCAGCCATCATCGTTGTTTAGCAGGCCCTGGCTGGACCCAGGCTGGACCTGAACCCATCACCTTAGATGTATGTAGCTGGTGCTTAGCCACTTGAGCTACAGGCACTGAGCCACAACCTAGCAATCTTAATCTAACATTCTTTTTTAAGCCAATAAACAAGTGTTCCTCCAATACCCTTTGAATCAGTTAACAATCTTGCTGGTTTCCTCATTGGTGAGTGAAATAAAATGTTGACATGTTCTTTTTCTCTTCCAGAGAGTCAGATTTCCAATTTGGGGAAGTTATAAGTGGAAAAGCAACAACCCACTCTCTGCCTGGCTGCCTGGGATTACCGCCTCCCAGCTCCCTGGGAAAGCTGATGTGGTTTCCACCTGGATGGTGAGCTGCCAAAGGGCAAAGACACAGTTTGCTCCGCCCCCCACACCAGATCCCCACGACAATGGCTTCCCTTTCCTGCCACTGCCTCAGGGAGCTCCTTTCCTCTGCGGGATTCCCAACAGGACCCTTAGGCTTGGTACTTGATCTACAGCTGCCCATTCCACATCAGCCTCCAGCACCAAGTTCGCTGCACACATTTCAGGAGCATAACTCAATGTTCCTCCCTGCAGTCTCCTTGCTTCCCCACGG
The DNA here is from genome assembly GCF_000181295.1 of Otolemur garnettii. Taxonomy (NCBI): domain Eukaryota; kingdom Metazoa; phylum Chordata; class Mammalia; order Primates; family Galagidae; genus Otolemur; species Otolemur garnettii. Next base: position 12,330,264 of record NW_003852401.1, on the reverse strand, counting down.
TCACCATCCACTTCCCAGAGCTACTCCATGTTGGTTTTCTTCCCCCCAGTGATTGCCAAATGCTGGTTTCCCTTAAGTCCCCCAGGGCTAGGTAGGTCTTACCGTGTGTACTCCAGTTAAAACCTGTGCAGTCAGAGAAGCATCCAGATTACTTGTAGTGTAAGGAAAGTAAGAGAGGAAAGCGTATGCAGCTGACAAATGGGACTTGTTCACAGGAGACCCTGAGTGTTAGTTCCCAGCAGTGACCTGAAGGCAGGTGCATTTGCCTCATACCGCCCCCCCCCACATACACACACGGGGGCCAACTCTCAGGGATTACTAACCTTGGGAAAGGAGTAACAGCGTTCTAATTGAATGACACCTGGCTCCTTCACTGCCCCAAAACTGTACCTAGCTTTTTCAAGAGCCTATCTTGACTCCCTAGCTGGAGTTAAGGGCCATTATACTCTGAATGGCGCAGCACAGTACTCTATACACATCATTGATTCTTGGTAGGTAATTGTCTGCTAAGGGTCCTAAGTACTTTGTCTTGAGGTGGAAGGTCCTGCCTAGAGCAGCTTCATTTTGCACAGTGGCAAACAGGCTAACCTGTCAGGTGAAGGCTTTGCCAAGGAGCTGACAGACATAAGGTTAGCACCCCTGGGCCTGCTCCTTGCTGGAAGGACTGTCTGAAACCTACCTTTGTCCCTGGATAGGACCCTGGAGGGAATAACCCAGAGTAAGGAAAGCTGACAGGCACTTCATCAACTACTCAGGCTTTTCCAAACAATTTCCATTATTTTAACTTTGTCATATTCTGAGTAACAAAAATGCATGCAAATGCATGTTTTAAGGTCCCTGTTTATATACCCAACATACAAGTACATTTAAGTGACAGCAGGTTCTTATAAATGTTAATGTCATTCAAGAATCTTAAATAATAATGATACTCATAATAAAGGTTTACATTATTTTTATCTGTGGGGAGGAGAACCAAACAGGAAAGATGATGAATACGCAGTTAACACTGGTAATTTCAATAGTCTGTATTAATTTCCAAAGAGACCAAACAGATTTACAAACCTTTCTGGCCTCCCCATCTGACATTTAATTCACTCTAATGATATGAAAAGGAATATGTGACAAATTTTCCTCCCAGAAGGAACATGATGAAATTAAAATTAGGGGCTGCAGGCTCGGCGCCTATAGCTCAAC
>NW_003852401.1:12287129-12328209 GCF_000181295.1 Otolemur garnettii | reverse complement strand
AGTGTGAGGACCCCTGATATAAAAGAAGGTAAATTAAGGATAGCTTGGGGCTCCGTCTCAAAAAAAAAAAAAAAAAGTGAGATATAAAGAGGACACCTCAACTTCCCTCCCCCTCCAACTAGGGCAAGGACCTTCCACCTCAAGACAGGGTACTCAGGACCCATAGAGAACAATTATTTGCCAAGAATCTATGAAGTAGGGTGCTGTGCTGGGCCAAACAGAGTATAATGGCCCTTGACTCCAGTTAGGGAGTCAAGATAGGCTCTTGAAAAAGTTAGGCACCACTGGTGTCAGGGTCCTAAAGACTGCCAGCACTCCTCCACATGGCATTCACCTCTGTGAATCAAGAAGTCCAAAATGGGAAACCCTACTGACAGCAGTTATTATAATCACCATCACAGTGACACTCCAGGAGTATTCCCCAAATAGTGAATGTAAATCTTTTTATATAAAGATAAAGAGAAAGAGCACATTGCTAGTTAAAGGAATCATATGAGAAATATGTAAACTTCAGTGACATCACTTCCTATTGTAACTTGAGCAAAGTATTGACTTTTCTAAATCAGAATTAGTTGATTTTAAATATACTTTTATTATGTCATGAGTGACTTTTCGAAGACTGGGGTAAGAAAACAGTTTTAAAAAATATATATGTACCCTAAGCTCTAAGCTCATATCTGTCAGGAATAATATTCCAATCCACTCACATGTGCCATCCAATTCTCTGTAATCTACTTGTCAAGCTCAAAAAGTAGCCCAGGGCCTTCTGGAGCATTTAAATGCCTTGGATCCTGAGGACTACCACTGTTTGCACCTTGTATGTAGCACTATACTTTTAAAATTCCTATTGCATCAGAGAGCATCAGTGTTCTCTGAAGGCAAATATAAACATCAGCTTCTGTACCCCATCGCTAGGTCCACAGGGCACAAGCTTCCCTCATAACTCCCCTTAAATTCTTAGTACCAAAGTGAGTCTTTTGTGAAACATAACTCACCCACAGAGCTCTCAATGAACTGGCAAGAAAGTAATAGGGGTCCATACACTGGAGACCACTCACATTTCAAAGCCCCACCTGTAACCCTGTAACCACTGCTGTTGGCCTTTGAAGTGAATATAATGTGACCCTCTCAAGTTTTATTATAAACAATCAGACTATGACAACACTCAAATATAACAGATAAATAAATAAATAATTTTTTTATTATTTAAAAGGGGAGAGGAGGGGGTAGGTAGAGGGCATGAGAGAAGAGGAGGGGAAGGAGAGGGGTAGAGGGGAAGGAGAAGGAAACACATCAAGAGTACAAGCTTTGGTCCTGAAGTGGTAAGAAGTGGTGTAAAAGGGCCCAGTGCCTTGACGTCAAGTGCTATTGTGTGGAAGAACTGAAGAAATATGTAGAGTTATTAGTAGGACATCTTACTTTAGTCCAGTAATTTTCTTTTTTCTTTTTTTCTTTTTTTTTTTTTTTTGAGACGGAGCCTCAAGCTATCCCCCTGAGTAGAGTGCCATGGCATCACACTCACAGCAACCTCCAACTCCTGGGCTCAAGTGAGTCTCCTGCCTCAGCCTCCCAAGTAGCTGGGACCACAGGCGCCCGCCACAACGCCCGGCCATTTTTTGGTTGCAGCCATCATTGTTGTTTGGCGGGCCCGGGCTGGGGATTCGAACCCGCCACCTTAGGTGTATGTGGCTGGCGCCTTAGCCGCTTGAGCCACAGGTGCCGAGCCTAGTCCAGTAATTTTCAACTGGTGTGCTGTGAGAGAATCTTAGGTATATCATGAAAATTTTTAAAGACCATTAATTAAATTATTTTCAAAAGAAGTCCAAAGCAAAGAATATTCTTTTTTTACTCTTCTTTTTTTAATCAGCATAAGTTAAGTGCGCCATGTAAGTTTAACTATAGAGTCAAGTGTGCTATGAAATAAAAAACATTGAAAAACATTACTTTAGTCTATAAAGACCTTTCAGATTTGATGGCAATGTTATAATAAGCTTGAAGAAAGGCATGGGTCAAGCACACCTGCCTGGTTTATCACGTTCAACACAGGAAGGCCAGACACAACCTACCTGTGCTCTCAGAACTCCCGTCCACCCATTCTCTCCTCCTTTTTCTTCCCTAGAATCCCCATAGCAAACCCTTTCCTTCCATTCTCATGTTATTTGTAAATCGGGCAAATCAGGTAACTACCATAGTACCTACCCTAGGAAGCTGTGAGGAAGATCAAAGGAGATCAGAGGGGAAAACGCTTGGCAGGGAACCAGTGCTCAGCAATGCAATCACAGCACAATGATGACATGAGCCCTCCCTCCTCTCTTCACAAGCACAAAATACTCCTGGATGTGTCCACATGGTCACAATCAAAGTCCAGGGTCATATGCCCAAAAGTCTAAGAAGCAAATTGGTTTCTACTCCCTAAGGACTATCCATTATAAATAAGTACATATATGTGATTTTAATTGCACAGCCAGGATAGTAGAGTGGAAAGCATAAATTAAGGCTTGGATGTTAGACCTACCTGGGTCTAAATCTTAGCTCCAGCTTAACCCTGGGTGGGTCTCGCCCTTTCAACCCTCCATTTCCCCTCATGTACAAGAGAGATTCTAACACCCTCCCCATGATGGCTGTAAGGATATTAGTGAGTGTACAGAGAACAGGTCTGACTCAACATAGGGTCAATAAATACAAATCTATAGGATATTAAATTTGCAGATAGGGAATGAATCAGGGATCCATGGAGACAGAAGTGGGGTCCATCAGTGTACTTCCTCAACAACTCTTCCTCACATCAAAGAGTCTGAGCTTCTTTTGGAAGATATAAAATAGGCATCCTCAAACTACGGCCTGTAGGCCCGGCCTACCAAGGACATTTATCTGGCCCGCTGGGTGTTTTTGCCGCCACTGCCTGCCCTGCTTAGCAGCCGACTCATCCCAGGGCCTGCAGTCTGGTCCTCCAACGGTCTGAGGGACAGTGAACCGGCCCCCTGTTTAAAAAGTGTGAGGACCCCTGATATAAAAGAAGGTAAATGTAGGAATATTTATAGCAAAAGGCACTCAAGAACGTTAACTGCCTTCATGTCCTAGCCTTTCACACTCAGACCCTTACTCAGTGGGTTGCCCAGCATGAAAACTATAAGTTATCATCACAGAGCCCTGTGTCACTCAGCTCTCTGGTAGGCACAGGGCTCATAAGTTATGGAACCTCTGCTCACCAGGGAAAGGCGACATTGGCCTGTCACCAACACAGTGAGACCTTGAAACATACTCAATATCTCAGGGCTCCAGCCTTCTCATGAATAAAGCCGAGAGGTTAGCACAGATGCCATCTCTTAATCAAAATCCTAAATTCTCTGCATTAGACAGAAATCTTCCCAAAGGCAGCTATCTGTCCAACATACAAACTCACCCAAATGGCAAGGTGGGCTTTTCAAAGGCCGAGCCCCATCGGTGGTAGTAAGGGGATAGCTAATTGGTGTTAAGGACCAAGCAAAGCAGTTCAGGCAATGATTCTTTAGAATTTCCACCCAGCCAACCAGAGGGAAGCCAAGAAAATTAAAAAGGAACCACCAGATGTCGCTCTCACAAAAAAAAAAAATGGATAGCATTGCTTTAGTTTCTAACACGTGGATTAGTGTGCTAAAAAAAATGTTCATGAAGAGGGAATAAAAATCTTTCTTTTCTATATGTCATCATAAATAGAGAGTTAAAGTGCAGCTTAAGGCAGGGGTTAAATTCTAAGTTCAGTACCTAAAAGAAAAATCACATAGTCAAAATTAGCATTGTACAAATACTTTAAATCACCATTATAATAGGTGTACCCAGTTTTGGATGTAACCCTATAGAGCACTGATTTTCAATCAATGTGCTATGAGAGGATCTTAGGTGTCCCACGAAAATTTTTAAAGATCATTAATTAAATTATTTTCAAAAGAACTTCAAAGCACAGTAAGTATATTCTTTTTTTTTTTTGGTACTCTTCTTTTTTTTGACCAACATAATTTAAGCATGCTGCAGAAGTTTACACATTCAAGTGTGCTGTGAGATAAAGAAGGTAGAAAATCACTGCCCTAAAAGCGCTGCTGAGTGATACACTATGTGCTGCAACACAGAGAAGTTAGAGAGTAGATAAGGCACAATCCTTGGCACTAAGAATCCTCTCTGTGGCTCACCAGGGACAGGAGACTGTGGCCTGTCACCAACACCTTGAGACCCAATGTCTACTCCTGCAGGGTTGAGAACTGCAGCCTGAGGGCCAAACTCCATCTGCTGCCGATATTTGTAAGTCAGGTTCTGTTAGATCACAGCACATTTAATTAATTTATGTATTGTCTAAGGCAGCTTTCCTGTAATAATCACAGAGTTGAATAGTTACAAGTGAGGCCACATAGACTTCAAAGCCAAAACATCTACTATCGGATCCTTTATAGAGAAAGTTTGCCCACCTTTGCACAAATCAATAAAACGTCAAATGTTCTTCCCCATTGGATGCTTTGAGGATAGAATTAAAAAAATATGAAAAATCTATAGAACAAAGTGTAAAGAGTTGGTAACTATAAAATATTTATTTGTCAAAAAATCCCCACTGCCTTTAAGCTTTAAATTGGAGAGAGAGACAATTGCTAAGAACATAGAATGTAGAGTCCCACCATCAGCTCAACACTTATTACATGTGGCCTTGGGCAAGTTACCTAGCTTCTCCAAGATTCATATTCACTCTCAGTGAAACAGGAATAACAATAGGACCAAACTCATGGGATTGAAATAAATAAGTGAAATGTATATAGAGTTTAGCATGATGCCTAGTCCACAGCAGTACCCAACAATGGTGGCTCTCCTTAAATTATGACTTTCATTGTAATTACTCCAGGGAAAAGTCACATGTCCAAATACTGGACCACTCATACGCTACCTTCCATCTCACAGTATCTCTTCTCATAGAAATTGCAGGTATTGGGTGGCAGCTGTGGCTCAAAGGAGTAGGGCACTGGCCCCATATGCCAGAGGTTGTGGGTTCAAACCCAGCCCCAGCAAAAAAAAAAAAAAAGAAAAGAAAAAAAAGAAATTGCAGGTGTTAGCAAAGTGGAAATGAAATCTGTTCTTTTGGAGCAGTCTTTACAAGAGAAAAAAACTAAGCATTCCACACATTCTTTTCTATTAAGACTAAATTTTCACCTGAATAGTGGCTCTCATCTGTAATCCTAACACTCTGGGAGGTTGAGGAGGAAGGATTCCTTGAGCTCAGGGGTTTGAGACCAGCCTGAGCAATAGCGAAACCATCTCTATTAAAAATAGAAAAACTAGCCAGGGTAGTCCCAGCTACTCAGGAGGCAGGAAAATCACTTGAGCCCAGAAGTTCGAGGTGGATGTGAGCTATGACGACACCAAGGCAACAGAGTTGAGACTCTATCTCAAAAAAAAAAAAAAAAGACTAACTTCTCCTCCATTCCCACTAACATTCCCCCCAAGACAACAAGAAATTTTCAGCAAGAAGCTCAATGTCTACCTACACATTTGTGTTATGTACTATAGAAAAATACATTTTAAATTATACTGTGAAACAAATTAACTACATCAATACCATTATAAGTAAAATGCTGACTTTTTGCTTTCTAACAAGAAGCAGTTAACTACAGAAACTTATTCTAAACTACCAGAAAGGAAAGAGACTGCCAGAAGTGATAATTAGCATAACAGATCACATAATTAGTATCTCAAATTTCACATACATTATCCATCGAAAAACTAAATTAAAAATCCTATACATGTTTAAAAATGAAGTCTAAAATTCTGGTAAAACAAATGCATTAAAAAGAATTTGCAATGACTGCAGAGGGCTACCAGGGAACTTTGGGGGCTGATGAAAACATTTTCCATCTTGACTGCAGTAGCAATTAAATGAGTACATATAATATCGAAACTTTACCTGTGTACTTAACATGAGTATATTTTATTGCATGTAAATTATACCTTGATGAAGTTGGTTTTAAAAGAATTTGAGGAAAATAAATAGTAAAAAAAATTCCGAGTAAGTAGTGTTAAAATGTTGGATGCTAATGATGTCACAACATAGCTAACACTTCTTCAGCATTCTTTAAGAGACAGGCACTGTTTTCCATACTTTCGTAAATTAACTTATTTGCGCCACACCAACAACCCTCTGAAGTGGCTTGATATTTTCCTCAGTTTACCAACAATGAAACTGGGGCACAGAGAGATTAAGTAACTTGCCTAAAGTCATAAAGCATGTAAGTGGAAGAATCAGGATGTAAACCCAGAGTCCAAGTTCAGAACCTGTGATCTACACTCGTTCTCATTAAAGCTTTCCTGACTGTTTTTGAGAAATGAATTCTGCAATTCAACAAACTGAACTTCATCAAACGGAGCCAGAGCTATATAAGTAACTCTTCACACCATATTTATCTCTCATAATCACAAAAGGAGGTGCAGTTGTTTGTTTTGTGTCTGTCATCCCCCCAAGCAGCAAGTACCCACAGGTATATCCACAAGCAGCAAGCACAGTGTCTACACACAGAAATAGGAGAAATACTACTTGAAGGAATGAAGAAAGAAAGAAAGGACTGGGTCCAAGAATACATTTTAATGCATTTATTTACACATCAAGTGTCACTATAAACAAATTTTATTCACATGTATATGTGTTTATATGTATATAAATACACACCGCTATTTCTTCAATAATTTAAGATTATTCTGAGTAATAAGCTATAAAACTTGCTCAACATATCAGTTCTGTCTCTACAGAGATATATATATATAATACATTTTTAGCACCTCTACACAGCAAGCATTATACGTGTGCGTTTTTATATACCGACTCATATAAACCTGACAACATTTCTCTAAAACAGATGCCATTATCACGCCAGAACTAATAAATGGTTTATACACAGGCCAATCTGACTCCATAGTCTGAGCTCCTATTCATCATGCTATAAGAACTTGTTTTACATAAAGAGAATTTAGTCAATCAAAATCCCAACAGAACTCTCAGTAGAACCTGACAAGTAGCTCTAAGTTATCTGAAAGAAAAAAAAATTCACAGGCTCTTCCCTGACATGTCAAAAGTATGGAACTGGCACAAGGATGTATGTGCAGAGAGATTAATACTGGCTAGGTATAATGGCTCACACCTGTAATCCCAGCACTTTGGGAGGTCAACTCAGGAGGACTGCTTGAGCCCAGGAATTTGAGAGCAGCCTGGGCAACATGTGAGACCCCATCTCTAGAAAAAAATTTTTTTAAATTAGTTGGGCATGGTGGCATGTGCCACTAGTCCCAGTTTCTCAGGAAGCTGATGTGAGAGGATTGCTTAATCCCAGGAATGCAAGGTTATAATGAGCTATGATCAGGTCACTGCACTCCAGCCTGAGTGACAGAGCAAGATCTCATCTCTAAAAGAAAATAATATATTTTTTTAATTTTTAAAAGGAGATCAACAGAACATAATAAAAAATACAGACACAGATTCCTGGACACATTGGAATTTATTTTACTATTCAGATTTTACCCAGAAGACAAAACAATGAATTATTTACTAAAGGAACAGAGTAGAATGGTTATCTATTGGGGCAAAAAGGATAGTAAACCCACATACATGTTTCCAAATAAAGAAATAAATATAAAAATAATAGATGAATGGGTAATTTTTTTTTGGGGGGGGAGGGCTGGGGCCAGGTTTGAACCTGCCACCTCTGGTATATGGGGCCAGCACCCTACTCCTTTGAGCCACAAGCGCCACCTGGTAATTTTTTTATAATATTGAAAGAAAGACAGTCTTTCTAAGTAAGACACAAAAACCAGAAGCCATAAAGAAAAGAATAAAAGGCTCTGCGCCTGTGGCTCAAGTGGCTAAGGCACCAGCCACATAAACTTAAGGTTGTGGGTTCAAATCCAGCCTGGGCCCTCCAAACAACAATGATGGCTGCAACCAAAAAACATAGTCAGGCGTTGTGGTGGACGCCTGTGATCCCACTTGGGAGGCGGAGGCAGGAGACTTGCTTGAGCCCAGGACTTGTAGGTTGCTGTGAGCTGTGATGCCACAGCACTCTACCCAGGGGGACAGCTTGAGGCTCTGTCTCAAAAACAAAAAAAGAAAAGAATAAAATATTTGACTATATAAAAATTTAAAATTTCTAAGATAAACTGGCTAGGAGAAAATGATTAAGGCACTTTTAACAGACAAAAAAATATTCTTTTTTTAAATTTTGGTTCTTTTTTTAGCAGAGAGGCTTAGATCTGAAAACAAAAAATTATTATCCAGACTACATAAAGAACTCTTACAGGTCAATGAGAAATAGACAACTGAAAAGAACAGATACAGAGAGTGAAGCGTACTCTTCTCTGCACACTGAAGAAATCTAGTAGCCAATAAATTTGGAAATGTGAGCTTAAAAATTCATATCACTTCTGCCCCTACGACTGGCAAAAGTTTACAAGATTGATAATATCCATAGTTGGCAGAGATGCTGACTATTTAGAAGTCAACCTTAGCCAGGCACAGTGGCTCACACCTGTCATCCCTACACTCTGGAAGGGTGAGGAGGGAGGATCCCTTGAGTTTAGGAGTTTGGGACCAGCCTGAGCAAGAGGGAGACCTGGTCTCTACTAAAGGCAGAAGAATTACCTGGACATTGTGGCGGGTGCCTGCATTCCCAGCTCAGGAGTTGGAGGTTGCTGTGAGCTGGGCTAAGGCCATAGCATTTTAGCCTGGGGCCGCAGGCTAAAAAAAGAAAAAAAAAACTCAATCTTGTTAAATCTATTAAAAACTTTAAATACACATTCTCATATAGAATTCTAGAAGTAGTATTGCTGAATTAAATTAAAATATCCATGTGCCATAGTCCATCTATTACGGTACACATTATGTGGGGAAAAAATTAGAAACTACCCAAATGATGTTCAGTAGAGTAGTTAAGTTACGGTACAATTACATTACCCAATTTTCTTCAGTCATTACATAAAGAATAAAGCTTAGTCTTGGGACAGGTATATGATATAAGATCCAATTTATATTAATAAAATCCAGGTTTGCATATACACACACACACTATAATATATGACTAGGAAGTCACCACAAACTCTTACTGCTAGTTTCTTCTGATGAAACAAAAGAAGAGTAAAAACTATGTTTAGCTTTAGCTTCTAAATGATTTAAATCTTTTACCACAAGAAGGCTTTTATGTATTACTGTGTATGTAAAAAGCATGAACAATTTGCACAATGTAAAAAAAGGTTAAAATATCACTACCAGATAAGCAGATCAAAGGCGCCTAGAGAAAAATTGGTTCTATAACCAAGATCCTTTCAGGCCTTGTGTAAGTGAAAAGCATTATCAGTCTCTAAACAACTGATTTTTTTTTATTTCTATTTAGAAATAATTTCAAACTTGTGGAAATTTTGCCAGAATAAGAATATACAAAGAACACTTGTATGTCACTTATCCAGATTCATCTATCATGAATGAACATTGCCTCATCTCCTTTATAATCTGCTCTTCCCCTCACCCTTCCCAACTCCTTTTCCCTTCCGCCCTATCCATCAGTCTAAAAAATACCTTTCGCCTGCTCTATTTGAGAGAGAAATTGAGAGAAAATTGCAAATATTGTGGTCCTTTACCTCTACATACTTCACTGTTTATTTTCTAGAAATACGGAAACCACAGTATAGTTATCTACTTCCATAAATTAAACTACTTTACATTACTTTTCACATTCCAATATCATCACCTGACCCAACAATGTCCTTCACAGCATTTTGTTCCCTAATGTGAATCATTAGAAGCTCAGGTTTTGGATTTGGCCGTCTTATCTCTTCAGCGTCCTTTAATCTGGAACATTTTCATGGTCTTTCTTTGTCTTCTATGACATGGACAGTTTTGGAGACTAGAGCCCTTCTCTTTTGCTTTTTTTAATAGAAATTTTCTTATTAAGTAGCAAGTCAGATTTTTAAAAAAGAAAACAAGAAAGTTCCTCATTTAAACTTTCTCTCGGCCAAGCATGGTGACTCATGCCTATAATCTCAGCAACTTGAGGGGCTGAAGCGGGAGGATTACTTGAGGCCAGGAGTTTGAGAGCAGCCTGGGCAATAGCAAGACTTGGCACCTATAGTCCCAGCTGCTGGGGAGGCTGAGGTGGGAGGTTTACTGGAGCTCAGGAGTTTGAGGTTCCAGTGAGCTACCAGCTGTGATCATACCACTGCACTACTCTAGCTGGAGTAAAAAAGTGAGACCCTCTCCAAAAAAATTAATTAATAAATAAATAACTAAAAACTAAAGTTTCTCTAATGTTTCCTCGTGACTGGAGTCAGCTTAGACTGCTACAGAAAGGATGCTGTGTCCTTCGAATGGCATTTATATCCAGAGGCACGGATGCTCATCTGTCCCCACCTGTGATATTAATTTTGGTCACTTGGGTCAAGGCATTGTCCTATTTCTCCACTGCAGTTACTATTTTTGTCTTTCAATTAATAAGGAGCCTGTGGTAAGGCAGTGTAATACCAGGTAAATACCATGCTTCTCGCTCAAATGTGCCCCTAGGTCTAGCACATAGGGTGATGCCTGCCTAACTCAATCTTTATGATGACAGCAAAAAAATGAGTTTCTAACACCAGCATTCCCTCCATTTCTACCAATCTGCCTCTGGCATTCTACTAAAGCAAAGGCCCTCTGCCTCCACCATCTACCTATCTAATTACATGTTTATCATTCATAGGCATGCAAAGATTCCTATCATTTTCAATGGTCTATGATACCCTTCTCTTCTTTTTTTGTTTGTTTGAGAAAGAATCTCACCTGGTCACCCTTGGTAGAGTGCCATGGCATCTAACCTCACAGCAACCTCAAACTCTTGGGCAGAAGCTATTGTCTTGCTCAGCCTCCCAAGTAGCTGGGACCACAGGTGCCCACCACAGCACCTGGCTATTTTTAAAAGATGGGGTCTTGCTCTTGCTCAGGCTGATGTCAAACTCCTGAACTCAGGCAATCCACTTGCCTTAGCCTCCCAGAGTGTTAGGATTACAGGCATGAGCCACCGCACCCAGCTTTATGCTACTATTCTTAATTATCTTGGCACTCAACTTGTCCCAAATTCGGCCTAGGCAACTTTTAAATTTCTCAGTTTATCCCCCTATAAAATTCTAATACCTAGACCTTGCTCACTATCAGAATTCTGTTTTATCAAAGAAGCTTATAAAGTTAAAGCACAGCTAAACTTCAGCACTAAGACTCAATTGTTATTCCAATTTTCCTAATGAAAGCTGAGTTATACAGTCACTGCCTTACATATTGTACACACATGTACACACATGTGTAAATGTGTACATTTGACACACCAACGTACATTCAAAAATGGATTTCAGACTCAGTGCCCATAGCTCAGTGGTTAGGGCACCAGCCACATACACCAGGGCTGGTGGATTCAAACCTGGCCAGGGCCTGGTAAACAATGATAACAATAACAACCAAAAAATAGTCAGTGTTGTGGTGGGTACCTATAGTCCCAGCTACTTGAGAGGCTGAGGCAAGAGAATTGCTTAAGCCCAAGAGTTTGAGGTTGCTCTGAGCTGTGACACCATGGCCCTCTACCAAAGGGTGACATACTGAGACTGTCTCGGAAAAAAAAAAAAAAATGGACTTCATTAAAATGAGGATATTAGGCCCGGTGCAGTGGCTCATGCTTGTAATCATAGCACTCTGGGAGGGAGAGACAAGTAGATTGCTTGAGCCCAGGAGTTCGTGATCAACCTAAGCAAGACTGAAATCCCATCTCTAAAAATAGAAAAACTAGCTTGGCCAGGTGGCAGGCGCCTGTAGTCCCAGCTATTTGGGAGGCTAAGAGGATCACTTAAGCCAGGCATCCTCAAACTACGGCCCACAGGCCACATGTAGCCCACCTAGGACATTTATCAGGCCCGCCAGGTGTTTTTACCGCCACTGCCTGTCCTGCTTAGCAGCCGTCTCCTCCCAGGGCCTACAGTCCGGCCCTCCAACGGTCTGAGGGACAGTGAACTGGCCCCCTGTTTAAAAAGTTTGAGGACCCTTTAAGCCCAGGAATTTGAGGTTGCTGTGAGCTGTGACACCATTACATCACAGCACTCTAGCCTGGGACAACAGCATGAGACTGTCTCAAAAAAAAAAAAAAAATGAGGATATTAAATGATTTGCTGCTGTCTGAAGCTGAGTTGCCTTACTAGTGCTTAGCTGATCTGTTTATTCATTCCTCTAAATGGTTAGAGGTGAACCTGAAAGGCTGTCAGCATTTGTATGAGAATCCTAAGACTGACCTTTGAAAACCCAGTCTCTTAAAATCATTTATTTCTAATTGAGAGAGAGAGAATTACCTATAACAACGGTCAAAGATGCACGGCAATCAAAAAACCAAAAACTGCCAAAATTAAGAAAGCTGAGAAACAGTTAGAGACCACAGAACAGGTCAATCATAACAGAATTTTGGAGATAAAACAGAAATTTGAGGAACTTCAGTAAAATTCACGGGCCCTTCAGATGGTAGCTCCTGAGAGCCTCAGAGACTGCAGCTGCCCAAGTGAATTGACTCTAGGTGTGAATCAGGTTCCCTGAGGAAGACTGAAGCCATTTTCCTGCCCCTTTCTGAAATTATCTGCTGCGCTGCAGGGATGGGCAAACTGAGGTTGTTTCAACAGCAGCAGCTCCAGCTTTCCGTGTATAAAGGCTGCGGGGCAGAAGCCTCTTGACTCGGGCTTTCCAGTCCCTGAATCACAGCTACTGTGAAGTGTGGGGAACTCTTCACCTTTAGAATCATTGGCACCTCCTCACACGGGCCATTTCCAGATGAACTGATGGTCATTTCCAGATACCAGCCTAAAACCAACCACTCCTTTAGCCCCTCTTCACATTTTGTAAATACCTGATTCTCTTCTTCTATTCTTCTTCCTTAAACTATGGAGCCCTTTCTCTTGCCTCAAGTTTCCTGCAACTAAAACTTGACAAAAGCAAGACAGATAACAGAGAAGAAAATAAACAAGTTCACACAGATTGTGATCATAGCCGGGAGAAGATAAACAGGACGCAGAGGAGAAAGAGAAGGAAGGCTTCCAAGGAGGACCTGAGGAGAGGCTGACTCAGAACTTGACCTTCACAGTGAGGATGGGAAGTCAGGAGGAACGGGTCAGGCTGAGTCAGCACCTTGGGAAGCAGCCACACCAGAACCCAAGGGTGGGGGTGAATTTGACATGTTTGGGAAATCACAGGAAAGTCAGGGCGGCTATAGCAAAGGGAACGACGGGGAGAAAGGCCGCAGACGTGCTGGAGGAGGAAGGCCAAACCCAAACCAAGCAGACCACAGAGCTACGTAGCATGGGTTTTCTTCTAAGTGCCAGGGAAAGCCAGTAGAAAGATTCAATGAGCAGAGTAACCCATGTGCTTAACATCTGAAAAAGTGCACTCTCCAATTTGCAAAGAGGAGAGCAGATGGCAGAAGGAGAGAGGAAGCAGGAAGACCAGTGGGAGGCTCTCCCAGGAGCACAGGCATGAGAAGTGTGTGGTGTGGACTGGGCAGGTGGCACTGGCATGAGGGGGCCAGTATGGAGCCATAATTGAGAAGGTAGACTTGACAGTACTTGCTGGTGGCACAGATGTGGTGGCTGAGGGCAGATAGTATGGAGCTGAAAAGGAGAATCAAGGATGAGTGGTGGAGAATGTGTTACTGGTTGAGCAACGCTTTTTTTTTTTTTTTTTTTTTTGAGACACAGTCTCACTTTGTCACTCTGAGTAGAGTGCCATGGTGTTGTAGCTCACAGCAACCTCCAACTCTTGAGCTCAAGCAATTCTCTTGCCTCATAGCTTCCAGAGTAGCTGGGACTACAGGTGCCCATCACATTCCCAGCTATTTTTAGAAATGGGGTCTCACTCTTACTCAGGCTCATCTCAAACTCCTAAGCTCAGGCAATCCACCAGCCTCAGCCTCCCAAAGTGCTAGGATTATAGGAGTGAGCCACGCCCAGCCTGAGTAATGCTATTTAAAATTGCTCCCCAAAGCCCAGTGTTTGCTCCTGAAAGGTATAAAAGGATGATCTCCAACTGCCAGAAGTGAAATGGAGCACTTCACAGTCTTTAACGAAGAGACAAGTCTCTTGGTCTCAAATGTCAAAGCCTACTCTACTGCCATGTGGTATCTGCTTCCCCAGACTCACACACCTAGAGCCCCACTTGGACTGGCCACTCTCACTAAGTAAAAATGTAATCTCTACCCCCCTAAATTATATAAAAGGAGGTAAAGAAAGGAAAACCTTGAGACTAGAAAAACAAATGGTTCTTTCTAAACTAACAGTAGCTTTACTTTTTAAATTTCAATATAATTAACTACATAATTAGACTTATGGAGTTCCACACCTTTGTAAAGTCATCCCCCCCATTTATGAAATCGCACTAGATTTGCTTT
Organism: Otolemur garnettii; assembly: GCF_000181295.1. Classification (NCBI taxonomy): domain Eukaryota; kingdom Metazoa; phylum Chordata; class Mammalia; order Primates; family Galagidae; genus Otolemur; species Otolemur garnettii. The sequence continues at coordinate 12,313,777 of NW_003852401.1, read as the reverse complement.
ATGTCAGAAGAAAAGAATTCCAAGAACCTCTGTATTTTTTATCAAAGTTGTGAGAAACACCACAAATGCACATATGCTATTATTACCAAACAAGCAAGTTGTTACAAAATAAATGCCCCAGGCTTCTAAAACCATTTATTATATGCTTTTACATTATAATCATCCTCATGTTGTGAGTGTTCTCTATCTGCCCTCCTAGCGGGTTGCACAAGTTGTATGAATTAGGATACTGTGGCAAGTATGTTGCCCTTGACTGGCTTGAGCCAGTCCTCCAAAAGGACATTTACTACTGTTTACATTTAAAAACAAAATCTTTTCTCTCCCAAAAGTGGTTCTTAAAATTACTATCAGCAAGTAAATATTTAATACCAAGATATTCGAGATGGCTAGTTGTAGTAGTTAAAACAATCTTATTACAATTCTTTCTTGCTCTGTAAAATTCTAGCCATATGAATGTACTTACAAAAAGCAAAATTTACACATAATTGCTAATTAAATCAATAGCCACAAACAAGTATTTATATTAACAGCATGCATGCTTTGAGCACAGTGTTAGAACTGCACACAGCAGCCATGATGTGTACATGGGAGAACCCCTGTGTGACTAAGGAGACCGATGCTCACAGAGCAGTGAAATAAGTTGTTCAAGATCATGCTGCCAGCAAGTGGCAGAACTCACCCATGTTTGCAAACTCAAGTTCCCCTTGTCTGCAAGCCCATGTTCCTTCCTCTCTCCCAAATTCCCTTCTAGAAGGAAGTACAACAAATCTGAAATTCAGACATGCAGGAAAAGAGACTGATTTTGTTAGATTCTTTGTCCCACTTGAGACTTTGGATACAGCTACAGTCCCTTTTTTTCAACTGGTAATGGCTGAGAAATACAATTGTGAATAAACCTGAACATGTTGGATAAATAGTAATTGCCTTAAGGATTGAACCAGAAAATCAGGAAAAGCCTGTATTCATATGAACTACATTCACCTAGTCTACTTTCTTGCAAATGGCACAGAATATCCATGTAGGTAATTCCCACAGCCCTCCGCCCCCTCTTCTAATGACAAAGTCACAATGTGAGAGCAAAACCAACCACTGGCACCACTGCATCCCTCTCCAGCCGTGTGTTCCAATGCCTAACACTCATACTTTATCCTCATCATATATAATGCCAACTCATTTTTATTTCTGCCTGGGAAATTTTGTTTTCACCTGCTGGTTTCTAATTCTTCAATTGTGTTAAGCGTTCAAGAGTACTGAGGAAATAGGCATGAGGAATCTTTATGGGTTGGTAGAAATGTTCTTGGATTGTGGTGACAGCTACACAACTGTGTAGATCCACTGAACTGAACACTTAAAAGGAGCAAATTGTATGACATGGAAATCACAGCTCAGTAAAGCTGGGTGTTTTTAAGTGTATTGAGATAATGCTATTGGATTACCCTAATGCTAATGGCTTACCTGAAGGTAAATTCTCCCTCCTGACTGAAAGGATTTAAAAAAGCACTGAAAAGAATTTCTTTTCTGCTATACAGGGGGAAAAGGCCACGATTTCCTGCCAGAACACCAGAGTGCCTATATCCCACCCCTACTGGATGCAACAGCAAGTATGCCAAGGGGAAATAGTTCTTTAAGGCAGCCAGAAATGCTAAACACAGTCATGTGCCAATGCCAGATGCATATATGATGGTGGTCCCATTAAGATTATATGGAGCCAAAAAATTCCTATACCTAAGGATGTTGTTGTAGCTATAGCAAGGTTGTAGCTCAAGGCATTACTCATGTGGTTTAGTGATACTGGTGTAAGCCAACCTACTGTGCTGCCAGTCATATAAAAGTACAGCACACACAATTACGTACAATACATAATACTTGATAAGGGCAATAAATGCCTATGTTACTAGTTTATGTATTTAATACTTTTTATTATTATTTTAGAATGTATTATTTCTACTGGTTTTTTTTGTTTGTTTGTTTTTTTAAGAAAAAGCCAACTCAACCTTCCTAATGCCTCAACCCTTTAATACAATTCCTCATGTTGTGGTGACCCCCAACCATAAAATTATTTTCATTGCTACTTCATAACTGTAATTTTGCTACTGTTATGAATTATAATGTAACTATCTAATATGCAGGCTGTATTTAGGTGACCCCTGTGAAAGGGTAGTTCAACCCCCAAAGGGGTCATGACCCCCAGGTTGAGAACTGCTGCTCTAAGGCCTGGCGCTGTGGCTCATAGCTGTAATCCTCTGGGAGGCCAAGGCAGGTGGATTGCTTAAGCTCAGGGGTTTGAGACCAGCCTGAGAAAGAGCACCATCTTTTCTAAAAATAAGAAAAATTAGCCTGACCTAGCCAGCACCTGTAGTCTAAGGTGACCAGATTTTAACATTGGTAAAGTGGGACACCATTGATTGGGGGGGGGGGGTTAATTAAAAATTTGGTCTATATGGAGCAACAAAAATTTTCACAGAAAGCAAAAATAGTATTGTAATTTTTTTTAATTTCAACATAAGTACAATTTACAAATATAATACATTAAAAAAATTATGTATAGTATTTTATTCTTTGCATATTTCTCATTTGAGTGAATTTTTTTAGTAGATTGCTGTCGTTGTTTAAAAGGTCATAAAATTTTTCACAAGAATTTGTTAAATTATATTTCACACATAAAATGGCTTTCAAAGTCTCAACACTTAATTGTGATTTTTCTGATGTCCACACTTTATTTACCGTAGAAAAAATGCGTTCAGTTGCAGCATTAGTTCCTGATAAGGACAACGCATATGCCACAATTTTTATTGCATTATTATGGAACATGATTAGTTTCAAAATGATGAACTATTTCTAAACATTTGTTCTCTACTGTGATTTTTGCTGATGTCCAAGATTTAACCTTCTCCTTATCAATATTTTTTTTTTTTTTTTTTTTGAGACAGAGCCTCAAGCTGTCCCCCTGGGTAGAGTGCCGTGGCATTACAGCTCACAGCAACCTCCAACTCCTGGGCTCAAGCGAGTCTCCTGCCTCCACCTCCCAAGTAGCTGGGACCACAGGCGCCCGCCACAACGCCCGGCTATTTTTTTTTTTGGTTGCAGCCGTCATTGTTGTTTGGCAGGTCCGGGCTGGGGATTCGAACCCGCCACCTTAGGTGTACGTGGCTGGCGCCTTAGCCGGTTGAGCTATAGGTGCCGAGCCAATATATTTTTTTAATAATGATACCTCGTAAGTCCTAAGTGTCACTTTCAAGGCCAGCACTAGACTTTTTGCCACCACTATAAAATATAAATAATACGAGTACTGTCTGCTAAATTCATGAAATAAATAAATAAATAAATTACCTAAATTATCTGAATAGCTGATTTGTTGACATCACTTTTTTAACTAGCACTAGCACGCAATACAATGTGTATCGTCTGAGAGACAGTTACAAAATGTTTTCGTGGTTGCCAATGCCAAAAAATGCCATTGTTCATTAAGTCCAAACGGTGGTGGTCGAATTCTAACAACTGATCAACAATGTGAACTTTGATAAGCAGTTCTCAATAATCAGTTTTCAACAATTATTTGTTATTATTAAAGTTTAACATTATAAAATTAACAAAAATAATACAAAACTCATATCCTGGCTAAACAGTCACATGGCAACCGAAAACCATATATTCCTTTCCCTTTCTCCCGTTTCCTAGCTTGTCCTGCATTCTTTCCAAAAATTGGGACTTTTTGAAAATGCCACGGGTCGCGGGACAAACTGTTAAAAATCGGGACTGTCGGGCCAAAACCAGGATGTCTGGTCACCTTACTGTAGTCGCAGCTACTCAGGAGGCTGAGGCAGATCTTTTGAGCCTGGTAGAGGCCATGGCACTCTAACCAGGGTCACAGAGTGAGAGTCTGTCTCAAATAAATCAATAAACAAACAGAAAGCTTATTAAGTAAAACAGCCTCAGGCAAGTTCTTCAGGGAGTATTCCAGAAGAAAGCATTGGGGTTTTTTTGTTTGTTTGTTTGAGACAAGAATCTCACTTTATCACCACCCCCCACCCCCAGCAGAGCGCTGTGGAGTCATAGTTCACAGCAACCTCAGACTCTACTCCTCAAGCTCTCCTCTTGCCTCAGCCTCCCAAAGCAGCTGGGACTACAGGCACCTGCCACATTGCCTGCCTGGTTGTTTTTTGGAGATGGGTTTCTCACTCTAGCTCAGGCTGGTCTCGAAGTCACGAGCTCAGGCGCAGAAGAAAACACTGTTATCCTAGGAGATGACAACTCCACATGTGCTACTGCCACTGAAAACCTTCCCGGCACAAGATGTGTTGGTGGAAGAAGACGGTGATATTGACATTATTGGCCCTGCACAGGCCTAAGCTAATGTGTGTGTGTGTCTTACTTTTTAACCAAAAAGTTTAAAAAGTAAAAAAAAGTGACAGAACAAAACCCTGTCTCCAAAAATGTAAAGAAAAAAATGTTTGGAGAAAAGCTTGAAAAGGATATAAAGAAATTTCTGTACAGCTTTACAAAGTTTTTATTTTGTAAGCTAAGTGTTATTACGAGAACCAAAGTTTTTAAAAATTAAAAAGTTTATGAAGTAAAGCTACAGTAAACCAGTTATTATTTTTAAAACATGTTTTTTATAAATTTAGCACAGCCTAAGTGTATAGTGTATAAAACCAGTCTAGGGCAGTGCCTGTGGCTCAAAGGAGTAGGTGGCCGGCCCCATATGCTGGCGGTGGCGGGTTCAAATGCAGCCCTGGCCAAAAACTGCAAAAAAAAACCACCAGTCTCACAGTAATTGATAGTAATGCCCAGGCCTTCACAACCTACCATTCACTCACTGATTTACCCAGAACAACTTCAGTCCTGCTGTTCATGAAAAGTGCCCTGTACAGGTGCACCGTTTTTATCTTTTATCTCATATTTTATTGTACCTTTTCTATGTTTAGATACACAAATACTTAGCATTGTGTTACCACTGCCTACAGTATGCAGTCCAGGTTTGCAGCCTGAGATCAATGGCTACACCATATGGCCCAGGTGTGCACTAGGCTACAACACCTAGTTGTATAAGGACACTCTATGATGTTCACACGATGACAAAACTGTCCTCAACTCATTTCTCAAAGACATATCCCCATTTAATGATGCATGACTGTAGTTACTGAGCATGTGGGGGGAAGAAGTAGGCCCTGGAAAGGCTGGAAGAGAAGTGGTACCTAAGGGATATCTAAAATGATTTTTTTAAAAATTGACCAAGTGAGGGGATAGCATATAAAAAGTTGGGGGGGGGGGGGAAACATGACCTTTCAGGAAATGAGGCACAAGAAAAGGAAATACAAGCACATCAGAATGGCTGATGTGAAAGGTTCATGTTAGGAACATAAGAGCTGAGGACCCACCGTAGACCTGCTGAGGAAGAAGGGGCAGGTGGCAGGACACAGGGAAGCCCATAGGACATAGGGCTACTCTTAGGACACACAGTGAGCATCTTCAGAGGCCCCAGCTCCCCAGCCACATGACCTTCATGAAAAGCACTAAGCAAGATCCTAAGTGAAGCCTTATAAGCCATACTGAAGTGTTTACATTTCACCTCAAAGGCAATGAGAAGCTGTCAACAGACTTTCAGATGCCAGGGGAGAAAGGACAGATGCCAGGAAAGAGAAGTGGAGCCAGCACATTGCTTTGGGACAAACAAAACAAGAACCCTCCAGTCCCTCCAGGGTCCAGGAGTGCTTGCAACTGTGACCTCTCGTTACCTTTTAACCTCTTAGACTCAGTAACTGAACACAAACACACCTTTCACAGACCACAACTCCCATGAACAATACCTAAGTGCTACATGAAAACCCTGCAAGAACTTTATGACATTCACCAGTGGAAAGAGAATCCATAACAAAATGCTTGGAAGGAACCAGAGTTTACAAAACCATCTATTTATCAGTGAGTAAATGCCATTTCCAGAATGTTATTGACATTGCCACCTCCCTTGCTGACAAATATTAACAGTATTCAGCTTTAGAGGGAGCCAGAACAGATGGCCCTTGAGCCCAGGCTACTGTTCTTTTGTGTTGAATGGTTTCCTTTCTCCCCAGGAAAGGAAAGGGCTGTAAACTTGCAGAATTTACCCAGCAGAAGTCCTGGGTACTAGCCTAAGAGGTAACTGCATTTATCCTGCAGGAATCCACAGGAACCCCCTGGAGGATTGTTGTGCAGGTGAGGAATGGGTCACCTACACAACACCAGTTGTTACAGGGCAGGGAAAACAATGTCAAGTAGCCACAAAGCACAGCCTGCACAAAAACAGTGCCAAGGACCCAGCTTTGAGGCCCATTTGCTATGCAATGCATTAGCCCTTAATCCTCGCAATAACCCTATCACGTAGGTTCTATTAGCTTCATCTTTCTGATGAAGAAACTGAAGCTTAAAGAAAATGATTTCTCCAAGGCTGTACATGGAGGGGCAGGGATACAACTCCATGTCCATCTGACTCTAGAACTTGCACCACACCACTTCATGAGATGTGTCAGGGCAACTTCTATTTTTCCTTGTTTTTCATGCCTTTAGAAGTATAAAGGAAATAAGCAAATTTATTTCATAAGGTTTACAACATATTAGGAACAAACTCACATAGAAATCACCTAGCAGGTGTCAGACTTTTTCTGAAAGGCCCTAAAAATATTTAGGCTGTGTAAGCCAGGCAGTCTGTTTCCCAATTACACAACCATACCATTGTGGTGGGAAAGCAGCCATAGGTAACGCCTAAACAAATGGGCATGGTTGTGTTCCAATAAAACTTTATTTACAAAAATAGGCAGGAAAAGTACATGTTCCATTTGGCCTTCTGGTGAAGTCTGTGGCTCCCTGACCTAGTGAAAAAGGCACTGAATTTAGGGTCAAGGCACCTAGCTTCTAATCCTTCTGTGCCTAAACTAGCTGAGGACCTTGGGCCAATCATTTCCTTCCTGTTTCCAAGATGTGTACTTCTGCAGAATCTTCTCAATTAACTACAAAATAAAGCAAAAATATTTTTTAACATACCAAAAGGTTAGCCGCAAATTCTTTGTTAAATCCATTAACAATGACGAGCGGCAGCAATACCTTCAAGTAAAAGCATAAGGGCAAACAGAACTAGCATTTTAGGAGGACTTCTATCTGTGCCAGGTGCTTGGTAAAGTATAATCTGATTTCATCTTTCATAAGCGAAGAGTGCCAGAGAAGTTAAATGACATGCCCAAGGCCAGATAGCAAATGGGAAACCTGGATGTGAACCCAAACTAGCTTCTCCCTCAGAAGCTCTACACTGCCCTGCATGGGTACTCCTGGTCTTGGTCAAAGAGCATTTCACTTTCTGTCTTCATCTGTCTTGTTAGCCTCCTCTTAAGTGATCAAACCCTATTTGGCCTGAAAAACAGGGTGAGAATCTGAGGCTTGTTTTCTTCAGCTCTGAATAGAAAGACTATGACTCATACACTGAAAAAGACCAGGAGCTCCAGAACTCCAGGAAAATGTGGTCTGGGAAAGCAGGGACAGAGAAAAGAAGACCAAACACCCTCAAAGAAACATGACTGGCCCTTCCGGCCATACGAGGGTGGTGGGTCAGGCTGGGTCTGTATCTGAGAACCTAGGCTAGGGTAAGACATAAGCCTCTGGGATGACTCAAAAGTGCCTGACCTTGTCTGTCTCTTTAACACTGCATCTCAGCTTAGAGATGGGGTCAGGAAAGGGAAAGTGAAACCAAAGAAATGGGATCACCACGGCTTCCTTTATCACACACACATACATGAGAGAAGAACAGGAAAAAGAGAAGACATGGAAAAATATTCCCCGAATATAGGAGGGTTAAGTACAAGCATCTCCTCACAGGGCCAAAAAAAACCTAGAAAAAAACAAAGCCAAACTCCTCCACTACCCATTCAAGGCCTATCAAAATCTGGCTGGGACACACCCACAGCAGCTCTCAGGCCTTAAGCACTTAACTCTCACAGGCCCTCTGCTCAGATCATAAGGCCTCCATCCCACTGCAACCTGGGGTTGCAGGTTGCAGAACATGCAACCCTGCCACTCCCTCTGCCTCAAAGAATGAAGGTGACCTTCTCCCTCACTGCCTGCTGAAATTTCACCCCTCAAAGCCCAGATCAAGTGTCACCTAGATGATAGATGTCAAAGCTGAAAGGAACTCTACAGACAGATCATCAACTTCATGTTGCCTGTGAAACCAAGGAAACCAAGGCCCCAAAGAGTTAAGGGACTTGCGCTGTCACACAGCTGGTCTGGAAACCAAATCAGCTGACTCCCAGGCAGGTGATGAGAGCGGGGTAAATGTCCTGCAGTGTAAGAGGCTTCTTCTCTTCCAGGAGCACAAGGCCACTTGAACTCTCTCTGCAACACTCCAGGGCAGAATTGTTTGTGTCCACATTCCTGACTGACTGCACCAGAGGAGCCCAAACCATATCTTACTTGTCCTCTTATCATACTACATAGCTAATATCGCAGATGGGGCCCTTTCGTGGCTCCAAAAGTCATTCAACACACAAACAAAACACCAGAAAATCACCTGCCTCCTGGCCTCTTGTCTTACCCTCTCCCCTCAGCCTCCATGCCCCACCAGAGAGTCACCTAAAATGCTGATCTCTCCACTCCTAGACTGAAAGCCTTAAATGCACACCATGATCCCAACAATCTGGCATGAAAGACCCTGAATGGCCTTCCTGCCTGTGATGGTTAAATTTAGGTCAACTTTACTGGATTAGGGATACCCAGTTACTCTGTGCATTTCAAGTACATCTGTGAAGGTGTTTCCAAAAGAGATTGGCACTTGAAAGTTCATGTGCAATTTAAAATCGCAAACTTTATGTGTGTGTGTGCATATATATTCAGCATAATGTCAGCAATGCCAATAAGACATGTCCACAGATCACAGGAAAAAGCATTTACTGCACACCCACCACCTTTAAAGAACTTAACATGCAAGATGGCATTAGTAACTGCCAGGAGTTCCCCACTTCAGGAGTCCTTTAAAGAAGTGAGATGACCTCACCAGTGCAGCCGGCTGGCTGTGATGCATTAGGAGAGCACGCCAAGCACGGAGGAGAGGAAGAGAGTTTTGACCTAGTTGGTGACCAATGGCAAGCTAAAAAGGAAATCCCTCGTCCTTGGAAGCCTCAGAGGCACCCATGGGAGTCCCAGGGTACTCATCTTTGGGAAGTGTGTGCAAAATAACTTCAGGAGACTCTGCCTGAGATGGCTAGTGGGGGTTGGGAAGCTGTCAACAAATGGCTAGAGGGAAACCCTGAGCCCGCAGAATTAAGAGTATCAGATTCACACTGTGGATAATTAGTAACAGCATTCTAGGCAGGTAGATAAGCAGCTAAGGCAAGGGAGAACTGACACCTGCCCACAGAAGAGTAACTGTGTTACTAGACTTTAAAGAAAGGGCATCCAGGTACAGGGGAGGAAAAGTTTCACTGGGAAAGCACCATTCAAAAAAATTGATTGGATTCCAAGAGATCCAAAAAGCAAACATTTCAGAGAAACTGGCTGTGTGTTAACCTGAGCTGGAGGTGGGACTGATGGTGAAGTGATAGTTTCCCTCCACTAACCTGCATTACCAACTAACAAACACCCTTTCTTAACATTGTCCAAATGCATCCTGTCATGAACGAACGGGACATGCTCCTCAGTAAAAACATTCCCCGTGAGCCACAAGGGTTATTCATTCTGCTTGTCATCCTTCTCCATCTTCCACACCCTGAAAGCAGATGGGATTGAACCCTACCCCTCTTCCTCCTTAGGCAAAAGCACCCCTACTCAGCCACACAAAGAACAGAATTATCACTGAACAACTCTCTCCCAGCACCGCTGACCCTCAAAACCCACCAAGGCAAATCCTCATTCATGTCCTCTCTGGGCAGTCCCTCCCATCCGGCCTCCTCTCTTCTGAACCCCCAGCCTCTGCTCCACTTCAGTCTCATCACCTCCCACACTAACTGCTGCAACAGGCTCCTGGCCTTCCTGCTGTCATGTCAACAACCTGGCTGCATCTCCTTCACCAGATTTGCCTTTCTAGAATAATCTTATCACACGTGCCCCATTAAAAACCTCCCAGATTCTCACTGTGTAGGAGATAAAACCCAAACTCCTTTGCTTGACATTCCAGACACATCACCTGATCCAAGCCCACCTTTTCCATCTCAGGCACCAGTGGGTCTCCTTCTCATTTTGCCAAATACACTGCTCTCATTCCAGCCCATCTCAAACTCCTTCAAAGCCTGTGCCTTATCCCACTGGCTCTGCCTAGCACAACCCCGCTCACCCTTTGAGCCCCAGTTCAAGTACCATCTCTCCTTTCAGGTCTTTGCCAGCCCCGACAGTAGGGAGCCCAACCATTCCTGATTGCACCTGTTGTCCTGCGATAACTACTAAAACTTACAAGGCAATAAATCCACTGCTTTGGATGCTCTGGATGATGAGACACCCCGCCTCCCAACCCAAAATCTACCCTGACCAAAAGTGATAACTGGTTACCTGTGCAACTATTTTACTAGACTGTGTGTGCTCCTCGAGGGTAACAACTGCCTTGTTTTCCTGTGTATATCCAGTGCCTAAAGACTGTTAGCACCTGACAGGTGTTCAATGAACACCTGGAGGGAAAGAATAAATATGGTTCTAAGAAAATTGTGATAACCAATTTTATCAAAACTTCATCTAAACTTCCAAGGGGAAATTTTCTAAATCAGAACCAGATCTAAAAATTACTGGGCCAAAAAGCAGGCCATGAAAGCATCTGTCACATAAACCATTTCTTTCCCTAAGCCAGTATGTCTCAACTTTGTTTCATTATCACTCTCCTGGGAAGCCTACGTATAAAGCTTACTATTTTTATTCAATAATAAAATTCAGAATGATGCAAAAACTTTAAGTTAATTTAGGCCAGGCGTGGTGGCTCACCCCCATAATCCTAGCACTCTGGGAGGCCGAGGCCCGTGGATTGCCTGAGTTCACGGGTTCCAGACCAGCCTGAGCCAGAGCAAGACGTTGTCCCTAAAAATAGCTGAGCATTGTGGTGGGCGCTTATAGTCTCAGCTACTGGGAAGGCTGAGGCAAGAAATCGCTTGAGCCCAAGAGTTTGAGGTTGCTGTGAGCTGTGACGCCAAGGCACTATATCAACGGCGACAAAGTGAGACTCTATCTCAAAAAAACAAACAATAAATAAAAGTAAAATTTAAGTTGATTAATATTTAACCTTATAACTGTATTTTCTCAGTATTTCAATATAATTATAATGTAAAATATAATATATAAAACTATATATGTAAATTATCAATTTTTATAACTATATAATAGCAGTGTAACCAATTTTTTTAAAACATTCAAAACTTGTTATTTTTTCAGCAAAAATAAGACAACTGAAAAAGTTATTTTCTTAAAAGTTATTTTTAGTCAAGTTTTTGTTTCATATGACAAAATAATTTTTACCTACACAGAAGATATTCATTCAGATATTGTCAATTTTTCCACTTGACATTAATTATTGGAAGGATGAATAACTTTAATGGAATTAAATAATAAAATATCAACTATTCTCATTTAATTCTCAAATCCCAAGTCACACACACAAAAACACAGAAATGTAAGCAAATGTAAGCCACGTTCACGAGGCAGCCAAAGGAAGTCTGTAAGTATGTGGAGGTCACCACAACTTCAAGATCAAGCAACTGATAAGAAAGTCCTCCAATCACAGACATCTATTTGCCATAAATTGTTGCATATATTCTGCATACATATTCCAGGAACTCATTGTCAGCATTGCTTGTGCAACACCAAGAAAACCCAGTGAGAGAAATTTAAATGTTAAGAAATAAGATTTTGTCAATTGAGCTTTGAAGGCCACAAATCATCATAAGATGCTTTCCTCTAAAGAACCAATTTTTGCCTCCCTTGAGGACGCAAGTCCTAACATCTGTGCTCGCACAGCTATTGTACTGACACCTTTTAAAATAAAATCAGTTTGCCCAAGAAAACATCCATCCCACAGCTATCATGAGAGCTTCTCTACCACTATCATTCTTTGGGTACTTTGAAAGGAAAAGGATTCCCATATTATTAGTGGGGTCCGAAAAAGGATCCCTTTTAGGGCTCATCCCAGTCATTCTTTCAGATAAGGAAACTGACAGGACCCTCAGAGGCTGAAAGACTTCCTCAATCAATGTCACTAGTCATGGACAGGACCTTATCTGTCTTGTTCTATGTCTCCAGGCTAAAACAGGGGTTGGCACCTAAAGTAAGCAGATGTTTGCACACATAAATGATGAATGACTTTGGGGCAAGGAGAGATAAGAGACAGGTTACCTAATTCCTAGCCTAGTACTTTTCCAAATATACCACTTCGTCCCTTTTTACTTCTCAAGACTACAAAATGACTACAAATACTATGAATATCAAATATGGCCACAAGATTACTGGGCTCTCTTAAATGTAGGAAAATCTTCCTAGCTGAAATATGCTATTTACATATCCAGTAAAATCGAAGAACAGAGCTTTATTAACTTATGGATAGAGCGCTTCAGCCATTTACAGAAAGTTAGGGACTTTCTACAAGTAAGTCCCAGGTACTCACTCTATAACCTACTACTATTTATTTGTTTACCCTGACTCGAGCTCTTTTCCAAAGTTCTTGTACACACATCCTATCTCCCTATCCAGATTGAGAACCCTGGAGGCCAAAACTATACCTTCTAAGGCACCTACCAAGTTTGAGCACAGAGCAAATCTCAATACATGGTTGCTAAATATACACCAATGGCCAGGCACAGTGGCTCATGCCTGGAATCCCAGTACTTTGGGAGGCCAAGGCATGTGGATTGCCTGAGCTCAGGAGTTCAAGACCAGCCTGAGCAAGAGCAAGACCTGTCTCTAAACAAAGCTAGCCAGGCATTGTGGTGGGAGCCTGTAGTCCCAGCTACTTGGGACTCATTCATAGTTAATGAATAAAAAAAATAAATAAATAAAGAATATAGCAAAAATTGAAAAGTTTTTAAGCAACATCTTTTCCTCATTCATTCATTCATTCATTCAACAAATATACAATTACCAAGCATCTGTGTGCCAGGTTCTCTGCTCTTCCAAAACCTTACTTCCCCCACAGAGCTAGAGCCCTCCTCATCATCAGGTAAGGCATAGCTTTTAGTCAGTGGGCATAGCTTGTCTAAGTTATTTCTGGAAAAGTTCCAGTTCTATTGTCCCAGTGTTAATAATTAATACAGCAGCCCCTCAACAATGCTCTGGTGTAGACGATTGCACAGCCGTGGGCACAGCAAATCTTTTCTGACAAAAAGGCCAGGATTCAAATATTTCTCCAGCCTACCGTCTCATTTCCTCATTTATAATATGATCAAGCTAAATGATTATATATAGGGAAGTGGTTGGGGACAAGCCTGGGATATGAGACTGAGACCATACTGCAAAGAGCCTTGCAGGCCAAGCACATGGATATTTAATTTAATAGACAAAAGGGGCCATAAAAACTTTTGAGGAAGGAAGTGAATGTATGGTCAAAGCACCAGGAAAGCACTGCTACCTTGATTACAGAGAACTAAGACAGGAAGAACATGAAGGAAAACGGCTGGCTCCAGCTCACACCAAAAAGATAGCCTAAAGCTATAAACAGAGGTTGTCCAGATGAAAATATCTACAGATATGCTACTTCATCATTTGCCTTTATAAGTTGTTTAAAAGTTTCAGCAATAAATAGATACAGCTAAACAAGCAGCAGTTCACTGGTGTGTGGTCTTGGGGCCGTCAATACAAGGCACAGGCTACAACGAAGCTTCTGGACACCCTGGCCTCTTGTCTGCCAGTCATGTAAGGAAGCTACAGTTCAGTTGTTGTTTTGTTTTCATTTTAAGGCCCACATTTAAAGCATAGTGTTCGTGGTTAGGAGTTTCCTGGCATTAGAGATGGACAGGAATCTCAACCGCCTCCTCCAGATCATCCACTATTACATCATTTGAAACCAAAGCCTTCTAAGGACAGCGACAGGTAAAATGGCAGCAGCAGCAGCTATGGGTGCTGCTACAGCTGTCAGAGCCTCCGCCTCAACTTCAAGCATAAGAGAGCGCGCTCTCTCCGGAGCTGCCAAGTGCTGAAAGAACAGTCAATAAATCAACAGGTCCGGCGCTGCCGCCGGGAGGTGCTCAGACGCCGCGATGGGAGGAAGTAGCTAATTACTTAAACATAGTTGAGACCACAGGAGTTTCTCAAAGCGCCTTCCCACGTCAACTACCCACACTGGAGACCTGTTTGGGTAAGTGTCCCGGCCCTGCGTGGGAGGAAGGAGAAGCCCCAGAGCCTGGGCTGCTTATCCTGCCCTCTGGCCCTCCAGACTCTCAGCAGTCCGGCCTGACCCTGACCCGGACGGAAGATACCCCTCAACTCTTCCTCCGTCCCGCTGTCCCACTCTTTTCATAGATCGGAAACCTGTCGGATCTGCCACCAAGAAATTTCCACAGAAGGTGAGATTCCCAGGTTGGGAGACGATTCCACAGAACCCCAGAAGGCCAGTGTCCGGACTTCAGGGTCAGACTTCGTAAAGCCCGGGAGTCCCTAGAGAGGTTCTGAACGGCTCGGAGATGCGGTCCCCCGCTCCCGCTCGCTCGCACCGAACGGTCCTCCAGACCGGTGCCCCAAGCCTTGGCAGCCCCTCTGCTCGGCGCGCCTCAGGGCCCCCCTTGCTCCGACCGGGACAGACCTACGAAGGCTGGGTGCCCCCACCCATACCCGTCCCAGGCAGGGGATCAAGGGGGCGGGACCTCGGCTGCCGCAGCCAGGCTCACTCCTCACTCACGGACTTCTATCCCGGGTCTCAGGGGCAGTGCCCGCACTCCCCATCCGCTAGTACCTCGTCGGCTTCCAGCTCCGCTTGGCCGCCTATGAGTGCCATGTTCCTCTTCCGGCTGCTGCCGCCCTAAAACCGAGCAGAGAACTCAGAAACTACTCCGTTTCCTCGGCTCGGGGATCAGCGCAGCGCCAGCCAGGGAAGGGGTCTCCCGCCGAACGCGCCGGGTCCCGGGCGGGGCTGAAGCGTAGCAAAGCCGAGCTTTCCCCGCCCCCGGCGCGGGCGGGCCCAAAGAGCATCCATTTCCCGAGAGGACTTCGGTCGCCCCGCCCCGCCTCTGGCCCCGCCCCCTATTGCCCCGCCCCCCACGCGGCTGCATACGGGGAACCAACCCGGTTCCGGCAACGCGTCTCCGCCCCCAGCCGGCTACCCCACCCGCCACGCGGGCGGAATCACCTGGCGGACTGAGTCTGTGGGTTCCTGCCGGCCTTTAGGGAAGGTTCCTTGAGGTTACCTGTCGCCTGTGCTCTGCTGAAGTTGGCACGCTCCTAGAACCTGGAGAGCGCAGAATTAACAAGGCCAAGGTCAAATTTGTGCTCCTCATGGGGCCCATGGAAACATCCACCTGGTCTTTGGTGTAGCGCCATTTCCTTCGCCAAGTGGGAACAGCATTTCGCAGGTGGTGTGGTCTTGGGTCACGATCACCTCTGACACGCCACCTGCCCCGACACGAGATTGAGAACACCGTCTTCAGATACAAGGACGCTGTGTTTGCTTCTGTAAATGTTTAAAAATAGAAAAACCACAGGACAAGGATTTATAGCACTTGGCGCTCTTGTACCTCCCTCCCCTCGGTCCTGTTTACTTCCCCAATAGCATCCTGTACTGACCCCTTTTGTAGCTCCAAACATAATTGTAAAATTCGTGGTATAAACTCCATGAGGGTAGGATGGTGTCTGCTTCAGGTTGTATCCCCACCCAGAACACTGCCTTGTGGTGCTCAACAAATATTTGCTGGCTGATCTCAGAAGCTGAATCTTCCTTCTGACATGTAAAATAATTAAACCAAACTATTTAATTGGAAAGTTAAAAGCTACATTTTTAAGGATTGGCGGGGGGAGGGCTTTGTTTTACATACAAAAAAAATTCAAGTTTAAGAGTTCAATTCAGTGACAAGTATTTACAAAACACTCTCCCAATCATAATATTGAACATTCCCCCAGTTCCCTATGACCCTTTTCTGTCAATTTCCTACCCCCTCTTCCTGGACTGTAACAACTACTGATCTGCTTTATATCACCATCATTTTGCCTTTTCTAGAATTTCACACAAATCAAATCATAAAGCATGTGATCTTTTCTGTCTGGCTCATGAAAGCCTACTTAATAGTCACCCAGTGATAATTATAAAAATAGCTAACAGTTATTGAGCACTGACTGTGTGCTAGGACTATGCCGAGTCCCTTCAATATATTATGTCCCTTATTCTTCATAACCCCATATTACAGGGTAGTATTATCTCACAGATAAGAAAACTAGGGCTTGGAGAGTTTTAGGTAACTTGCCTGCGGCCAGACAGCTATGAAGTAAGTAGGAATGACAAAATCTGAAACCCAGCAGTCTGATCTAGGGCCTGACAGATAACCATTGCTCTGTGCTGCCTCCAGCCACCCTCCTTCTCTTTCTCCCTTTTTGTTTCAGTAGAGCAGCTGCCTGTACATGCCCATGACACACATTTTTAGTGAGTCACCTTTGCACTTTTGACATTCGCCCTACCATTTTAATGAATCACCATGTACCTTTATACTAGAAATAGTTTCTATCTCAGAAACAATATGAAAAAAATGGGTTAGGTTGTGGTGATGGTTACTCAACTCTCTGAATTTACTAAAAATCACTGAATTGTATACTTACAATGGGTGAATGTTATGATTATGTAAGTTGTATCTTAATAAAGCTGTTTTTAAAAACTGGTTAACACATTCTTTGGACTCTTAAAATCAGATAGACTAGAAGGGACCTAGATGTCAATTTTTTTTTTAAGACAAAGCCTCAAGCTGTCACCCTGGGTAGAGTGCTGTGGCATCACAGCTCACAGCAACCTCCAACTCCTGGGCTCAAGCAAGTCTCCTGCCTCAGCTGCCCAAGTAGGCACCCGCCACAACGCCCAGCTATTTTTCAGTTGCAGCCATCATTGTTGTTTGTTGGGCCCAGGCTGGATTCGAACCCGCCACCTTAGGTGTATGTGGCTGGCGCTTTAGCCACTTGAGTCACAGGTGCCGAGCCTAGATGTCCTTTGATTTCAATAACCCTCAAAGTTTTCACTCCTTCCCCTACCCCACCTCCACTCCACTCCTACCTCATCCTATTTATATTTCACTTTTTGAGGCATGAGTTCCCATCTGGGTCCAAAGTCTATTCTGTGTTACTCATGTGTGATTCTGTTTTTTAAAGTTCATAAGTTCCTTAATTAATATGCCTTTTTTTGAGAGAGAGAGTTTCGCTTTGTTGCCCTAGGTAGACACGGCATCATAGCTCACAGCAACCTCAGACTCCTGGACTCAAGCTATTCTGTTGCCTCAGCCTCCTAAGTAGCTGGGATTATAGGCACCTGCCACAACCCCTGGCTATTTTTAGAGGCAGGTGGCTCTGCCTGGGCCTCCCAGAGTACTGGGATTACAGGTGTGAGCCACCGGGCCCAGTCAGTATCCCATCTTTTGGACTTACAGCCATCTTCCTAGTGCCTGCTTCTTCTCCCATAATATGTTTTGTTATTCTGTCTTATGAATTTCAACTCTTCAAATTTTAGAGAGCTATCAAAGAACTTGGCTCTAATTAGTGACATCATTATGTTATAATAAGGTGACCAGACGTCCTGCTTTTGATGGGACAGTCCTGATATTTAACAATTTGTCCTGCATCCCATGGCATTTTTAGAAAGTCCTGATTTTTGGAAAGAATGCACAACAAGCTAGGGAACGACAGGAAGACCAGGAAGGGAATATACGGTTTTCAGCTGCCAGGTGGCTATTTCGCCAGGATATGAGTTTTATATTATTTTTGTTAATTTTATAATGTTAAACTTGAATAATAACAAATAATTGTTGAGAACTGATTATCAAGAACTCCTTATCAAAATTCGTATTGTTGATCAGTTGTTAGAATTCAACAAGAAATATGCCAAAGAATAAAATAATACTATACATAATTTTTAATGTATATTTGTAAATTGTACTTATGTTGAAATTTAAAAAATATTACAATACTATTTTTGCGTTCTATGAAAATTTTTGTTGCTCCATATAGACCAAATTTTTAATTAAGAACCACCACCCTCCCACCCTACTACCCCTTGTCAATGGTGTCCCGCTTTACCAATGTTAAAATCTGGTCACCTTATGTTATAACGAGAATCAAGTCTAATTTTTCAAAAACCTAGACTTATGAATGAAGTTCTCTGGGTTTTTTTAATATCAGGAATCAAATCTAAAACCCTGTATGTTTTAAATTCATGTCATAAGATGAGCAGCACTCATGTTTCAATTACAAATAATGAATAAACATGTTCTGGCCACCAGAACATCTAATCAAATTTGCTTTGCCCCAGGCAGATGTCAACTTTTTTTTTCCTACACATGTGATTTTACAAGATCATGAATCACAAATACAAAATAGTTTTTTTCAAAGAGTAATTAGAATGAATTTTGTTTTTGTAACAGAATTCCCCTTGCCAGTTCACTGATAACATTATACTCTTAACAATCAAGTGAGATTACTCAGATTTTCCATTTCCCAGAAGTAACTAGCATAGAGACCAACTAAGCAAGAGGGTACGTGAATCTTTTCATTTTGAAGCCACACCTACTTGGAGCTATTTCAAAAGAAATCTACTGTTGCACACACTCTAATCTTTAACATTCCTGAACTTGTTCAACATCCTTAGCTGATACAGTTTTTTGCTGATACTTGATTTAAATAAAAATTGAATCATCATTTTGTGTAGTAGGAGGAGCTCAATTCTTGAAATAAGTTTTCATTGTAAATCACGTGCTTGTCAATGGCTTTGTCTCACATTCATGCCTTAGGTCCTCAAGGAAAATAGCTCTAAAACAGCTCTTCCCTCTCACTCACATCCTCCTATGTATCATAGCACTGATTATTACCTGGAACTCTCTTGTCCATTCGTTTGTTTACTTGATGGTTTGTGTCCCTCAACAAAAGCATGGGCACACAAAACACACGCACACAAAACAACGTAAGGTCCAAGAGGAAGGGAACCTTATGTTTTGTATCTGTAACAAAAACCCTGGTGCCAAATATGTAATAAACAATAAATGGCTGTTGAGTGAATGAAAGTATGAAAGCTGATAGTATGTTAAGCATTATTGTTTGGACCTAGCAATACTAATGTTTTAGCATAATCCAATAATAATGAGAGAGAATTAAAGAATACAAATTGTATGTAGTCTAAAATGTAAATATTGTTTTCCAGAGTAATGTGGCAAGCGTGATCACTATCTTTAATGCCTGCTCATTTTTTCAAAATTATAGAAGTGGTAAGCACTTAGAAGTCCCTCAGTGAGCTCAAGAGAAATAATTCATGTCCCTGAGAGAGGTTTCCATGCTAGGGGAAAAAAACCTTATGACTTAATGGAGACTGGGAGTTGGGTAAACATTAATTTTGCCCCACTTAAGAGTTGTTTGTTCACTTTTTTCATATATATATATATGTGTGTGTGTATGTGTGTGCGTGTACTCTTTTTCCATATATATACTCTTTCCGATCATTTCCTATTTATTTTCACAAAATCTTTTTAGAGTAACACCATTTTCTCAGATAAAGAAAGTGAGACCCAAAGAAAAGACTGACAACACAAAGAAGAACTTTGGCAACATTTGATCTCAGGGCAGAGTGTTGATGATTTAAAAACAAGACCAATAAGAATAAATAGGCAATCTGTGGCAGACATGGCTCATTACCACCTACTGTTCATTCTCCCCAGGCTCCATTCGTAAGACAACCTGACTTTATAAAGGGCAGCATACTCCTGGCTAAAAAGTTAGTTTCAAAGGACTCCTTTACAAGTAGGAATGGCCAATGTGTCTAAATTCTGGCCAAAGAAATGTATTTCACATATAAGAAGGCTATTTTGAAGGGAAATGACTCAACTGGAGCATGTGCCCTTTTGCTCTTCCTCCTTCCCACAGCCTAAAACAGATGTGATGATTGGAGCTGTCACAGCCCTTTTGGACCATGAGATAATACCTTGGTAATAGAAGCCTTAAACTAGAAGAATAAAACAAAAAGACAGATGGAGTCTGAGTTACTATATCTGTGGTGCTGCCGTACAAGTCCCTAAACTACCAACCTCCAGGCTTCTATTACATGAATGATATATCTGGCAAGCTACTACTGTTATATTGAGTTTTCTGTTATATGCAAGCCTACCAAGGATTGCAATGATTCCAAGGATTATTAGATATTCTTGGTTCTTATACTCACTCCCAATCACTCCAGCAAAGTCATTTTAGAACCTCTGATGACTATTGGACCAGTACAAAGAGCCCACTTGGAGCGATTATGCAAACTACAAGCATACCTCATGTTATCACACTTCTCTTCATGTGCTTCATTTAATGTGCTTTACAGAAACTGTGTTTTTAGATTTGTGGCAACACCGGGTTAACCAAGTCTATCTATGCTATTTTTCCAACAACAGGTGCTCACTTTGTGTCTCTGTGTCACATTTTAATAATTTTCACAGTATTTCAAATCTTTCATTATGTTTATATCTATATAACATGGTATGGTTATCTATATGGTAACCTGTGATCAGTAATCTTTGGTGTTACTATTGTATTTGTCTTGGGGTACCTAGGACCATTCCCATATTAGATAGTGAACTAAATTGATAAATGCTGCCACAGACAGGCAGCTCTTCTATCTCTCTCCCTCTCCTCAGGCCTCCCTATTCCTTGACTCAAAAATATTGAAATTAGGCAAATTAATAACACTACAATGGCCTCTAAGAGTTCAAGTGAAAGGAAGAATCACTAAGTAGGTTCAGTGGCTGGCTCATACCTGTAATCCCAGCACTTTGGGACCTCAGGCAGGAAGATGTCTTGAGGACAGGAATTTTGAAACAAGCCAGGCAACATACTGAGACACCCATCCATCCCAAAAAAGAAAAATTAAAAATTAGCTAGGTGTAACAGGACACATCTATAAGCTCTGCTACTTGGAAGGCTCAGGCAGGAAGATCATCTGAACCCAGGAGTTGGATGCTACAGTTAGCTATGATTGTGTTACTGCACTCCTGCCTGGGTAAGAGAGTAAAACCCTGTCTCTGAGAAAAACAGAAAAAAAATAAAAAGAAGAAGAAGAAGTGGGGCCCTTCGGGAAATGATTTAGTCATGAGGGCTCTATTTTTACAAACAGAAATAGTGCCCTTGTAAAAGAGATCAAAGGGGCTGGGCAAGATGGCCACGCCTATAACCCTAGCACTCTGGAAGGCAGAGGCAGGAGGATCCCTGGGGCTCATGAGTTCAAGACCAAGCTGAGCAAGAGCAAGACACCATTTCTACTAAAAGTAGAAAAAAATTAGCCAAGCATTGTCATGGGTGCATGTAGTCCCAGCTACTCAGTAGATCGAGGCAGGAGGATGGCTTGAAACCCAGGAGTTTGAGGTGGCTGTGAGCAAGGCTGATGCCAGGGCACTCTAGCCTAAACAACAGAATGAGACTCTGGGTCAAAAAATAAAAAAGAGATTGAAGGGAGCTACCTCTCCCCTTCCACCATTTAACACTTGAGAATGCAGCAAGAAGAGGCATTTATAAAGCAGAGCGTGAATCTTCACCAGACACCAAATCTGTTAGCATCTTGAACTTGAACATCCCAGCCCTCAGAACTGTGAGAAGTAAATTTCTATTGTTTACAAATTACCCAGTGTAAGGTATTTTTTATAGCTGCCTGAATGGACTAAGGTATGTTGCTGCATAGTGTTTAGCATACATGGTCTAATCTTAACATTTGTTCTAAAGGAAAGCTCTCACAATTTTTTCATTGATATTGTTCCAACAATAAGAGAAATAATCTAAGTGGTAAGAATACACCTTTTTTTCTGGGACTCAACAAAGCCACTTTATTTTATTTTTATACATTTTAATTTTAGGTCAGGCACAGTGGCTCATGCCTGCAATCCTAGCACTCTGGGAGGCTGAGGCAGGTGGATTGCTTGAGCTCAGGAGTTTGAGACCAGCCTGAGCAAGAGCAAGACTTAATCCCTACTAAATATAGAAAAACTAGCTGAGCATGTGGCATGCACCTATAGTCTCAGCTACTCAAGTGGCTATGGCAACAGGAACATTTGACTGAAGGTTTTGAGGTTGTGGTGAGCTATGTTACAATAACACTCTACCCAGGGCAACAGAGTAGAGACTCTGTCTAAATAAATAAATAAATAAATTTTTATTTTACCCAATTATCATTAAAAAAAAAAAAAAAGATAGGTTCTCACTATTCTAAGCCACAGCCTTACTCCTACAAGTATCTGACCACCAATAATAAAGCCTTATCTACTAGCTCCTTGAGGCCTGGGTTGGTTGGTTTGTTTGTTTTTGAGACAGGGTCTCACTCTGTCACCCAGGCTAGAGTACAGTGACACAATCATAGCTCATTGCAGCCTTAAACTCCTGGGCTTAAGTGATCTTCCTACGTAGCTCAGCCTCTCAAGTAGCTGGCACTACAGGTTCACACCACCACATCTGGCTAATTATTCTTATTTTTTGTAGCAACAGGGTCTTAAGCCCAGGCTGGCTTCAAACTCCTGGTCTCAAGTGATCTTCTCACCTCATCTTTTCAAGTGCTGAGATTACAGGTATGAGCCACTGTTCCCAGCTGAGACCTGGGTTTTTGATCTTGAACAATCTACTTCCTTTCTTTTAGGGATGTGTGTGTGGGAAAGAGAGAGAGAGAGAGAGATACAGAATAAGAAGTTAAAGTACAGGGTGGCCATAAATTTTGTGTGCAACTTAATATATAACCTTCTCTATAAATTCTAGGATTCTAGAGATTGAACTGAAGAAAGACCTCCTTACCCACAGTTACAATGAAGACAAGGATGCAGTGACTGGAAGTATTCCCAAATTATTAGGGGGTATCTCAAGTAATTGTTCCAAGATGTCCTATTAGGTAATATGTTGGGGGGAGGGAGAATTTTAAGAGAATCCCCATTGATTTCCTAGCAGAGAACTTTCTCTGAAAACATATTTAACTGATGGAAGGCAGGCTCCAAGCTGATGGGCCTCAGGTATAATCTGAGAGTCTCTGATCTAGCTCAGCAGTTACACCTGGGCTCAGAGGGCAGGACACTATCATTTTTGTATGCATTACCTGTTTTCTTGTCTCTTAAGCACTTTTACAACCACCCTGTGAGATAACAGGGCTTACATCTTATAGATAATGAACTGAACTGGAGGCTTAGAGATAGTAGATGACTTGCCCAAAGTCATTTCTCAGTGAGGATACACTAAATGTAAAGGCCCTTGCCTGAAGGCTATTTTAAGAAGGATATAACTATGGTCTGGATATTTTTTTTAAGATATTAGGAAATGTATAAATACCCCAAAGCATTCTAGTATAACAAACATAACCCAGAAGCTTGTGAGCTCCCCTATCAATCACCTCCCACCATAATGCTGTTTATTTTGTCATTACCTGGCAGTTCCAAGACCTTTAGAAACACAGATCCTTGGTGTACTCACAATGTATTTTTATGGCACTGTTCATGCATAGGCAATCTAAAAAAAAAAATCATAGATGTTGTACCATGAAGAATGTCAAAATAATTTCAGAAAAGTTCATCAAAGACCAAAAGGTTATTTGGAAGAATAATATAAAAAATATTTAGTCTGTGAAAAAAGGATAGGATCTCTATATTAAAGAGAAGAAAGATTTCAATAACCTAACTGTACACCATAAGGAGCTAGGCTCAGCAATTCTAATCCTGGATATATATCAAAAAGAACTGAAAGCAGGTGTTCAAACAATGCTTGTACATGAACGTCAATGGCAGCACTATTCACAAAAGCCAAAAGGTGGAATTACCCAAATATCCTTTAACAGATGATTGGATAAACAACTGTGGTACATTCATACAATGGAATATTACTCGGCTATAAAACGGAACTGGCATGTGTTACCACCTGGATGAACTTCAAAAACATTACCCAAAGCAAAACCACATGTTGCATGATTCCATTTATATGAAATATCCACAATAGATATTTATCTATAAAGACAGAAAGCAGATGAATGGTTTCCTGAGCTGAGGGGAAAGGGGAATAGGGAGTAACTGCTTAATCGGTACAGAGTCTCTTTTGGAGGTGATGAAACAGTTTTGGAGCTAGATCTAGTGGTTGCACAACATTATGAGTATACTAAATACCACTTAACGGTATAATTTTAAATAGTTCATTTTATGTTATTCAGTGTTCTCTTTCCAGCAACCAGAATATAAGACTTCATAGAACCTCCATGCTTTCCAAGAACACTTGCCTACATGTACCAAAAAAATGGTTCAGTTCATTCATTTAACACCTATTCTGTGGGGCTGATATACAGCTCAAATCACTGTTATGGATTACACTAGTATTGACACGCGTGAATGTTTCTGACTGGCTTGGCATCTATTTTGAGATCCATGCCATACTGATAGTTAAATTCTTCTGATATGAGCCCTGCTACTCTGGGTCTGGGCCCTGGGAATACGGCAATGGACATAATCAGGCAAGACTCCAACCCTTATGAAGTTTACATGCCAGTAGGGGAAAGAGAAAAGAAATAGTATGAAAAAGTAATTATAGTACGTAAAGTATAGATAAGTGCTAAGGAGAAAAACAATGTAGAAAAGGGAACAAGAGGTCTTGAAAATTATACTTCCAGTCATGGCTGAGGAGCTCCTATGATGCCAGCACTGCTACAGGTAACAACTATAAACTCTGCATCCACCCCCGAAAGAAAAAGAGCCCATAGCAACCTGAATGTGCTGCAGAGAGACCCCAGAAAAGCAGTTTCTAAAATGGGGAGGAGGGCATTAGGATGAGGGCAGACCCCATGTTGCACCAAGGCTGAGGCTCAAACATGTGCAGGTTTACTAGTTCAAAGAACTCAGATACAGAATTTGGGGCAACCATAGCAACTGGAAACTGAGCAGGGAAATTCAAGAAAAAGAGGTGGTGAGGAGAGGCTCCAACCTCTGGGTATAAGTTCTTTTGATCAAACCTCTGGCTGACGCCTAGACCATGTACATGTGAAGCTGACGCCAAGCTGCCCAGCTAAGGTTCAAAGAACTGAATTGAAATTTAAGCTGCCACTCACTGCAGGGGGAAAGGGTGTTTACTGTTGGTGTTCAGCCAAGTTAACCAACAGATTAAAAAAAAAAAAAATCAATACTATTCAGAGAATCTAAAAGACTCCCAACTCAAACTCCAGTTTGTTAAAAGTTATCCTCCTATCCACTGCACTTTACCTCATTACAGTCTATGAAAGGAATCTCTTTTCAAGCTTGGTTAAGAGGAAATGAGAACATTAGCTTATCTTCCTAGAAACCAGTTTGGCAACAAGGATTAAGAGTTTAAAATGTGGCACCCCTTTTGATCTGATAATTCTTCTCCAGGATCTTGTCTTTTAGAGATAAACCATCAAGGGTGCAAAGATGCACATAAGAAATATAGACCAGAAAAAAATTTCCTTTTTCTCTCTGTTCATCATAGAGCTCGGTGACTGGGGCCCTATAAAATTAGACTGACAGATGAACAAGAGAAAAACAAACAAGTTTATTAACATACACTTCCAATATACACATGGGAGTTCTCAGTGATGAGTAACTCAAAGGGGTGGTTAGAACTTGGGCTTCTACAGCATGGTAAGGAAAGAACAAAAGATTTTTGGAGAAGTGATAAGACAAAAGAAAAGGACATTGAGCTTCTAGGGGTAACAAATTATGGAAAGGTAAATATGTGGGGGAACTAATAAAAGATAAGGGTTAGTTAGGAAGTTCATGATGTAGACTCCTCTGCTGCCTTCTCTGGGCTAATAAAGGTCAAGAGTTATCTCCAGTGATTAACTTCTGTGCTGGTGAGTGGACACCTTTACAAATTTTTATCCTGAATACAGGCAAATAGAGGGAGGGTAGAGAACTTTTCTTGTATCTGCTTCTTCTCAATTGCCTTCAGCTTGAAATAATCCTCATGTCAAAATGCCATATTTTGAGGTTGTATATACTGCTGCCCTTCAAAAATTGTTAATCATAGAACTGTTTTCAATTTTTTTTTTCTGATAGGGATGGGGCCTTGCTGTGTTGCCCAGGTGTAATCATAGTGCACTACAGCCTTGGCCCCAAGCAATCCTCCCACACCATCCTCCCACCTCAGCCTCCTGAGTACAGGCATGCACCATGGCACCTGGCTTATTTTAAAAGTGCATATTAACTATCAGACAAACAAACATTAAAAAGTTTGAAAAAGTGCTGTGTTGGAAAGTGTTATTATTGGTACTGAAATTTTCATTGCTATAACTCTAGTAAGAACAGTTTGGCAGGCTCGGCACCTGTGGCTCAAGCGGCTAAGACGCCAGCCACATATACCTAAGGTGGCGGGTTTGAATCCCCAGCCTGGGCCTGCCAAACAACAATGATGGCTGCAACCAAAACATGGCCAGGCGTTGTGTACAGTAGCGGGCGCCTCTAGTCCCAGCTACTTGGGAGGCGGAGGCAGGAGTTGGAGGTTGCTGTGATTGTGATGCCATGGCACTCTACCCAGGGGGATAGCTTGAGGCT
>NW_003852401.1:12281411-12287109 GCF_000181295.1 Otolemur garnettii | reverse complement strand
AAAAAAAAAAAAAAAAAGAACAGTTTGGCAATAATCTACCAAAATTCCCAGCAACCCCATATCTGGTCATTTGTCTTACAAACATATATATATATATATATATACATAGAGTAGAATCTCCATAGCTGACCCCCTGCCTACATTGACTACCTGACCTAATTTTCATAGACCAGACATGCAATACCTGTACATGTCAGTACATTAACCACCTCCATATGTTGACCAGGTTGTTACAGTCCTTTGGGGGGGTCAATTTACAGAGTTTCCACTATATACGTGTGTGTGTGTGTGTGTGTGTGTGAGAAACTACCTCTGCACGAGGTTACTCATTGTGATAATATTTTTAATAATGCAAATTTGGAAACTAAATATTCATCAACAAAGGATTAGCTAAATACCTTCTGATACTTCTAAACAGTATAGTGTTATTCAGCCTTAAAAAAATGAAATAAGGAATCTCTTGAAGTACTGATATTGAATCATCGCCAAGATATATTATTAGGTGAAATAAGCAAGGCACAGAACAGTGTTGATTGTTCCCCAATATTCTTTACCCCTTCCTCCAAAATTTTTGGTCAGATACACAGCCATCAGAAATAAACCACATTTCCCAGTGTCCCTTGCAGCTCGGCATGACTAAGTGGTTAAGGTTTTCTCAATGAGAAGGGAGCAAAACTCCCTTCTGGTAACTTTCAGGTCCCTCTCTTTTTTTTTTTTTTGAGACAGAGTCTCAGTATGTCGCCCTCTCACTATGTCGCTCTCAGTAGGGTGCAGTGGCATCACAGCTCACAGCAACCTCAAACTCTCGGACTTAAGCAATTCTCTTGCCTCAGCCTCCCAAGCAGCTGGAACTACATGCACCCGCCACAACACCAGGCTATTTTTTAGTTGTAGTTGTCATTGTTGTTTGGCAGGCCTGGGCTGGATTCAAACCTGCCAGCTCTGGTGTATGTGGCTGGTGCCGTAGCCACTGCGCTACAGGCGCCGAGTCTCAGGTCCCTTTCTTGTTTGTCCCTCTTCTTCTTTGGTCACATCCTTCATTGTACGTATCCATCCTGAACCTGGAAACTGGTTCAAAATTGAGCTGGAAGGAACCTATATCCTTCTTTGAGCTAAAACATGTAGCAACTCTGGACCAATCTTGGAATTTTATACAAGAGTGATTAATATAAACTCCCATGATGTTTAAATCATTGTTATTTGGGGGTTCAGTTATCGGAGCTGAACCTAATCCTAACTCTTACACGGTATACATTTTGCAAGACTTTTACTCTAACTAGCTAAATTGCCCGTTAGGAAGAGTGCACCCATTTGCACTGCAATGAGCACTGTATGAATGGATATAGCGCTTTTTTCAATGCACCATGCTACCTTCTAGATACCAGATGCCGACTGCCTTCTGGTCAAGATAGTAGAATACCCACAAATGTGACCTAGATGCCAGGACAAAGGCTTCAGTACCTGCAAGAAGGACGTCCTCCTGCCACTAGCTGTCATGCCCCCACTATTCTCCTAGTGACTTCCCTAGAATTTACTGTCCCTAGCCAGATCCCCCTTGTCCTGTCACTTCTTCACTTCATTGATTTCACTTTTTCTATGAAGATCTCTTTGTATATATAAAACTAATAAGATGTATATGCTTTTCTCTTATTAATCACCCTGTGTCGATTTAGCTTCTACATCCAGCCAAAGAAACCACATAGCACTAAGGGGGCACTGGAAGTGATCTTGCCCTTCCCTCTACCATC
The DNA here is from genome assembly GCF_000181295.1 of Otolemur garnettii. Taxonomy (NCBI): domain Eukaryota; kingdom Metazoa; phylum Chordata; class Mammalia; order Primates; family Galagidae; genus Otolemur; species Otolemur garnettii. The sequence continues at coordinate 12,285,361 of NW_003852401.1, read as the reverse complement.
ACACAGAGGAGGAGAGAGCTGCGGTCTCCACTGAGTGCCTGCCCCCAACTGATTCAGAGTCATGTGAAAAAAAAAAGTAGGGGAGCTAGGCAAAATGGATTTAATAATTCCAGTGCTGTGAGAGGCTGAGGCTAGAGGAGCTCTTGAGGCCAGGAGTTCAAGACCAGCCTGGGCAATATAGTGAGACCCCATTTCCTCAAAAATAAAAAAAATTAGCTGACAGGATGGTGCACACCTGTAGTTCCAGCTACTAAAGAGGCAGGAGGATGTCCTCGCGTTCCACATTACAGTGAGCTGTGTTCATACCACTGACTCCAGCTTGGGCAACGAGCCCAAGAGTCAGACTCTGTGTTTAAAAAGAAAATATTGGGAGAGGATTTTGAAAGTGTAAATTTATTGAGAACTGAAACTATCTAACACCACTTCTGACATACACATATATAGCTCACTATCTCCATTAACGTGACTTTATCATTCCATGACCTTCATTGCTGTTACTTTACTATTTCAGGAGACTCTTGCTGAAACAAAGGTATTCTTCAGTGAGGAAATATAGGAGAGACAATTCACTCCCCAATAGTCTCACTCGCCTCGTCCTCCGAATCCTCTCCTTGCTATTTGCACCTGACCTAAATAGTTTTTGTCATGATCCCTACCATGTCCTCATAAAGTGCCCACAATGAGATTCCCACCTGAAACCAAGCTGGCATTCTGAATTCCTACTTTGTCTTCCCCCTGCCAAGTTCTCTTTGGGGTATTCTCTCTCAATCGGGTACACAATAAACTCAGCTGGGTCTTATCAACAGGTGGTATTGCTGATGTTTGGGAAGCCAGCATTCAATGATGGCAAACCAAGAATTTGGATGCCTGCTCATCATACGGAAGACAACAGTATTTCATCTAAGACAAGAGTTCCAGACCAGCATGAGCAAGAGTGAAACACCCCATGTCAGCAAAATAAAAAATAGAAAAACTAGCTGAGTGTAGTGGCATGCATCTATAGTCCCTACTACTCAGGAGGCTGAGGCAGGAGGATTGGTTGAGTCCAGGAGTTTGAGGTTATAGTCAGCTGTGAAGAAGGTACTGCACTCTAGCCTGGATGACAGAGTGAGACCTCGTTTCAAAAAAAAAAAAAAAGAGGCTCAGCACCTGTGGCTCAAGTGGCTAAGGCACCAGACACATACACCTAAGGTGGTGGGTTCGAATCCAGACTGGGCCCGCCAAAACAATGATGACGGCTGTGACCAAAAAAAAAAAAACAAATAGCCGGGCGTTGTGGTGGGCACCTGTGGTCCCAGCTGCTTAGGAGGCTGAGGCAGGAGACTCGCTTGAGCCCAGGAGTTGGAGGTTGCTGTGAGCTGTGATGCCACAGCACTCTACCCAGGGGGACAGCTTGAGGCTCTGTCTCAAAAAAAAAGAAAGGTTTCCATAAAGGTTGAATTTGTAGTATTGCCCTGTAATACATTAATCAGTTTTACATCCACTTAGCAACCTCACTTTACATTCTTTCTATTTTTTGGAGACACCTAGGTCTCTCCTATGCTCCTTTGAACCAGCATTAGTATGCTGCTGACTCCCTTATTAATGAATTAAATCCATTTTTAACATGTACTTTCTATATGTTTAGAGTAGAGTCATTTTTTTTTAACTTTTGGAAATTCTGAAGTGTTGAATGAAGACATTATAAAATTACAATCATATCCTTCTATTTATGTAAAACATGTGTGTACGTGTATATATAAAAAGAATCAGAATTAATTTTTACCAAAATAGTAACAGTACCGGTTTTCTCTCAGTGGTGGGCTTTAGAATGTTTTTCACTTTATTCTTCATGAATCTCTCTATTGTTTACATTATTTCACAATGAATATTACTCTTAAAATTAGAAAACTAGAAGAATAATATAACTATTTTAACCTTTAAAATGATAATATATAGATTTTTTAATCTCCTATGTGAGTTTATCTCAGCCATTGGACTCTGGGCTTTAGAAGATAGGACTAGCATCTCATTCATCACTAAATGGCCAACAGCTGGCTAAGTGCCTATAGTCTATGCATAATAAGTGTCCTTTCTCACCATCACCCACTTCTCTGAATAATAAACTAAAAAACATACAGCCAGGTGCAATGACTCACACCTGTAATACTAGCACTTTGGGAGGCTGAGCTGGGAGAATCACTTGAGTCCAAGAGTTCAAGACCACCCTCAGCAAGAGTAAGACCTTGTTTCTACAAAATAGTAGAAAAATTAGCCGGGTATGGTGGCGTGTGCCTGTAGTCCCAGCTACTCGGGAGGCTGAAGCAGGAGGATCACTTGAGCCCGGGAGTTTGAGGTTAAAGTGAGCTATGATGACGCCACTGCACACTAACCTGGGCAACAGAGTAAGACCTTGCCTCCAAAAATAAATAAATAAATAAATAAATAATAAAATGAATAAAACAAAAAGCATGCAAAGATTGTCCCTCAATCCTGTAATGAAGTTCTGTTTAGAGATCACTAGATGTAAGCATGGGCCACTAGAGTAGACATCGGCCATTTGCTTCAGCCACTGAGCATTAAAATTCTGCATTCAGGGCTCAGTGCCTGTGGCTCAAGCAGCTAAGGCGCCAGCCACATACACCTGAGCTGGCGGGTTCGAATCCAACCCAGACTCACCAAACAACAATGAGGGCTGCAACCAAAAAATAGCCCAGCACTGTGGCAGGTGCCTGTAATCCCAGCTACTTGGGAGGCGGAGGCAGGAGAATCGCTTGAGCAGAGGAGTTGGAGGTTACTGTGAGCTGTGATGCCACGGTATTCTACCCAGGGTGACAGCTTAAGGCTCTGTCCCAAATAAAATAAAATAAAATAAAATTCTGCATTCAGGAAATTCTAACCCTTTAAGGCAAAGCTACCTCCTGCTTGAAAAGCTGAACGTGCCAGAGACTTGCTTCTCCATACTCCTTTGTAGCAAGGGTATAAGCTATGACCTATGTTCCACCAATCTATGTTTCACCAATCTATGTTCCACCAATCTCAACCCAGGTGTTGAATGGTCCATAAACCAGCAGGCATCCTACAGAATCCATCCTAGAGATGGGCAATGACAATGGGAGCTGCCAGAACCAACTTCCAAAGGCAGATGTAGCAACAGTTCTAGTGAAGGGGGAGCGTCAATGAACAAAGATGCTGAAGCGCCTGTGACCAAAGGTGGTGTCTTCATAGGACCTGCACTGTGGCATGATATTGGGCATAGTTTCTGGTTGTGAAGCTTCAGACTTAGTTCTCTGCACCTTCTGGAAAAGAACACCCTTTGAATATCCTTTTAATGAATACTTTTTTTTGCCTCAGTTATCAAGAAATTATTTCTGTTGCTTGTAACTAAGAATCCTGGCTGGTACATACATACATATATATGTATATATGTGAGTGTATGTGCATTTGTGTCTGTGTGTGTATATATGATTGTCTTCTTAGGTAATATTTTGGATGTCAATTTGACAGAGAGCAAAATTTTCTAACTTTAAAATTATAAAATTCTAAATAATAGAAAAGATTTACTATGTTCTGGCTTAAGGTCCAGGTTGGGAAGTGGTCCAGCAATGTCACCTACCAGCCCAAGTTCCTCATATTTTGTTGTTTACCCATGCTCAGCAGGGTTGCCTTCACCCACATGGTCAAAGCTGGCTTGTCACTATTTAAAATTCCAAATTCCAGTCTACAGGATAGGGGCAGAGGAAGTGAAAAGCATAGCGTATCCTTCTGAGTACATTATCTAGAGGTCATACACATTGATCCTCACATCTCATTAGACATAATGCAGTCACATGCAAGAGGGAAAATAAAAAAATTGTTAGCTGGGTTGTGCATGAACAGCAAAACTCAAAGGGCTGTATAACTGAGACGTTGGGAATGGATATTGGGAGACAATTTGAAGTCTTTAATTTTTTTTTTTTTTTTTTTTTTTT
>NW_003852401.1:12246904-12281246 GCF_000181295.1 Otolemur garnettii | reverse complement strand
TTTTTTTTTTTTTTTTAGGAGAGATGAGATCTCGCTCTTTGCTCATTCTTGTCTCCAACTCCTGAGCTCAGGGGCAAGTCACCCACCTCAGCTTCCCAGAGTGCTAGGATTACAGGTATCCTAGCACAGGCCACCATGCCCAGATAGATACTGTTTTGATTCCCACTTTATAGATAACCATCCATTCTCCTCTTCTCCTTTGACAACAGAAAACCTTACTTTTAGCCATCCCTAATTGTGACATTGAACTAGGATTGACTTAGGAAATACCAACATTTACTTATTTATTTATAAGCTGATGCAATAATAAAGAATATAAAATATATGCTAGTTTTTTCTCTATTCTTATCTTTTTTCTGTTTTCTTAGATAAAGATTTGTCCTAGCACAATATGCCTAGGCCGGAAATGAGTTTAACCTCCAATTAACCGAAACTCATATTCCTCAGTGTTTCTCACTTTTCTTCCAAGCGGCATTTTTATCTAGTTATTTTAAAAATACAATTTACATCTCATATTAAGTACATCAAGTACATAGAAATATATCCTTTAAAAAAGATTTGCAAAACCACTATGCTGAAAACTACATATTATTGATGAGAGAATTTTTAAAGACCTAAGTCAGCGGTTCTCAACCTGTGGGTCTCAACCTCTTTGGGGGCCAAACAACCTTTCCCAGGGGTCACCTAAATAAATCCTGCATATCAGATATTTACATTACAATTCATAACAGTAGCAAAATTATAGTTATGAAGTAGCAATGAAAATAATTTCATGTTTCACTGTATTAAAGGGTCACGGCATTAGGAAGGTTGAGAACCACTGACCTAAGGAAATGCAGACAATAACTTTAAAGATTTAAATAGTGTAATGGATTAGAAGACAGAATCCTTTTTCTCTTAGTGACATTTTTCACATCTATCAACACATAAAAACAAAGCTAAGTTAGAAGACAAGAAACAATGATGCTTAATTACAAAAGATAAAATTAGAAGATTTTTTTAAAGAAGAAAACAGGGTTTAGTGAAATTTTTTCTGCTTTTTTCCTCATAAAATGGAAACACACCACCTTTCAGTTTCCTGTAGTATAGTACAGACTTTTAACACCTGATCTTTGTCCTGCTTCTTTAAATAGGAACCTTGAGTTAGGCTCTTATCACATACAATTCTTAAAGCAAATACTGGGCAGCGCCCATAGCTCAGTGGGTAGGGCGCCCGCCACATACACCAAGGCTGGTGGGTTCAAACCTGGCCAGAGCCAGAGAAAACAACAATGACAACTGCAACAACAAAAAACAATAGCTGGGTGTTGTGGCAGGCACCTGTAGTCCCAGCTACTTGGGAGGCTAAGGCAAGAGAATCACTTAAGACCAAGAGTTTGAGGTTGCTGTGAGCAGTGACACCACAGCACCCTACCAAGGGCAACAAAGTGACACTGTCTCAAAAAATAAATAAATAAAAATAAAGCAACTACCTCTGACCCAATCTTGAATGAAAGAATGTAAAATTTTATAGTAGAGAACCTAACTCTAATATAATCCCATTTCTATGATGTTCTCACACAACACTTTGTAGCCTGTACAGGGAAGGTACATACTAATTATTTCTGAAGCATCTGCTATATTAAACTATTGGAAAAAGTGACTAGTGCCATAAGTACTAGGCCACACTTCTCCAGACAAAATTGAAAAGCCTTTTTTTGATCTTATCTTCCCAACCACAGGGCTGTTCCTGGTCGTGCTTCTTAGCACCCAGGGCCACGCTGCTGCTCCAAAACTACATTTTTCTTAGCTCGTGATTTACTCTTTTACATTAATTCATTCAACAAACATCTTTTATAGTTTGCCATGAGCAAGGCTCTGCCCCAGACCTGCAAAAGATGGATAAGATATTGGATAAGATATGGATGGACTCCATATTGGATTATGGCAATTTGCTCACTAGTAACTAATAATGAAAAATATCACATACAAGGCAGATCCGGGTTTTGTAATATGGCTCTCATAAAGATTTTGCGGGAATGAAAAATTAGGTATGAAGATGAGTATTTGTAGTGAGAAAATAAATCATTACAAACTACCAAAGGCTTGGAGATTCAGATTCATTTCTTCTAACATATCTTTAGGCAATTTTTTTTTTTTTTTTACTTTTTGAGACAGGATCTTACTCTGTCACCTGGGCTAGAATGCAGTGGCATCATCATAACTCACTGCAGTCTCAAACTCCTGGGCTCAAGCAGTCCTCTTGCCTCAACCTTCTGAGTAGCTGGGACTACAGGTATGTGCCACCACACCCAGCTCATTCTTAAAAAATGTTTTGTAGACACAAAGTCTCACCATGTTGCTCAGGCTGATCTCAAACTCCTGGCCTCCAGTGATCCTTCTGCCTCAGCCTTCCACAGTGCTAGAAGTACAGACATGAGCCTTTAGGCACTTCATCAGAAATGCTTTCCTATAAATGCATTCTGGTTACAACCTGGCTTCCCCTCCCATTTAAGTCACCTTTCACCTCCCTGTAAATCCCAGCACCCACAGAAACCTGAGCAAGTAAGGGACCAGGAAGTTGAAACCTCACTACTGTCACGGTGTTAATGTTAACCTGCCTCTGAGCACACACACCTTATAAATTCTCAGTAGAAAGTACAAAGTGAGGCAAGAAAGTAAAAGCAGAACTAAAAGAATCTATCTATCCTAGCCGCTCTGTGTAGGCCTCAGCCAAGCCATAGGTGGTTCTGCTGTCTGCGTGTTTCTCCCCTGACATACGCAGGGCTTAGATTGTAACCTAGTAACTTCCTTGGGTTTCTATTGCCTTTGGGGCAGGTGGTCCAACCGGTCTCAAGGACGAGGGCTAATCTGACCTTCCCCCTTGAGCCCGGGACCTTGAGGATGATGTCATGTCTCTCTGTCTTATGACCCTCACGTGCACTCCCACCCTGAAAGGTGGATAAAAGAGAGGCAAGAGATTGAGTCGGGGGGCTCGATTTTGGGAAACACGCTGGTGTTCCGAGTACCCCCGGCCGAATAAACCCGCTTCCTCTAATCAACTGGTGCCTGGAGTCTTCTGTCTGCGTGGGTTTCATGCTACACAAAGGACCAAAGGCATTTAAAGGGAACATGGCTTCACTTTTGTCAGGGAAGACTTCCTAGTGGAGTTAATCCTTAACAAAGGTCAACAGGCAGTTCACACATATAATCCTAGCAACTAGGGAGGCTGAGGCAGAAGGATCACTTGGACAGGAACTCAAGAGACCAGCCTGGGCAACATAATAAGACTCCAACTCTAAAAAAAATTTTGTTTTCAGGCTCGGCACCTGTGGCTCAAGTGGCTAACGTGCCAGCCATATACACCTAAGGTGGTGGGTTCAAATCCAGCCCGGACCCACCAAACAACAACGATGGCTGCAACCCAAAAAAATAGCCAGGCATTGTGGCAGTTCCCAGCTACTTGGGAGGCTGAGGCAGGAGACTCGTTTGAGCCCAGGAGTTGGAGGTTGCTGTAAGCTGTGATGCCACAGCACTCTACCCAGGGGGATAGCTTGAGGCTCTGTCTCAAAAAAAAAAAAATTTGTTTTCAATTAGTCAGCAAGGTGAGGCATGTAGAACAGCTGTTTGGGAGCCTGAGGCAGGAAGATCACTTAACTCCATGAGTCAGATTACTGTCAATTATCATGACACTACCGCACTACAGGCTGGGTGAAAAAACAAGACCTGGCTGGGCAGGGGGGCTCCAGCCTGTGATCCTAGCACTCTGGGAGGCCAACGTGGGTAGATTGCCTGAGCTCAGGAACTCAAGAGCAACCTGAGCAAGAGAGAGAGCTCATCTCTACTAAAAACAGAAAAACTAGCTGGGCACTGTGGCAGGTGTCTGTAGACCCAGCTACTTGGGAGGCTGAGGCAAGAGGATTGTTTGAGCCCAAGAGTTTGAAGTTGCGTGAGCTATGATGCCACAGCACTCTACCCCAGGACGCAATTGCATGAGGCTCTGTCTCAAAAAAAAAAAAAAAAGCAAAAACCTATCTCAGGAGAAATAAAAAGGGCCAACAAACAAAAGGTAAAAAAAAATAGAAGCGGACCTAGAATTTCTGTCCAGCTGAGAATTTTGGCAATTACAAAACACCACCTGACCTCTGTTCTCTACCTCAATTGTTGTCTTCCCTGTGGCACATTTTCTTTCATGTTTTAGATTATTTTTCCAACTGGTTTCTAATCTTTTCAGTTTAATGCACATTCCTAAAAGCCAAGAGATTAAAACTGAACACTAGAGCTCATTAACATCTGGGTTAAAAAATATATATATATGTATGTCTAAAGGCAAAGTCCTAATTAGGTCATGCTGTAACATCCAGACGTGGACACTCTTTCATAAAAGGGAATTAGTTGTTGCTGAAGTCTGTGTCGTCAGGAAGACAGAGGTCTCGGTCCCTCTGACAGACACTCTCTGTTCCATATGATTCCTTACTCTTCATTCTCTTTCCTGCCCTAAACTATAGGATCCCAAACACACCTCCTCTAACCTCATCCCAAAAGTTGACTTACCCCTTGTCTCACTCCACGCTGTTTTCTCCCTGGATGATCTTATCCACCACCCTTATAAACTGTCATCTGTAGGTGCAAGATTCTTATGTCGACAACTCCAACTCAGCTCCGAATCTGTGTTTCTGTCTGCCAACTTGACATGTTTTACACTTCCCGTGGTGCATCAAACCTCGCCCAGTCAAAATGCTAGAAAACTCCGTTATTGTTGACAAATCCCTCTCCCTTACTCTCACATGTGATGCATCACTGAGTCCTATCATTAGACCTTGACCTTTCAATGCTTCTCATCTCCACCTCCCCAGGATCTGATAAGTATCCCATCATTTCTCACTTGACTTTTCAGCTGATCTTGTTTACTCTGCTCTCTTCCTCACCAGTGGATCCTTTTCATGAGGGAGGCAAGATGGCACAGAGTAAGCAGCCAGGTTACAGCCCAGGTTGAAATAGGATCTCAGGGGGTGGTGCCTGTGGCTCAAGGGAGTAGGGCGCCAGCCCCATATGCCAGAGGTGGCGGGTTCAAACCCAGCCCTGGCCAAAAACTGCAAAAAAAGAAAGAAAAGAAAAGAAAAGAAATAGGATCTCAGCTCTCCTGTGTCCGTGACTCCTAGAAAGTCATTTGATCCAACTAAAGTTCAGTTTTTTCATGTAGAAAATGGGGGCAATTATAACTCATAAAGATTCAGTAAAGAGTATGTAAAATGATCTATTTAAAATGTCTAGCCCATTCAAGTGTTTAATACATTTTGCCTGTTATCATAATTCTTATCAGAGTTGTCATCTACAAATATAGGCTTGGTTATGTGCTAGACATTACTAGTACACACTAAGTCTTCTCACCTTTGGGGCACACAGGTGACTTCACTTTCTAACCACCTTCCAATTACATGGGACCATGTGACTAGCTCTAGCAAATGGGCCAAACTCTAAAATATTCAGTATGAGATTTTGATAAGCTTTTTTCTCCCTCCTTTCCTTTTTTTGAGACAGATTCTCACTTTGTCACCCTTAGTCGAATGCCATGGCATCATAGCTCACAGCAAACTCAAACTCTTGGGCTCAAACAATCCTTCTACTTCAGCCTCCCAAGTAGCTGGGACTACAACCTCCCAGCACAATGCCCAGCTAATTTTTCTATTTTCTTCCTTTTTTTTTTTTTGAGACAGAGTCTTACTTTGTACCCCTGGGTAGAGTGCCATGGCATCATAGCTCACAGCAACCTCAGACTCTTGGGCTCAAGCAATTCTCTTGCCTCAGCCTCCAGAGTAGCTGAGACTAGAAACACCGACCACCATACCCGGCTATTTTAGAGAAAGGGTCTCACTCTTGCTGAAGCTGGTCTTAAATTCATGAGCTCAAGTGATCTGCCTCAGCCTCCTGGAATGCTGGGATTATAGGCGTGAGCCACCATGCCTGGCCCCTTTCCTCTTTTTTAAGTGATTTATCTGTATCTTTACTCTTTGGTTTTGAAAATATTCTAGATACTCATCCTCTATTGAATATGTGATTTGCAAATATTGTCTTTTCACTCTCTTCTGATGGATTTTCACAGGGCAAAGTTTTTAATTTTGATGATCTGAAGTTGATCAATTTTTCCCTTTTGAGGGTGATGCTTTCATGATCATTTAAAGCATGATCATCTGATGCTTTGGCCAGATGTAGACATCAAAGGGTTTTTTGTCTTCTTTCTCTCTAAGAGCTATGTTTTACTTTAAGTTCATAGCTCGTTTTGAGTTGATTTTTGTATCAGGTGAAGTTTTGTTTAGATCAAGTGTCATTGATTCATCAGGAATGGCCTATTGCTGCAGCCCCTTTTGTTAGAAAGGCTATCCTTCCTCCATTGAATTGCTTTTGCATCTTTATTAAAAATCATCTGAGGTTTGGTGCCCGTGGCTCAGTGGGTAGGGCACGAGCCACATACACCGAGGCTGGCGGGTTCCAACCTGGCCCAGACCTACTAAACAACAATGGCAACTACAACAACAAAATTATAGCTAGGCATTGTTGCGGCTGCCTGTAGTCCCAGCTACTTGGTAGGCTGAGGCAAGAGAATTGCTTAAGCCCAAGAGTTTGGGGTTGCTGTGAACTGTGACACCACGTCACCGTATCGAAGGCAACACAGTGAGGCTCTGTCTCAAAAAACAAACAAAAAAAAATCATTTGAGCATATTTGTATGGGTCTATTTCTGGGTTCCCTATTTTGTACCATTGATCTGTGGGTCTCTTACCTCAGATACACAGTAAGCCTTAACATCAGGTAGCGAGTGATTCCTCCCACTTTATTCATTTTTGTCAGGACTGTTTTAGTTACTTGGAAGCCCTATGCCTTTCCATATCATTATCTCAATAATTGGACCTTCATACGATGAGCAACTGGACCTAGACCAAAGCCCCTTTGCAGTTTTAGCAACACTTGTACTCATACTGCAAAACATCTTACCTGGATTTTAGTCTTTTTTGGGTGGTGGGACAGGGTATATCACTCTGTTGCACAGTGCTATTATCACAGCTCACAGCAATCTCGAACTCCTGTGTTCAAGAAATCCTCCTGCCTCAGCCTACAGAGTAGCTGAGATTAAAAATTTATGCTACCACATGGGGCCAATTTTTCTTTTTGTCATAGAGATGGTGTCTTGCTCTTGCTCTTGCTCAGTTTAGTCTCATACTCCTGAGCTCAAGAGATCCTCACACCTCAGCCTCCCAAAGTGCTTGAATTACAGGTGTGAGCCACCATTCCTGGCCAAATTCAGTCTTTCTACTTCAGTTGGCCACTGATAATTTCAAGCTATCACATGATAACATCATCTATAAGCTGTCACAGGGGCATCAGTCTCAGAAAAGGTGTCAGGAAATTTGTTTGCCTTCATGTACAATATCAGAACCAACAATCTTTCTCCAGGTCTTCTGATCACATTCCTGTCTCTGGAGCTTCTCAAGATCTTCCTTTCCTCCACCTACCATGCTCTGGAGCAGGGGGTGTCCAACCTGTGGCCCCTGGGCTACATAAGATTTTGTGAGCATGTTTTTTGCTTATCTGTGGTGTCAGATATCACGAAACGTATGGCCAGACCATTTTTCTGCTAATCAGCTTGCATTATTTACTGCATGGCCCACGACAACTCTTTTTCTTCCAACGTGGGGCAGAAAAGAAAAAAGGTTGGACATGTCTGCTCTGAAGAGTCCATCCAGTATCACTTGGCTGAGCCCAGCACCTCCCCTTCACTTCCCCACCTTCCCAACCTTCACCCCACAGGAAGGAGACCATGAAGACTCCTACCATGTCATGCTCTATTACCTATTTCCAAGGAAAGAAGCTCTTACATAAACTACAACTCTTGGGTTTGTTTTTTTTTTTAGTTTATGGAAATGGAATACTCTTTATAACAGTGAGTCTGTCACTCCACATTCAGATACTCAACCTATAAACACATTTCCAAGAACATATGTGCAAAAACAGAGACTGCCTGTACCAGACATGACAAAAACCGTTCAAGAAAAACATAAGTGGCACACTGTGTTTCTTCATGAAGAGGAACCATCTCTGGGATATCAGGAATAAACTGATCTGGCCTTAAAACAAAAATCTCTGAGTGCCATTTGTAATGTTTAATGCTACTCCAATTTCTATCACCGAGTGAGGTTGGGAATGAACATGGGATCATTTTGATTAAGGGCCTTGATGATTCCTCTGATCAATACACTCACAAAATACCAGCATATTTACAAAAACTTAACCAAAAAGAGACAAAGAATGCCATACACATACGCATACCACTTACATGCATTGACACAATCCCTCGTTTTCTTGTTCTAAGATTTCCACGCAGTCTGATGAGTGGGATTTGGAATGGTTGTGAAAAAAGCACTGTTATGAGTAATCTCTTTTAACACAAAGAAAAAAAAACAACTATTATCACTCAGGAGTAGGAGTTTGGCTGCCGACTCACATTTAGTCACCCTCTCTAAATAAAGAATGCTGTGCTCATTATAAATCGTGAGGCAGTGTGTCTGTCTGCACTGAGTAAACTCAAGCCCCCATCACAATCCCATTTAAAGCAACTATGAGTCTTATACTTGGTCTGTACCACAGCATGGTGGCAGATGAGAGTGAAGCTTTGTCTCTCAAGGCTCTTGAACATTAATGAGATTCTAAAAAGCAGAAGAGAATAGGGAGAAATCCTGGGGTACCCTCCCCAGTTCTGTACTCAATGTATGGTTAAAGATGATAAATAATTAGAAAATAGCTGGGGCTCAGCGCCTGTAGCACAGTGGTTACAGCACCAGCCACATGCACCGAGCCTGGCAGTTTCGAACCCAGCCCAGGCCTGCTAAACAGCAATGACAACTGCAACAAAAAATGGCCAGGCATTGTGGCCGGTGCCTGTAGTCCCAGCTACTTGGGAGGCTGAGGCAAGAGAATCACTTGAGCCCAAGAGTTTGAAGTTGCTGTGAGCTATGACACCACAGCATTCTACCCAGGGCGACAGCTTGAGACTCTGTCTCAAAAAAAAAAAAAAAGAAAAGAAAAGAAAGAAAGGAAGAAAATAGCTGGAATCAGAACAATACAAATTATAAAAGGAAGGTTTTAAAGATAAGGACAACCAGGCCAATGAAGAAGTTTATTACAAGTTCAAAGGGTTCCTGAGTGAAGCAATGAAATTCTTCCCACTCACCAACCCAGATATTTTTAGCTCATTGATGGGCACCTGGATTTGGTATCCATTAAGAGCCATGAGTGGCTATGATTCTGGTAGGGCACAGGACTACTGAGGATAGAGCATAAGACTTGCCAACAACATAAACTCATGGAAGGGAAGGGAAGCATGCAGACAGTTTGCACCACACCCTGGAGAGGCGCACACCGAGTGGAGAGGAACACTAGTCAGACCACTCTCTTTGCCCCAGAAGAAAACAAGAAGATGGCCCCACGTTTCTAGTGTCTTCTCTTTCCTGGCTCCTATGCAGATGCCCTTAAAATTGCTTTGGAAGTACAGGGTGTTCTAGGAAGCTCTAGGAATATAGGGAGGGGCACAGCCATAAAGTCAGCAAATGAGACTTCAACAGTTCTCTTTCCAACAAGCCAAATTCCAAATTATTCCTGCACTCAGCCTTCCAGGGCCTCTGTAATCTGACCTTACTTCCCCCACCTCCTACCCCTCAGCCCAGTCTCTCCAGTCACCCAGATGCATGAAGTCAGAACCCGAGTGCTGCCACCCAAGTTGTCCTCTTCTCCTGGAAAGTCCCTTCAGCTGCCCTTTATCCATGATACATAGACCGTGACGTCAAACAGTCAGCTGCCCCGTGTGTCTCTAAACCTGTTTTCAAAAGTGATGTTTACAGAGAGCTGTGGCTGCTGCCCTCATCCAGGTAACAGTAACTGCCCTTTACTGAGCCTCACCTTGTCGGGGCACTAAGTGCTCTACTCACACCACCAACTGGACACGTGCAACTCTTCCAGGTGCCCTTAGTAAAAAGTTTTAATTTTTATTGTAATATAATTTTAAAAACTGGCTCAAATAATTTGTAGGAAGAAAAGAACACACAAGTGATTTAAAAATAAACCCAAGTCAGGTTGATTTTCTTCTTGAGGTTATGAATAAATGATCATTAGAGCTTGGAGGAATCACATAAATCTTCTGCCCCAGTGTCTGCCAGCACACACATGTACAAACACGTACACACACATACACACACACACGCACTGATTCATCAGTTTCTTTATTTTTATATTGTTCTCTTTTTCTTTTTTAAGCTTCAGGGATAATTTCATTCCAAGCCAGGCTTATGAACCAGTAACCTTTTCCAATTATCTCATTCCCTGAGAGACTGAAAAAAGAAAGATGGTGCTAACATTTACCAAATGCTACCATATTGCACTCCGCTTAACCAGGGGGGAACCCAGAGCTGAGATGCCAGGGGATTTGCCCAAAGTGACAGAGCTAGGTAACGACAGACCCAACATTAGAAGCCATGTTTCCTTAGTCCTAGCCTCAAATTCTTTCCTCTATTGAACTAAAAGGAAATTACTTAATTAACATAGCCTTTTGCATAGATGATCACCTTTAATTTTTGCCAACCCCCCGCCCCAAAATAGGTACTGTTATTATTTTATGGAAAGGATGAAATTGAGACTACTAGAGATATAATAGACCCCCAATTAGCTAATACATGATGAAGGGAGGGGTTTGGGTTTCTACATTCTGTGCCCCCCACAGAGGAAAGTGGGTTCTGGAGTCAGGTGGCCTTGGGTTTTAATCCTGCCTCCCTTGCCACTTACTTATTTTAAGACTTTGGCAATAATAATAATCACCAATGTTTACTGAGTGCTTAGTATGTTCCAGTGATGCTAAGAGCCTAATATGTATTAACTAACCTAATTTTCACAACACAAGGAAATAAAAACAATATTCTCATTCCATGGAAGAGGAAGTTAAGGGAATCTGTTTGCTTGTGTGATCATAATCACATCTAACTTGCTCGAGTGCCATGAGGATTGCATGAGATAACATATTCAAAGTGCCTAGCACTGTGCCTGAAACACAGGAATGGCCTTCTAACTGTTCAGCCCCTCACCTCACTTTCCTCCCTGAGTGCAAGAACCACACCTCTGCTGCCTACTGCTTTCTGCTTTCCCCCAGTGTAGTAGGGACACCATGAGTATTACCAATGGTCAGCTCAAAAGATTGGAACTCTGTTCACATTCAGCCTAATTCCTCTTTCACCAAAAATACCAAACATGTGGGTGCTGACCTTGGCCATTAGCTCTGCTTGCCACTAGCTACACAACAGTTTGTGAAGCTGCTAAATTTTGCTGGTGACAAGAGCCACTTGATAGGTTTCACCATCAAATGGATCCAATTGCTTACTTAATTGGATCAATCTAGATCCAGTTGACCAAGAAAAACACCTGAGCCAAATAATGACAGAATGCAGAAGACAGGGTGGCACTTTGCCATTTTGCTATGTTGACCAGACAAAGAATCACCTGTAGAGCTCTTTGAAAATTCTGACCCCTGACTCCATTCCAGAGATTCTGATTCATTTAGTATAGTCTAAAGTGGGGCCTGGGTATTAAAAATGCTTAAGTTCTACAGATGACTCTAATGTGTAGATAGGATTGCAAATAATTACTTTACTTTTGAATATGAATAGTAAATTGTTACTATTCAGGATGGCAAATCTGCCTCTCTGGACATAACATCTTTCAGACTATAACCAAATATCAGAGCATGGTGCATTAATTTACAGGAGGAAACTGAAAAAAAAATTATGGTATACCCTAGGATCAGCAAATACATAGCTGACCCTCCCTGTGCACAATTACACCCCTTCCCCACTGAGTCATAGTCTTGTATACCTTCCCAAGAGAGCATCTTGGTTGTCACATGAGATGAAGCTTAATATTGTCCAGGATATACGTCCACTTAAAAAGCTACTACAGGACAGTACTTATTCAACAAACATTAGTCAGGAGCACACTGCATGCCAAGAACTAGGTTGGCTACTAACAACATGAAGATGGATGATATTTGGTTCCTGGCCTCAGTGAACTGAGTCTGTCAGAGAAGACAGGATGTGGTAGGTGCTTTCGTAGAATGTGTACACAGTGCTGTTGGAACAGAGAGAACAACTATTTATGCCAGAAAGAATCAGGAAAGATGACAAGAGTTTTCAACTGTGTTGGATCATAAAGATTGAGTAGAAATTCACCAGGCCCCCTTCAACTGAACAGGTGTTCCTCTGAGGGAATAGCATGTATAAATGTGATAACTCCAAAGAGCTATTGTGTTTAGGTCTAGAAATGTTAGCATTAGTATGGCTGTAGCCAAAGAGTAGCACGAAGGACTAACAGAAGGGCAGGCTAACTAAAAGAGGCATCAGGGCCTTTGCATGGCATTTGGGTGTTCAGATAACAGCCAATGCCATTTCTCCGATAATGGAAATTAAGGGCATGGTTCAAGCAAGAAAGAAAATGGGAATTCCAAGAGTAGACCTAAATTCAAAGGAAAGGTCTTGAATCTACATCAAAAGTTTGAGAAAGAGGCTGGACGTGCGACTCATATCTGTAATCCTAGCAACTCCAGAGGCTGAGATAGGAGGATTGTTTGAGGCTCAGAGTTTGAGACCATCCTGGGCAACCTAGCAAGATCTTATCTCTAAAAAAATAAGAAGAATTAGCCAGACATGGTGCCATGTGACTGTAGACCTAGTTACCCAGGAGCCTAAGGCTGAAAGATCACCTAAGTCCAGGAGATGGAGAATGCAGTGGGATGTGATCATGCCACTACCCCCTAGCTTGGGCAAAAGAGTGAGACTCTATCAAGGAGGAGGAGGACGGGGAGAAGTTGGAGAAGTAGCATATGCTTACATGTTTAAATTTAAATAAAATACTTAAGTTACGTGCTTTCTAAATGATTCTCAGTTCTAACAAACTTTTTGTGCTGATAGACCACTAATCCAGAGAGCTTCTTTTCAAAACCACAGCTAAGGAGTAGAGATATTGTTCATACCACGGTACTTACCCACCATTAACAACTCAATTCCCATCCACTCTTCTCTACCTGGTTTCGCTCCTTAGCCTATCTTGGTTTCAAACCTCCTAGCTACCAGTCTTGATTCTTGTTTACAGTTTTTGCCATTTCCTAGAACTTTGGCCTCAGCATTCAATCCTGGTTTTTTGTTTTGTTTTAACAGTTTTTGTTTTTGAGACAGAGTCTTTATTGCCCATAATACAAGTGCTCTGTTGTCATAGCTCACAGCAACCTCAAACTCTTGGGCTCAAGTGATTCTCTTGCCTCAGCCTCCTGAGTAGCTGGGATTACAGGCACTCAACACAACACCCAGCTATTTTTAGAGACAAGGTCTTGCTCTTGCTCAGGCTGTTCTCAAACCCATGAGCTCAGGCAATCCACCCACCTCAGAGTGCTGAGATTACAGGCCTGAGCCACTTCGCCTGGCCTCAATCCTGTGTTTCTAGGTGCAACTCAGCTTCACTTGACAGTCTGTTTCTCCACCTCACTATGTTCACAGAGGAAAACACCCTTCCTGCTTTGAATGGGTCTGAGATCCACCTATCCCAAGGCCATCTGCAGTGTGATCATCCCATCAGGCTGGCTCTAGAATCCTTAGAAGGTCTGGGAGAGGGAGACATGGTATCCAGACCAATGCCTAGATATCTGTCTTGGATGATTAGGTAGAGGGAGGTGATAAGAGATGATGACAGGAAGCACAGGAAGACAGATTTGAGAAAAGACAATGTGCTCAGTTTTAAGTGTTCTCATTTTGAAATGTTTTTCTACCATTGAGTGGCAATGTATACCACCACCACCACCTCCCCCCCGCCCCAGCTTTCCTCTAGGAAACCTTCCCTGACATCTCTTCTTTCACATCTGCTTACCCTTCCTACTCACTTCAGATTTACTTTTATCATTGCACTAGCAAACTGTTGTGTGAGCTCCCGGAGAGCTGAGGCTATGCCTTTGTCTTGGTACCCACCGCCAGCCACAGTGTGTAACATGCAGCATATGCACAGTGCACGGCATGGACACAGTACACAACACACAGTAAGTTTGATGAATAAATGAAAATTGATTACACTGGTATGATAACTAATTTTAGGTGTCAGTCTAATTGGGATAAGAGACATCCAGATATCCAGGAAAACATTATTCCTGGGTGTGTCTATAAGACTGCTTCCAGAAAAGATTAGTATCTGAATCAGCAGATGAGTAAGGAAGGTCTGATCTCAGCACTGTGGGTGGACAACATCGAAACTATTGGGGGCCTATTGGATAGAACAGAAAGGTGAAGGGCGGGCAAACTCGCCACCTCTTCTGCAGCTGGAACATCCATCTCCTGCCTCGGAACTCCCAGTTCTCAGGGCTTCCACCTGGCTCTGAGAGTTACATCACCAGCTCACCCAGTTCTCAGGCCTTTGATTCATACTGAATTATACCAACAAGCTGTCCTGGTTCTGCAGTTTTCAGACAGCATTTCATGGGACTTCTCAGCCTTCATAATCATGTGAACCAATCTTCAAAATAAATTCTCCCTTATGTACTTTTATACACACACAGTGTGTATGCTATTGGTTCTGTTTCTCTGGATGACCCTAATACAGCTAGGTTCGGTAAGAGACCTGTGGTGCAGGAATTAGATTTGGACAAGAAAAAAAGGACATCTTTTCCATAAAAAGAAGGAAAGGTAAATTTTAGAGAAATTGTCCCTAAAAAGCTGGTGTCATTTCACACTCTTTACTAAATGAAGTTAAGGGTTTATGATTCAATTTTTTTTCTGATTACACACATGTATTTAACAATAGACTTTTATATAGAATGCTAAGAGCACTTTTTTCATAGTTTATAGAAGGGCTTGAAAAGCACAGACTTTCTATTAATATTATCATAGCACATCCAAATTTAACTCCCAAATGGATGCACTATAATTTGTTTATAATTTAAAGGCTTAATGGCAATAATCAGAGGAGAGAAAAGAGCATGTAAGTTTATTTTAAGTAACTAACCAAAAAATAAATTGAACTGAGAGAGGATACCCAAGAAGGGTGAGGTCTAGGAGAACAGGTCTTCTCAAGGACACCACAAGGAGACACCTGCAAGGTCCTCTCCATGATGACTCAGCTCTTGGGAATTTGTAACTTGGAAGTTTCCAAGTTCTGTGAAATTCTGTAGTTAGAACTATAAGGGTTGGAATAGCATTGATTCAAACTCATAATGACAGGGGTACCTGTGGGATAGAACTTTTTGACTGTCAATAAAAAGGGAAAGACAAAGCCAGTTGGGGAGCATGGCCATTTGGAATTCTTCTATGCCATAAGCTCCAGGCTGGTGAATAAAGACCTTCCTCTTATAAACGTGGTGCTTGGGTGCTCTTTCTGTCCTTGGGCCTCATCTTCCTGCAACAGAATGAATAGTAAATAGAATTAAATAAGGTCTCATACACCCTGAAGGAGGTGGCCCCTGATTTGGAGGGGTAATTGCTATGTCCAAATAATCTCCTACTTGGAACTTCTGCAACTGCAGGGTCTTGGAATCATCAGTCCCCTTCTGCCAGACATGGTGCTGCCAATATCCTTAACTCGATAGCCAGGTCTTTTAAGATCTGTAAAAACAATTGCAAAATTAAAGTATGTCCCCTTCTTTCTAGCTTCTGCGTAGACTTCTTGTACTAAACTAATCAGTTTTTTCAAGGTCACAGCCATCCAAGTGTAGATCTGCAGCTCGCTGGAAGGTACGCTCCTGCCTGAGAACTTGTCCACTCAGTATTAGGGTTGAAGACCTAGAGCAGGATCCAGGCATGTCTTCTCGTGGTGGATCAGCGTCTCTGTCTCCTTCTCAATTTCCTCCTGGGTAAGAGCAATTCCACCTCCATCTTCTTCCTATGGCCTGAGAGAAGCTCACTCTGACCTCCTATGATTCACTTTTATGAAGAAAGTCCTAAACTGGCTAAGCACACACTTGTAAAGCTGTCACACTCAAATTCCTTCTGACCTGCTCTCAGGTTCAGAGCACAATGGCATTACTAGCACTCAGTAGACCTTTAATCTTGTATTGAGGAAGATCCTAGTTAGTAACTGCCGAATGAATGAATGAATGAAGAAAAAAACTTTGAACTTGCCCAGGGGATATATTTACTAATGACAGGAAGTCAAAAAGATAAACATTTTCAAATGAAATAGATTTACTCTAACCAACTCCACAAGCTTACTTCTCTCTTCACCCCTAAAGGCTGGACCAGTAATTCATTAACTTCCTAAAAGCCTTGAGGAGTCATTTAAATTTTAACAGACTAAGCCCCATTAGATGCTAGTAGGTCATTTCTTATTTACATAAACTAATAAAGAGCAAGGTGCAATAGGACTATCCATTCCAGGAACTTGAGAAATATCACCCATGATAACACTTTGTTACGGTTCATCTGGGTAAATTACAGAGGGAATTCTTAAACCTTTTCATATTTTGCTTTGATTATGTTCTACTTTGGTTACTTTCTAGTTTGGTTCAAAATCTTCCTGTCATTGTTTTCATACAGCTAAATAGGGCAAAAAAATTAATTTCCAAGATAATAAGAGCGCAAATTCAGCAGAAATGTCAACCCATCTGTTCTCACTTGACCTAGGCTGCTGCTATGGAAACAAGTTTATCCAGGGACACAAATAAACCACTGTAGGGCGGGGCACAGGGCTCACACCTATAATCAATCCTAGCATTCTGAGAGGCAGAGGCAGGTGGATTGCTCCTGCTCAAGAGATCAAGACCAGCCTGAGCAAGTGTGAGACCCCCATCCTGTCTCTACTAAAAATAGAAGAGTTGTCGGGGACACGAGTGTGCAACTCCAGTAGTCCCAGCTACTCTGGAGGCTAAGGCAAGAGGACTGCTTGAATCCAGGAGCTTGAGGCTGCTGTGAGCTATGATGACACCACAACATTCTACCCAGGGCAACAGAGTGAGACTTGGTCTCAAAAATAAATAAATAAACAAACCATTGTACTCAGCTCAGGAATGCCAACTCTCTTACAACTCCCTTCCTTAGCTTAATATCTTTAAATGTCACTGTCAAGTAAATTTAATGTTGCTCTTTTCTCATTAGCTTTTTAAAAATTAAAATAACTCTTTTTATGATTGCAAAAGCAACACTGAACTATAGAAAAAGCTGAAAATGAAGATAAGGGAAGAGAAGAAAAGAAAAATTACCCCTAAGATAACGGGGCGTCCTGCTAAGAGGTCAGCTGGAACTTGAGGGGTCAAATAAAAAACAGAGAAACACATCTAGAGATACCTACTTTTATATTTGGAGAATACATGTATGTATACATAGCAGTGATTTGTAAATTTTTCAAATTTGCAAAGCCTTTTCTTCAAATGAATCATATGTAGGTTATAAAAATGTAAAACAAAAAAAAGTAGGGGGGATGTCTGAAAACCCAATGGTGTGGCCTTTGTACAACCCCCAACTGGAGTCCCACAGAACCTCAGCATTCTTCAGTGCAGACTCTAAAATCTACTGGAATTTACCTTTTCAGAACCTTTGCCTAGAAATAATATTCATACATATCATTTTATGAAAAGATTATATAAAGTATGCATCTTTATAATCTATTTTCATCTCACAATATTAAATTACGAACAGCTTTCCCACAACAAAATATTCTCTTCTCTCATTTCAAACAACTGCATAGTACTCCATTATTTTAATTTACTATAGATTTTTTTTTCCTATTTTAAAGCAATGCTATGATTGACATCTTTGGAGTAGTTAGATATGTGTGTGCATTCTTATTTCCTGAGGATTCATATTTTGTGCTTTTAAAAATATGTCGACCTTTTTAAAATATGTACCTTATAACTACATCAAAAAAACAAAAAATAGCAAATGCTAGTGAGAACCTGAAGAAAGAGGAAAGCCCTCCCTGTTGGGGGGAATGTAAACCAGTACAGTCATTATGGAAAGTAGTTATGGAGACTTCTCAGAAAGCTAAAAATAGAACTGCATATGATTCAGCAATACCACTGTTGCATATTTATCCAAAAGAAAGAACATCAATATATCAAAGGGATACGTGAACCCCCATGTTTATTGTAACATTACTGGAAGTAGCTAAGGTATAGAGTTGACCTAAGTATCCAACAACAGATTAATGGATAAAGAAAACGTCACACACACACACACTGAACTATCCAGCCATAAAAATGAATGAAATCCTGTTATCTAATGCAGCATGGATGAGCCTAAAGGACGTTTTGGTAGGTGAAATGAATCAAGCAAAGAAAGATAAATACCACATGTTCTTACTCATATATGGGCACTAAGAAAAATATTTTGAGCTCATGTAAGTAGAGAGTGGAATTTTGGATATTAGTGGTGGAGAGGTGGGGAGGAGGAGGAGAGTTAGCTAACAGACACGAAATCATAGCTAGATAGGACGAATGAGTTCTGGTGCTCTGCAGCGCTATAGGGTGGATATGGCGAGCTACGATACAATTCATTGTAAATTACCAAAAAGATAGAAGGATTTTTGAGTGTTTGCAACACAAGGAAAAAATAAATGTTTGAGGTGATGGATATGCACTTTACCCTGATTGGATCATCACACATTGTATACACGTAGGGAAGTATCATTCTGCATGCCACGAATAGGTACAATTATTGTCAATCAAAAATAAAAGGGGGGGCGGCACCTGTGACTCAGTGAGTAGGGCACCAGACCCATATACCGAGGGTGGCCGGTTCAAACCCAGCCCAGACAAACTGCAAAAAAAATAAAAATAAAAAAAATAAAAGGGAAAAATATACGTATTGTCCAACAGTGTTCTGAAGAACCTGTAAATGTGCCCTGGCGAGTGTTCCTGCCCAGGGAGAGCACACACCTATGAGAGAGGGATGGAGAACTGTTGCTGGCTGGCATCAACAAGGTCATGTTTCCTAAGCAATAGTGAGAGTGAAGATCCAGCGGTCGGTATCACCTGGAACGTATGCAAACACTCAGTCCTGGAGCACACGTCAGGGCTTCGTATTAATGAGGGTACAAAAAAATAGGTTTGTACATACTGTACAATAGATGTTTATGGAACCGTGGTCACAATGTTTTAGAAGGCAATACACATTTCTCATTGCCCCAAATACACTTTTAATAATTCCTCAAGAGAAATTCCTTCAGATCTTATTTTATTACCAGATTATCTTGGAAGAAGCCAAAAGTCACTATCAAAAGACAAAATCACCACATACTGCTTGCTGTAATTGGATTTATTAACAATTACTGAATCAGGTAGCATCTTATCTTAATATACAAAGGTACTATGTCGGTCATGGCAGAACAGTTCCTTTTTACAAGGTAACTTAAGCAGGAGAAAGAAGACAGCATAACACCAAAATCCTGTTGGTTAACACCATGTTCCTTCAAGTTGCTTTCCCTCAGGGTAAAAGCAGCAGAGACTTCCTTATTACCATGCTGACTAAAAATGGTCTGTTTGGGAATGTGACTATTCTCGCTCTCTCCTAGTTTCTTGGAAGGTCAAATAAAGAACTTGGTTTTGCTTTGGTGACGTGGAATTTTAGCATGAGTGACTCTTAACTCCATTGCTTTGATCTACTGAGCCTAGTGCAGGAGCTCCATCCAGATCAATGGCCTCCTGGTCTCCCCAAAACTTTTTCTTTTTTTTTTTTTTGAGTCGGAGCCTCAAGCTATCCCCCTGGGTAGAGTGCCATGGCATCACGCTCACAGCAACCTCCAACCCCTGGGCTCAAGCAAGTCTCCTGCTTCAGCCTCCCAAGTAGCTGGGACTACAGGCACCCGCCACAGCACCTGGCCATTTTTGGGTTGCAGCCATCATTGTTGTTTGGCGGGCCCGGGCTGGGGATTCGAACCCGCCACCTTAAGTGTATGTGGCTGGCGCCTTAGCAGCTTGAGCCACAGGCGCCGAGCCAACTTTTTCTTTTTTTTAAGAAACAGGGTCTCACTCTGTTTCCCGGGCTAGAGTGCAGTGGCACTATCATAGCTCCACTGAAACCTTGAACTCTTGATTGGGGTCCAGCAATCCTCCTGCTTCAGCCTCCCATGTAATTAGAGATGCACACATCAGCTAAGTTTTCTATTTTTTTGATGGAGACAGGTTTTGCTAGGTTGCCAGGCCGGTTGGTCTGGAACCAAAAGGCTGGAATTAACAGACATGAGCCACTGTGCCCAGCCTCTTGCATTTCATTTTAAAATATAGTCATTTTGGTTTGTTTTGTTTTTCTACATCAGACAGGTAATGTACCAACATTTGTAATAAGATTTGAGGGAGGCACCACTTATACATGCATGTGAAAATCCAGTCTTCATATAGATGAATTACAAAAGGATCAATTTTTCTAGTCGTTACCCTCCTAATCAATCATATATTTGAATATACTATACCTCTTCATAACTTCTTGCTACAATATCATAGGCATCTTTCCCACCATCTTTTAAAAAGAAGCTCCCTATTTTCTTTCAATTATTTACATCATTACAAATATTTGTTTTTCACCTTAATTATCTTCCTTAAAAGTGTCAAGGGAGGAACGGAGGAGTAAAAACCTACCTATCACATACAGTGAACATATTCGGTTAATGGGCATACTAAAGTCCCGACTTAAAAATTATAAAAGACATCCCTGTAACAAAAACATTTGTACTCCCTTAGTATTTTGAAATAAAAATAAATAAATAATAAAGCATTTGGTGTCTCATTTGCAGTTAATGACACTGAATGCAAGTACTAATTACTTCTTGGTTTTCATAAACCACATTAAAAAACCCTTTTCTGGCTCGGTGCCTATGGCTCAAGTGGCTTAGGTGCCAGCCACATACACCTGAGGTGGTGGGTTCGAATCCAGCCCAGGCCCGCCAAACAACAATGACGGCTGCACCCCCCAAAAAATAGCCAGGCGTTGTGGTGGGCGCCTGTGGTCCCAGCTACTTGGGAGGCAGACTTGCTTGAGCCCAGGAGTTGGAGGTTGCTGTGAGCTATGATGCCACGGCACTCTACCCACAGGGACAGCTTGAGGCTCTGTCTCAAAAAAAAAAAAAAAAAGCCTTTTCTTTTACAGACATGCATTGAATTGGGAAACTCCAAATTATGTCAACAACTCTCAGTGGCCTTTATTTACTTTCAAAATATCTTCATTCAATTTCATTCCTCGGCATAATACTTGTTAAAACTTTTTCTTCATTTTGATTTTTTTTATATTTTGTTTTGTTACTTTGATAGGTATAGAAATGCTCAGTTGCTCAGTATGTTTGCTCACAGGACAAGAATTTCTCTAGGCCAAGATTAGGTTATAAAAGTATACATTTATTTCTACTAGAGAAAGGGAAGATAGTGGAGGGAAGAGATGAGAAGAAGAGAGCAGAGAGCAGGAAGTGAGAGAAAGGATCATATGGGGGGGGGGAGACGAGAGAGAATAGCGTGGCATCCCAAAGACAGGAAGAATGCCAGCCCCCCCACAAAAAAAATTCAGACAAGTAAAACTTAACATAGTTTAATTGAGCCAAGAATGATTCATGAATCTGGGAGCGCTCAGAACCGAAAGAGGTCCCGAGAACTCTGCTCCAGGATGTAGGCAGGCAGTACTTAGAGACAGAAAATACAAGTCTTTGTGTGTGTAACCAGCTTTGCTGGTTGTAGATCAGTGTTTGCCTTCTTGGAACTTAGTCTGATCGGTTGACCACCTATGACTGGAGCTCACCTACAAAGATTGGCTGACCCAGCTATTTGTTAAAAAGTATACAAATACACTTGTATAAACTTTTCTTTTTGCTCAGTTAGGCTGTGATTGCCTAGAAAGGGACTGAAAATATGGAGGTAGACTCAGGCCAAATTTAGTTTAAGACAATGTTATGGGGTGGCGCCTGTGGCTCAAAGGAGTAGGGCACTGGCCCCATATGGTGGAGGTGGTGGGTTCAAACCCAGCCCTGGCCAAAAACTGAAAAAAAAAAAAAAAGACGTTATGAAATAAAAATAGCTATGAAGGGCAAAATAACAAGTCTAAGCCAGAGTGAATTTACACATAGCAAATTAGCTTGTAAGCGAATTTTAGGAGGAGCGATGGCCCCCAATGACAATTATCATTTGTCCATAGTTGTTGTTCAAAACAGGGAGTCTACAACCACTCTTTATTTGGGAGCAGTAATAGGTATCCTTAGAGGGGGGCAAAGAGGAGAACAAGACTTGTCAGTCAAAAAGACTATAAATGTACTTGCTGCGGCAGCATGTGTACTAAAATTGGAATGAAACAGAGAAAATCAGCATGGCCCCTGCACAAGGATGACATGCAAATTCGTGAAGCGTTCCTTATTTTTGGTGCGACTTTCAAATATTCCTAGGTGGGGAAACTGAAATGACTCACCCAATTGAGGCATCTTTGAGTTTCACATCCTTATCTCCAGCTTCTAATCTAAAATTAAAAAAGAAAAACTCTAGAAACATCTGCTAGGTTAAATAAAATTGAGATAGTGGTTACCTCTGGAAGGGAGGAGGACTACACATCAACCTTCAGGTGCATTGTTAAATTGTGTTTCGTGGCTAGGCGCCTATAGCTCAACCGGCTAAGGTGCCAGCCACGTACACCTAAGGTGGCGGGTTCGAATCCCCAGCCCGGACCCGCCAAAACAACAATGATGGCTGCAACCAAAAAATAGCCGGGCGTTGTGGCGGGCGCCTGTGGTCCCAGCTACTTGGGAGGCGGAGGCAGGAGACTCGCTTGAGCCCAGGAGTTGGAGGTTGCTGTGAGCTGTAATGCCATGGCACTCTACCCAGGGGGACAGCTTGAGGCTCCTGTCTAAAAAAAAAAAAAAAAAAAAAAATTGTGTTTCGTAAGCTCAGTGAGAAGAATTAGAAAGAAGAGAGAGGAATTTGTTATGGCTATAAAGAAGCCGGTATTGACTATATCCCAGAGATTCTGATTCAACTGGTATAGGATGGAGCTTAAATTGGCATTTTTCTCTTTTTTCTTTTCTTGTCTCATATTTTCTCTTTTAAACTATCCAAGGGCAGCCAGGGTTACAGCAGCTAATGGAACAAAACAGTTGTTAACTTAGGAAGGAAAAAAGAATGGTCAATATACCACCATTTAAGAGTCATTTTAACCATCTGTCAGTTTTGCGAAACCAAGAGCAATCAATAAGATGTTTTTCCTAGTGTTACTTTAAATAAAGTGACCCTAGAGGTCTGCAAGGGGGAGAGAGGAGGTCTAAATTGGATGCTTTATAGATTTGCTAACATGATGTAATACAACCAAACTAGGCTTTAGTAGATGGAGCCTATTTGACAAAAAGATTTGCTAATGACACATAAATCAGGGGAACAGCTGCTGTTCAAGCAGCATCTAATGCTTGAGAGGCTCCCAAACTGGAAAAGGAGAAAGAACAGTCACTTCTGAGACAGTGGCTTGGGAGGAAGACATTATATAATTTTTTTAAATATACTCACTTTTTGGGCCCGTTGCCATGGCTCATACCTATAATCCTAGCACTTTGGGAGGCCAAGGCAGGTGGACTGCTTGAGCTCAGGAGTTGGGGAACAGCCTGAGCAAGAGCAAGTCTCTACTAAAAATAGAAAAAACTAGCTGGGCATGGTGGCACATGCCTGTTAGTCCCAGCTACTTGAGAGGCTGAGGCAAGAGAATCACTTGAGCCCAGGAGTTTGTGGTTGCTGTGAGCTATGATGATGTCAAGGCACTCTACCCAGAGTGAAAGAGTAAGACTGAGTCTCCAAAAAAAAAAAAAAAATATATATATATATATATATAGCCTGTGAAATTGTGTCACTTTGTGTTTATAATTTGCACTTCTTGTCTACACGTTTATTTGCCTCTTTTGCTTCCTCTTTTAGGAGTTGCCTATTTAAATGATTTATAGTATCCAATGCATATTCTGGATATTGTCGTTTTCTCAGTTGTAAGCTATCTTTGTCTGCTTTTCCAGTCACCTTTTCATTTTATGTTTGATGTTTGGGGGATTTTTGTGCAAAAGCTTTAATTTTAATATTTAAAATGTCCAGTATCTTCTAAGTTTTATGATTATTGTGTCTTATTTAAAAAATCCTTTCCTACCCTGAGGACCTAAATATATTCTCCTATTAATTTATAGATTTTTTTAAGTTTTACATTTAACAATAGGTCTTTAATCCTTCTATAATATATCTGTGCTGTGAATTTATTGTAGTATGAAATGGGGATCTAATTTGTCCCCATATGCATAGAAAATTGATTCATTTATGGAACAATCCATTGATCTATAACACTAAGTCTGTCACATATAATGTTTTCATGTGCATAATTCTGTTCCTAGACTTTCCCCCCTTTTTTGGTCTAAATGTCTATCCTTGTGCCAATATCATACTTTCTTACTACAGTTTTAAAATAAAACTTTCTATCTATCAAACCAGCAAACCTAAATGGTGTTGGTTGAAGAGCACCCTGTCTCATAGTTAACCATTGTTCTGTGATGAAAGGTTGGGCATGGTGGCTCATCCTATAATCCCAGCACTTTGGGAGGTTGAGGTGAAGGATAGCTTAAGGCCAGAAGTTTGAGACCAGCCTGGACAACATAGTAGGACTCCTTACTCTAAAAAAGAAGATCTCCTCAATCTAAAAGTAGACCTGCCGTTTGATCCTGCAGTTCCTCTACTAGGTGTATATTCAAAAGACCAAAAATCACTTTATAACAAAGATATTTGTACTGGATTGTTCATTGCAGCTCAATTCATAATAGCAAAGTCATGGAAGAATCCCAAGTGCCCATTGACCCATGAATGGATTAATAAATTGTGGTAGATGTATACCATGGAATATTACGAAGCCTTAAAAAGAGATGGAGACTTTACCTCTTTTATGTTTACATGGATGGAGCTGGAACATATCCTATGTGGTAAAGTACCTCATAAATGGAAGAAAAATATCCAATGTACTCAGCACTATTATGAAACCAATTTATAATCACTCACACTTTCATATGAAGAATAGATCACAACTATGGCCCAAGATGAAGGAGGGGGGAGGGGGATGGGAGGGAAGGGGAGAAGTCAGATTGAGGGAGGGTGAATGCTGCGATCACACCCACAGTACATAATGCAAGGGTATATGTCGGATCTATTAGTACAGAGTATAAATGTCTTAACACAATAATTAAGTAAACAAGATGAGGTATGTATTAAGCAGTGTGACATAAGCGTTCCTGATTCTATATGAAATCAGCACATTGTACCCCATAAATGCATTAATGTATACATGATCTATGTGTTTATGATTTAATAAAATAAAAAAGAAGAAGAAAGAAAGAGGGAGGGGAGGAGGAGGGGAAGAAGGAGAGGGAGGAGGGGGAAGAGATGAAGACAGAGACAAAGATGAAGGAGGAGGAGGAAGAGGAAAAAGAAGAAGAGGAACTAGAAGCGGAACTAGAAGCAGCAGCAGCAGCAGCAGAGTCCTGTAAATCAGCGGTGGCTCATCAGGTAAGGGTACAGAGCAAGGAACAACTACTGCTGTCCTTCTGCAGGAAGATGCATAGCTCAGTGGTCGTCTCATGTCTGTGAGGACACCAACTCTCATTCCCACTGTAGAGAGTTTTGCAGTGCTTGCATCTTCAGATGGAAAGGTACTGCCACATTTGCATCAGAAATCAAATAATGACTCACACGTACACAAGGACTACGGGTACTGGGGTCACCAGCATGGCCTGGATGGAAATGAGCAGATTAGCCCAGGGTTTACAATATTCCTCTTTAGCATCATTTCACCCTTTAGAAGAATGGGAAATCCATGACTCAGAATTTAGGAAGCTCGTAGATGAGAGTGTGCCAACTGGGAATATTCTCTTCTCTCCAAAGAAGCAAAGAGCCAGAGCTTTCCTCAGCAAGTGTGTGGGTTTTCAGGACTGCTGCCTGCTGTGCCTCTCAGGGCACCGCCCACACAGCCTCAGACACCTTTCTACATAGCAGGCACCTGCGTGTTCTGTCGCTCTCCTTTTGCCCCAGGATCCCTCCTTACTGCTAGAGGTGGGCACTGCCCTGTCTGGGAAAGGAGGCCTGCTCGTCCTCATCCCACACGAGTTCTCCTGCCGTAGCCTCCCTCCTGTCCTCTTCCTCAGTCCCTACTGCCACACTTCTTTCTCTTGCTTTTCCTCTGCTGTTCTTCTCAGCCTAAAATTTAGCACGCTCCAAAAGGCAGCCACACATGCTTTGTGCCCTGGTGCTGCGCAATGCTGTTGCAAATGGCCAGCCCCCAACCCCATGCCATAGATACAAGCCTGAAGATAACATCCCAGTGAAAAAATATCCATACCAAGAGACACACAGGAGCCATACTCATTTGTGAATATGAATGAAGGTTACATTGTGAATATGAATGAGCCATGGAAGGCTCATTCATTGTGAATATGAATATGAATGAGCCATACTCATTGTGAATATGAATGAAGGTTACATTGTGAATATGAATGATGTTCACATTAACATCAGTGAACTTGTCTGGGCTGGTGTGGTGGCTCATGACTATAATCCTAGCACTCTGGAAGGCCAAGACCAGTGGATTGCTTGAGCTCAGGAGTTTGAACATTAAAAACAGAAAAAAACTAACCAGGCATCATGGCAGATGCCTGTAGTCCCAGCTACTAGGGAGGCTGAGGCAAGAGGATTGCTCAAGCCCAAGATTCAAGGTTGCTGTGAGCTATGATGACACAGCACCCTACCCAGGGTGACAGAGTGAGACTCTGTCTCAAAAGAAAAAACAAAAGCAAAGATCTAGACAGGAGCATTGATCTAGAAAGGATCTAGACCAATCTCTGGTCTGTGTCCCTCTCTCCCCTCTGCCCCACAAAATTCCTCTTCTCTAATTACAGAGTAAAGGCATCTTTTATTCATTTTTCCCTTTTCTAAAATATTTGCACCAGTGGAAGCATTTATGGAAATCAGTTATCCTTAAAATTATCCAAATAATCTCTTCAAATTTCCAGGATCTCTCCTACAATATTTAGGGGGATGCTCAATTGCAAAAAGATCAAAGTTTGGCATTGGGCTGGACCTGCTAATTAATGTAACTCTGCTGACAAGTTTACATAATATGAGAGCCTGAAAACATTTTAAAGCAATCTCAAAGTTCACACTGTTACTGAAAATGATTATATCAGAGCAATGGTAGAAAGCATGAAAAGGTTTCCCGGCTGGTTCACATTTCTCCCTTGAACTTTGGGCAATCACTTCACTGATCTCTTTATTTTCCAACTGGATTCTTTTCAGCTGAGTAAAACCTCTTTTCCAGGCTGGAGGGAAGCGTTCACAGTAGCTCTCTCACGGAGGAGGAATTTTGAACTATTTTTTTCTTCTTTATACTTTCCTGTAATTTACAAAGTTTTGTTTGTCTGTTTTCTTTTTTAGGGATAGGATCTCTATTGCCTGGGGTGAGTGCAGGGGTGCAATCATAACTCACCATAACCTGGAACTCTGGAACTGTGGAACTCCTGGGCTCAAGTGATCCTCTTGCCTCAGTTTCCCATGTAGCTAGGACTATACGCATTGTCACCACACCCAGATAATTTTCTCAATTTTTTGTAGAGATGGGATCTTGTTAGGCAGGGACAAGTCTGCAGGCGGCAGATGCAGGCCAGGAAGGTGGTTTATAAGTGGAGAAGCCAGGATCCAATCAGGGGAAGGGATGTAGGAAACCACTGAACACCTGTCAGTCATGTATATCAATCATCTAGTAACATTCCACACTTCCCAGAAGCCAGCCCCAGGACCATGCCAATAAAAGGAAACCACCTGGGAGTTCTTTTTTATTTTTTTGTTCAGTGTGCTTATGTATTTTTTTTATTTCAGATTAATATGAGGGTACAAACGATTGGGTTCCATTGTTTGCATTTGTTAGGTAAAGTCCAAGTTGTAGTTGAGCCCTTCACCCAAGAGGTGTGCCATATACCCCCACACTGTGTCCATTAGGTGAGAGCTTACCAATCCCCAACCGTGTCCCTCCCATCTGAATTTAATTGCGTTCTTCTCTCATGTGGGCATGTAGTCTTCATCTACTGGTTTCATATTAGTATTGAGCACATAGGATGCTCACTTTTTCATTCTTGGGATATTTTACTTAAGAGGATGTTCTTCAGGCTCGGCGCCTATAGCTCAACCAGCTAAGGCACCAGCTACGTACACCTAAGGTGGCGGGTTCAAATCCCCAGCCCGGACCCGCCAAACGACAATGACGGCTGCAACCAAAAAATAGCCGGGCGTCGTGGCGGGCGCCTGTGGTCCCAGCTACTTGGGAGGCGGAGGCAGGAGACTCGCTTGAGCCCAGGAGTTGGAGGTTGCTGTGAGCTATGCCACGGCACTCTACCCAGGGGGACAGCTAGAGGCTCTGTCTCAAAAAAAAAAAAAAAAAAAAAGAGGATGTTCTTCAAATCCATCCAGGTAAATACAAAAGATGTAAAATCTTTCTTTATGGCTGATACGGTATTGATCAGGGAGTTCTTAACTGGTGGCGACTGACTTGCTCTTCTCTCTGGAACATATTTTCCCTTTGTGTAGTCTCCTTCTTTTCTGCAATCAAAGGTGTCTATGTGGAGTTGTTTCCTGTCTGATCACTCCATCACACTTACATGATGTCGTGGAGAAGCTGAACCTGTGACAACGTGAGACAAACTGCCCAGGCAGTCATTTGTTATCATTAGAGACGGGACATAAATGTGCTGACAGCCAGCTGTCCACACGCTGCACGCCAGCTGTCCACGCACTGCACAGCTTTCTTAACAATACATGAGAAATAACACTTGGCTTTATTTAGAATCCTTTTAGAACAATTGTCTAATTGCTCTTCCCCTCCATTTCGTCCTCTGTAAAGTGGGATGTCCCATCAACAGAGGTTTATGAGAACTAAATGAGACGTTTGCCGTGTATTTAGTTAGTAGTAATTTAATTTTGGTGTGAATAGTTAAAGAACGGATTCAATGGTTTAATTTCCTCAGCCTCTTGCCTCTCATTTTTTTCTTCTACTATTTGACTTTAGCAAGGTCAATCCCTTCCATGTCTCCCCCGTATGTGTGCAGACAGTGGTATAATAGGAATCAATCCATTCTGATGCTATTTCAGCAACTTCCAGTTAGAGAGGGCAATTGGACAGTTCTTGATTTCATTTCCTCATGCTCTCCTGAGTCTTTTCAATCCCAGGGTTCTTTTTACCCAGAATACCGAACCATAATATTTGTTGTGGGGAGGCGGGGAGACAAAGGTCTGGCTAAAGAGGCTGCAGGTCTGCTAACTGGGCCCAGAGCTAGAGCTGGCCTTCCTGTCACTTCCCTGCCTAAGGACTTTAAGGGAAAAAGGCAAAATAAACATCATTTCAGCACTGGGAGAAAGAAAACTCTCCATTTTGTAGATTGACGAGAATAAGTCAAGAACATGTAGCTTTTCATTCGACAATTATTTAATGGGCATTTACCCCAGGCTGGGAAATAGTTTTAGGAACTATTATATATATATAACCATATATAAGATATAGTCTTTAGACTCAAGGAGCATGAAGTCTAGGGGGCAGGCAGAAAGTAATTACATGTTCCCCAGCCCACCCCAGCCCAGAATTGAATCAATGGAGGTCAAACTCACAATGTTGTCTACTCCATGCAAAGTCTCCTGGTTGTTTTTCGGAACCTTGGTAGTATCTATCACCACCTTTATGTTCTGCTCTGGCAAACATGACTCTTCAAAGATGCCTGCTGTTGAGGCCTCTCCTGTCAGAGCAATCTACCTCTGACTACCTGCCATCACCCCCCTCCATGGGGTGCCCACCTCCAACCACCAAGTTCCAGATTGTAGGAGACACCTGAAAAGAAGCACTTTGGTAATAAGGGAATGGGGAAGGGATTGGTCTCCCGTTAAAGAGCTCAAGATCACATAGCACCTGAGAGCAGGAGAGAACACACATCATTGCTTGGCAGTCTCCACACCTGTGGTGTAAATAGCCACGGGACAAGTCAGTCGAGGCTTCTGCTGGGCTCCCACTAAGACTGACTGCTGCACCTTTGAGGCGTTCCAGCACCTCTGAGCTGACTGAGACAACTGGCTGCCCCTGATGGGGAACCTTACCTGACTGAGACAACAGACTCCCAGGCACATATGGGGAGCCATACCCTGCTCAAGCTTGTAAGCGTCCGTGACCTGCCAGTTTCATGGGCCAGGGCTGGCAACCTAGTTCCCTGGCTCCAACACCAGATGGCATTTTCACAGATGTGTACTACATTTAAAAATCATCAACCTGGGCGGCACCTGTGACTCAAAGGAGTAGGGCACTGGCCCCATACGCCAGAGGTAGCGGGTTCAAACCCAGCCCCGGCCAAAAACTGAAAAAAAAAAAACATCATCAGCCTGTTTGTATTAGTTCTCTATGGTAGCTATAAAAAAATTACCATGCTCTTCAGGTCATGAAGGATTAAAGTGATGGATAATAAGTATTGGCAAGGATGTGGGGACTGGGAACACAGGCAGATGACTTCTGCAACAATTCAGAGATGGGGGTAATATGACAGGACTGGAAAAAAATTTGTTTTGTTTTTGAGACAGAGTCTCATTCTCTCACTCTAGAGTTGAATGCCATGGTGTCATCGTAGCTCATAACAACTTAAACTCTTGAGCTCAAGAGATCTTCCTGTCTTAGCCTCCTGAGTAGCTGGGACTATATAGGTGCCCTCCACAATGCCCAGATAGTTTTTCTTTCTTTCTTTCTTTCTTTTTTTCCAGGAGAGGTAGAGTCTCACTCTTGCTCAAGCAATCCACCTGCCTTAGCCTGCCAGTATTAAATAAAATTTAATAAATGTATTACCTATGTCACAACAATTTCACTCCAGGTAAAATATGCCCATTCTCACACAGGTGAGCACAAGGTCATGTGTACAGGGATGTTTGCTGCAATGTTTATGTGATAGAAGGGAGTTTTAAATCCTAGACCTGAGGTAGAAACACCTTTAGGCAGCAGTTAAATGCAATTTGCTTGATGTATGACAATATAGATTTTTCAAAGCTTAGTGCTGAGTTTTTTAAAAAGAAAGCATTCCCTGTCAAAATATTATTTATGTCAATTTTATTTATTGATTGATCAATTCAGGTTAATTTGAAGGTACAAAGAATTAGGTTACAATATTTGCATTTGTTAGGTAGAGTCCCTCTTATAATTATGTCCTGCCCCCAAGAGATTTACCATACACCTTAACACTGTACCCATTAAGTGAGAGCACACCCATCCCCCTTGCTCCTCCCTCTCTCCACTCCATCTTGAATTGAGTTTTTCTTTTTTGTGGGCGTGTATTAGATAGTCTACTGGCTTCAAATTAGTTTTGAGTATGTTGGATTTTAGGTCCTCCATTCCTGTGATACTTTAAAATATTATTTATGTGAATTTTAAAACATACACACAAAAATCCACAATTTTGTAGGAACACATTCAAGTTCAAAGACACGTATTAATACGTGAATACTAGAATGGTTGCCTAGTGGAGGAAGGAGAGTGAAGAATTTATCAACTGAAAGAGGTATTTCAAAAAGGAAGTTGTAAAAAAATAAAGTTGTATCAGGTCAGAGTTCTTACTTGCAAACAGCAGAAACAAACTCTGGTTGATTTAAACATAAGAGGAGGCTCAGTGCCTGTAGCTAAGTGGTTAGGGCGTTGGCCACATACACTGAGGCTGGCAGGTTCAAGCCCAGCCTGGACTTGCTAAACAATGACAACTACAAGCAAAAAAATAGCTGGGCATTGTGGCAGGCTCCTGTGCTCCTAGCTACTTGGGAGGCTGAGGCAAGAGAATCACTTAAGCCCAAGAGTTTGAGGTTGCTGTGAGCTGTGACACCATAGCACTCTACCAAAGGCAATATAGTGAAACTCTGTCTCAAAAAAATAATAACTAACTAATTAATTAATAAGATAATTGTAAGAGGAAAAAAAATGAAGGCTATTAGGTAGCTCAATGAATCACCTGGAAGTCCCAAGGGCCATGCAATTAAATCACTACTGCAAATCACATCACAGAATCCATTGCATGAGGACCCCACAGTCACAGCCTCTGGACACTGGACTACTTATGCTGACTCAAGAAAATGCATGATACTGCATGTTCTCCACTGTCAGAGAAGTCAACAATCCCTGATTCTTTGTATCACCAAGTGTAGATTCAATGTCAAGGACAGATGCAGCAGAACGACCAAGCCTAAGTCATGGACAGTGCCCTAGTTGCAAGGAAGGCTGGCAATGCCCCTACTTTGAGCTTCCACAATGACATGCAGTGTTTACCCCCCTGAAGACTAATGAACTGGGAAATCAATGGACATCAGAAGAGTGTTCTAGGCTGAGCAGCCAAAAGGATAAAGGATGACAAAAACCCCTAATGAAAGTGTGATTAATGGTCATAAAGGGGTAACTTCTGTACTGATAGAAATAAGAGTCTATTAAATTATTTATTTATTTATTTTTGAGACCGAGTCTCACTCTGTCGCCTTGTCTAGAGTGCCGTGGCATCTGCCTAGTGCACAGCAACCTCAAACTTTTGGGCCCAAGCAATCCACTTGCCTCAGCCTCCCAAGTAGCTGGGACCATTGGCACTTACCACAATGCCTGGCTAGTTTTTCTATTTTTATTAGAGACAGATCTTGCCCTTGTTCAGGCTCAAACTCCTGAGCTCAGGTGATCCACCTGCCTCGGCCTCCCAGAGTGCTAGGATTACAGGTGTGAGCCACCAGACCCAGCTGAATTTTCTAATGAGAAGGCACTACTAACACTTTCCAAAAGGGTTTCAGTGAAATCCCGGGGATTTGGGGGAGACAGTTGAGAGATAGCAGTAAGCTGGAGAATGAATGGAAGATGAAGACCGAGTGGTAATGGACCTAAACTACTAAGGTGTTTAACTATAAATGGAAAGTTAAAGGGGTTCATATAGAGAGGAAAATGTAGAATTAAGGGAGAAACTTGGTTTTCCTTTTTAAGATAAAAGAGATTTGAGTACACTTTTAGGCCATGAAGAAGAAACTAGCAGAGAAAAGTTGCTATGGTTAAAAAGAAAAAAGGTGGTTTCAAAAAGCAACAACCTAATCACAGCCCACATGGAAGGACTAGCCTTGGAATGCTGTAGGGAGAGAGGAGCCAAGGAGGGAGAGAGGATGCAGGTGGCTGCTGATAAGTTTTAAGCTGGGAAATGGGGTGGTAAGTGAGTGTCTACTGGTGGCCTCTCTTCTATCTGGGAAATAAATAAGCAAGATCATCATCTGAGGGAAGAAGGGGAGGGGGCGGGGTAAGCTAGAGGCCTTGAAGAATCATGAACTCTTCTAACTGCTAAATAGGAGGAGAGCTGACCATCAGCAGGTAAAGGAATTATTGAAAGATGAGTACAGTTAAAATTGAAGATTATAAGTTTGAAGTAGTAGCAATCTCCTTAATGGTTGTTTTTCCTTTGGCAATAGTCTGCCGCCCACGTGGAAGTGAGAAAGGCCAATACCGGGCTGGTCCTGTGGATGTGCAGGGCAGACAGAAAACAACTGCAGGACTTTCTCCACCACCCCTCCCTCCTATTCCCCGGCTGTGGAACAGTACCGGGTCCATGGCCTATTAGGAACTGGGCTGCACAGCAGGAGGTGAGGGCTGGGGACAAAGTGAAGCTTCATCTGTAGTTACAGCCACTCTTCATCACTCACATCACTGCCTGGGCGCCACTTCTGGTGAGATAAGCAGCAGTGTTAGATTCTCATAGGAGCACAAACCCTGCTGTAAACTTCGAATGTGAGAGATCTGGGTTGCCTGTTCCTTATGTGAATCTAATGCCTGACAATCTGAGGTGGAGATGTAACATGCTTGAATCATCCTGAAATCATCTCCCCAACTGCCATCTGTGAAAAAATTGTCTTCCATTAAACCAGCATTGAGGACAGCTGTAAGACATGAGCCTTGAGTTGATTAGTAGGAGGGTGGTTGAAGTGACATTCCATTAGGCTATGGATTAGAAAAGGAGGAAATATGGCTAGGAGGGGGTGGACAGAGGGAGCAAGTTATTTCCAAGTTCTCTGAGAAGGAGGGTTAGAAGTTGCAGAAGCACAGGAGCGACAGCTGGAAGGATGGGGGTTTGTTGTCAGAGTGTGGACTTCTCCAGTTTTAGATTTTAGAGGTGGAGCTGTTCAGGCCTTGGATGTGACTATTAAAAAGCAACAACCAGCTCGGCATCTGTGGCTCAAGCGGCTAAGGCGCCAGCCACATACATACACTTAAGGTGGCAGGTTCAAATCCCCAGCCCGGGCCCGCCAAACAACAATGA
>NW_003852401.1:12244528-12246735 GCF_000181295.1 Otolemur garnettii | reverse complement strand
AAAAAAAAAAAAAAAAAAAAGCAAGAACCTTTAATATGAAGTCCGGAGACTGGAAAAAAAATTAAGAGCTATGCCTACAGAGAGAGAACCAACTCCAACTGTTTCTCTGCTTGGAAGCCTGAAATTAAGAGGAAGTGTTACACTCAGCAAGGCTAGTCCTGGAGACCCTCATTCCCATCTGACAGCCATGGGAGACACACATGGCCGAAAAATGAGTATTCCCTGAAAAGTTGCTGATAAAGAAAAAAAGACTGCCCTCTGAGAGCTAGACGATAGTATAAGTAGAAAAAGAACTGTATCAGAGATAGGCAATGTTATGGTGCAGAGACAGAGGGCATGATTCTCAGGCCAATGAAATGTAACCATAACTTGAAGATTTTTGCGAACACAACTGAAGTAATAATGTGTCTATTAGGGTGCAAGTAGGCTAATAAATGAAACACAAAAAAGATTCAAAGACACAGACATCGATTTGGGGCCTCCTGGGCCCAAACAATGGGCTGCGGACACATACAGCCTGACACGGCCAGATTCCAGCTATTTATCATACCTGGGTGGCATTATCCATTAAAGCTATCAAACTGATTCCTCTTGTGCTAATTCTGTGCTCACCAAGTAATTTTTTTCTTTTGAGACAAAGTCTCACTTTGTCACCCTCAGTAGAGTACAGTGGCATCATAGCTCACAGCAATCTCAAACTCTCGGGCTCAAGCGATCCTCTTGCCTCCGCCTCCCGAGTAGCTGGGACTACAGGTGCCCATCACCACACCCAGCTATTTTTACTTGCTCAGGCTGATCTCAAACCCATGAGCTCAGGCAATCCACCCGTCTTGGCCTCCTAGAGTGTTAAGATTAAGGTGGCCCGTTCACCAAGTAATCGTCCTATCATATTCTGGCTTCTTACATAGATTTCACAGATAGGACAAGATGTGTTGATCAGCAACACAAAACCTCTGGATGGCCTAACAATTGAATTTAAGAGCCCAAAAAAACTAAGTATTATCTCCTGGAATGTGGAGATCACAAAATACAGCCATTGTATGAAGTTGGATCGGGGTATCAAGCAGCTCTTCCCTAGGTCATGCTTCTCTAACCCACTGCCCCCCTGCAAATCCACCACTGATTTCTGCATGCAATCAACAGTAGCAACAACACTCATCTTCTCTTCCTATTGGTCTTCCAACCCAAGACTACAGACCAATAGTTAAACTAATAAACTATTAGTTTATGAGTTTATAACTGAGTTTATAACTGAGTGTTATAGTAATTTATGTGGTACTGTATAAGAATAAAAATCTTGTACATCTGCAGGTCTGTACTTATAAAAGATTTTGATAAGGCAAAGAGATGGAAGGAAAATTTTCTGGTCATAAAATGATAAGGAAATGAACAAGTTCAAAACTAAGTATTATCTCCTGGAATGTGGAGATCACAAAATTTTCTGGTCATAAAATGATAAGGAAATGAACAAGTTCATTGTCATCCCAGTATGACAGAGTTGATGATTTGGTAACAAAGCTAGAGCTAAGAAGGCATGCCACCAATATTCCAGTTGAGATGGGCCTCAACCTATGCTGCAAAAATGTATCTCTCTAGAGTTCTAACTATTACTCATACCACGGAACCTATATAAGCATTATATTGAACAACACGCCCCTAGTATATAAAAAGGAAATTTAATTACTTCTTTTAAACATAATTCTTGGGATTTATTATTCCTCTTTCCCCTGGATGAAAACTGAAGCGAGCCCTATGGCTTTTCTAATTTATCTTAGGTAATACAAGTTCCTCTGGCCAATTTTTAATATACCAGCCTCATGTAATAGTTAAGACTTTGAACTTCACATTAAGCTGGGCCCTTTCCTACCATTCTTCTAGGTTTGGCTTATTGCCAGAGGTTATTAACTTCTCTCTTTCCTCACTCTGGGCTTTTATTATTCCACCTTTATGCTGTTAACTGTATTTCTAAAGTTTCCAGGAAAATTATTATGGAGCAGGAAATTCGTTACTTGCACGATTGCAGTAAAATAGTTGGTATTCTTTGGAAACTCAAGATAATTAAAACTGTGTCTTTCGGCTCGGCGCCTATAGCTCAGCTGGCTAAGGCGCCAGCCATGTACACCTAAGGTGGTAGGTTCGAATCCCCAGCCTGGACCGCCAAACAACAATGACAGCTGCAACCAAAAAATAGCCGGGTGTTGTGGCGG
>NW_003852401.1:12242797-12244398 GCF_000181295.1 Otolemur garnettii | reverse complement strand
AAAAAAAAAAAAAAAAAACTATGTCTTTCTCTAATGAGTCTCTAAGGGCTATGTTTGTGAGTTCTTTGGAGATCCCCTCATCTGCAGAAAATTGCATTTGTCCCAGACGGTTCAAACAAAGAGACGCTAGAAGGGCCTGTTTATAGAGATGTGCACAGACTTAATGGAATACAGAAAGGAAGGTGTCACATACAGATTCATAGCAGTGGAAAGCTATTAACAACCCAGGTGTGAAAGCGCAAGGAAAGGAAACAGTAATACCAGAGCCCAGGAAGGGCTGAGATTGTGGAGGAGCCACCTGGCCATAAGGCAGTCCTAGAAGGAAGCAAACACTGCTGAACCCACACCACCACGACAGAGAGGCAGCAGGGAAGAAGTGCCTAGAACGCCCTCCACTTGTGTAATGAGTCTCTGCCCGTGCTTCACACTGACCAAACCCAACTGGTAGCTAGATAGCAAGAGAGCTCAAGTCATAGCGTTCTCAGGGGCTAGCCTCCTGGGAAAAATAATGGATCTAGAGAAACAAACAGAAAAACCAGCATAATCCCCTCACTGGGGATCACTCATCTCTACTTCCCCTGATAGCGGCAGGTGCATCTCTATTATGCTTACTCTTTCGTAAGCTCTGAGAATTAATCCTGTAATGTTAATGGCTTCCCTCTGTAGAGGTTCATAGAAAACATTCACACGTCCTTTGCATTTAATATTTACTATCCACTAAGCAACTTGGAGCCAGGCAATGCACTAGGTGCCTTCTTTTTAAACCTCATCATAGTGCATCAAGGTGGTCATTATCATCTTTAATTAAAGAGAATGATTAGGGTAGAGAGGGAGCAAGGTGACTTATTCAGGCCACAAAACTGTCTTTCTACGTTGAGTTGCCTCTAGGAACAGAGAAAACAATACTTCCTGATTTATCGTGTTGTGCTTTTTACCTCCCAGCCTCATCCTTGAAGTTGGTATCAGCATATTTAGCTTGGACATTGCAAACAACTGAGCTTGGCTCTGAGATGTGAGATCTCCACTGGGAACCGCTTTGCGTCAAGCCGGTTGAGGAAACCAAATCCCAGGTGTCCTCCTTAATTACTGGCTCAGTCTTTCAGCTCATCAGTTGTTTTATTTGGAGTCTTTTAAGGAACAACTATCCTTTTTGTTCTCCTTTGAGTGTAAGGGCTCTTTTGTGCACTCAGATATAATTTAAAGGGCATATCCCAAGGGGTATAAACAACATATGGCATTCTGGAAAATTCTGAAATAATGTTCAGCTATTACCAAGAGATTGGCTTTCATCACAAGCTGTCTTTTTTTCTGATAAGCTCTTAGTGGAGCTGAATATGGATCTACATGTTCAGGTCTCAGGGAACCCTCCAAGGCCAACCTAGGACTGAATGCAGCCTATATTTCCACTTAGAATTGTGCTCTCTCAGGGCTATTCTGAGGAGAGGGTGATGATCCTAGCAACCCTCCTCTGATATCTTAATTTAACTAAGACGTGCTCTATAAGAGCAAGCATTCATACCTACACTGCTAGGGGTTAATGAATAACCCTCTATTGAAAATTCAGGGAGTAGGCTCGGCACCTATAGCTCAACCGGCTAAGG
>NW_003852401.1:12240947-12242559 GCF_000181295.1 Otolemur garnettii | reverse complement strand
AAAAAAAAAAAAAAAGAAAATTCAGGGAGTACAAGGCTGGTGTGATGTGTGGTCAACCCAGCTAATCAATTCCCAGGGGCCTATCTTCAAGCAGCCTCTTTATAAGTCTCTTTCTTTCTAGTCAGTCTTACAGTGTTTTACTCTGACTCCTATGAACTCAAATTGAGGCTTCCTATATTCATTCCAGTCTTTCTTCAATTTTTCCTTCTTTCATTTCTTCCTTCCTTATCTGCCTCTCTTCCCTATCTCTCCACTTCCCCCTTTCCTTTCTCTTTTTCTTTCTTTCCTTCTTTCAAAAAGCTATAGGTGTTTATTTGTTTTAACAAGCAAATGAAGTTACTTTTTCTTGGAAAGGTTGTATCTTTTTCCTAAAAATAATAGTGTTACTGAGATTTCATTTACAAACAGTAAGTTATCCATTTTAAGGGTATAGTTTAAGTTTTTAC
Source organism: Otolemur garnettii (assembly GCF_000181295.1). Taxonomy (NCBI): domain Eukaryota; kingdom Metazoa; phylum Chordata; class Mammalia; order Primates; family Galagidae; genus Otolemur; species Otolemur garnettii. Next base: position 12,242,113 of record NW_003852401.1, on the reverse strand, counting down.
AAATATATACACAGTCCTGTAATCGTGACCAAAATCAAGACACATCCCATCACCCCAAAAGTTTTCTCATGCCAGTTTGCAACCATTCTCTTCTCCCAACCCACAGGGCCAGGCAACAACAGATTTGTTTTCTGTTCCAATAGTTTTGCTTTTTGTAGAATTTCACATTAATGAAATGCTCCCTTTATTTAGCACCTTTCAAGCTTCATCAATGTTTTTGCATGTATCAGCAGTCCTTTCTATCTTATTGATGAGCAGTATTTTATGGAGTAGAATTATCACAAAGTTTTTGTATATCACGATGTTTAGCCATTTACCAGATGGTGCATATTTGGATTATTTCCAGTTTTGAGTATTATAAATGAAGATGCTATAAACATCTGCATACAGTTTGTTTTGTTTTGTTCTTTGTTATTGTTTGAAACAGCATACTGGTCTGTTGCCTAGGATAGAGTGCAGCAACACAATCATAGTTCACTGCAGCCTTAAACTCTTGAGTTTAAGCAATCCTCCTACCTCAGCCTCTCAAGTAGGTGGAACTACAGGTACCACCATGCCCAACTAATTTTTCTTTATTATTGTTTATGTACTTCATATTTATTTATTTATTGAGACAGAATCTCGCTCTGTCACTCCAGCTAAAGTACAGTGGCATCATCATAGTTCACTGCAACCTTCAATTCTTGAGCTCAAGCGAGCCTTTTGCTTCAGCCTCCTGGTAGTTGGAACTCTAAGTGTGAACCACCATACCTCTCTAATTTTTCTATTTTGTGTAAATACGGGGTCTCACTGTGTTATTCAAGCTGGTCTTAAATTCCTGACCTCAAGTGGTGCTCCTGCCTCAGCCTCTGGGATGTACCTAACTTGAGTATAGTATATTTTCATTTCTTTGGATAAATAGTAATGAGACTGCTGGGATGCATAATAAGTATATTTTTAACTTTAAAAAAAAAAAACTACTATTCAGGGTAGTAGTTGCTTCATAGCCTTTCCAAAAATTAGCATCATTACTAATCTAATTTTATCATTCTAATGCCTTGTACTGTTACCCTATTGTGGTTTTACTTTGCATTTCCTGGAAGAATAATGACATTGAGCATCTTTTCATACACTTATTTGCCAGTTCATTAAAATATTCTTTGGCGAAATGTCTATCCCAATCTTTT
>NW_003852401.1:12221528-12240193 GCF_000181295.1 Otolemur garnettii | reverse complement strand
AAAAAAAAAAAAAAAAAAGAGGAAATTTGACCATTGCTTTTAAACATAATTCTTTTCTAATGTAATCATTTTAGGCTATATATTTCTCCCTAGGCATTGTGTTAGCTACACCCCACAAATTTTGATATGTTTTATTTACATTATAATTCTGTTTGAAATATTTTAAAATTTCTCTTGGGTTCCTTGTTTGCTCCATGGATTAGTTAAAGGTATATTGTTTAAAAAATATTCAAAATACTTGGGCTTTATTTTTTCAAGATATTTTATGGTTACTTGTTTCAGTTTTATTCAGCTGTGGTCAGAGAATATATTCTGTATGATTTCAATCTTTTGAAATTTGAGACGTATTTTATGGCCCAGCATATAATCTATCTTGGTGAACATTCTGTGCGAACTTGAAAAGAATGTGGACTCTTCAGTTGTGGCATTAGTGTCCTCTAAACATCAATTAGTTTGACTTGGCTAATAGCATTGCTCAAATGTTCCATATCCATGATTATTTATTTCAACTTTTTGTTCTATCAATTACTGAAAGAGTGATTGCAATCTCCAGTTATACTAGCACTCTGGGAGGCCGAGGTGAGTCAATTGCTTGAGCACAAAAGTTCAAGATCAGCCTGAACAAGAGCCAGACCCCATTTCTACTAAAAATTGAAGAATTAGCCAGGCCATCATGGCAGGTGCCTGTAGTCTCAGCTACTTGGGAAGCTGGGGCAGGAGGATTGCTTGAGCCGAAAAGTTTAAGGTTGCTGTGAGCTATGATAATACCATGGTACTTAACCCGGGTGACAGAGTGAGACTCTGTCTCCAAAAAAAAAAAGAAAAACTCCAGCTATGATATGAACTTGTCTACTTCATTCAGTTCTTTCACTTTTTGCTTTTGCTGGGTCTCGCAGATGCATGGTTTGTGAACAGACTTTCCGACGTCAGCCAAGGAACCAAGAGGAGCTACGTCATAAACACTTCTTTACTCCCTTCGGTGCAGTGCCTCCCCAAAGTTTTCTCGTCCCACAAATTCTACCCTCCTCAGCTGCTTAAGGAGCTTCTTATTCTCTACTTAGGCTCCATCTTCTGGAGTCCAGAGAGCACCCACAGGCAGAAAACAGAGCAACTTGGAGTTCACTTCACTTGTTCTCATTCTTTAAAGAATTAGACCAGGCACAGTGGCTCACAATCCTAGCACTCTGGGAGGCAGAGGGAAGTGGATTGTTTGAACTCACAAGTTCAAGACCAGCCTGAGCAAAATCGAGATCCCCATATCTACTAAAAATAGAAAAACTGAGGCAAGAGGATCACTTGAGCCTAAGTTGGAGGGTACTGTGGACTATAATGCCCTGGCACTCTACCTAGGGTGACAGCTTGAGACTCTGTCTCAAAAAAAAAAAAAAAAAGAATTATTACCCATGCTATTTGTCATCCAATGCCTGAAAACATTTGCTGCATATATTTTGTTAACATTTTGAATTGTTGATGAAGACCAGTTACTACTTCATAGCTAAATGTGGAAGTTTAAAACACATAGATTAAAAAAAGAGAGAGAGAGTTATTTTACTATTTCTTGCCTAATCTGTAAGTATTTAATATAAATCTTATGCTAAGAAAATATGAAAATTTTGAGCTTATGCTGAGCTCAGTATAAAATAAACTGTCTGTCTCATTTATTTGAAACAAGGGGAGATCTCCCTTTAAAAGAAATGGCACTCATCTTGATTCAGGAAACGTGTAAGATTTCATATTAAGAGAATGGGTCAGGAGCAGCAGTTTAGGCCTGTAATGACAGCACATTAGGAGACTGAGGCAGGACGATCACTTTGATCACTCCTGGAATACTCCTGGAAGGCTAAGGTTTGACACCAGCATGAGCAACACAGAGAGACCCTACTTTTACAAAGGAAAATAATAGAAAAATCTGCTGGGCCTGGTGGCACCTGCCTGTAGTCCCAGCTACTCAAGAGGCTGAGGTAGAAGGATCACCAGAGCCCAAGAGTTTGAAGTTGCAGTGAGCTATGATCACCACTGCACTCCAACCTGGGCAACAGAGTAAGACCTTGTCTCAAAAAAAAAAAAAAAAAAAGAAAACAGAGAGAGAAAGAAAGAGTATAGTTTCCTCTTCCATGCCCCCAATAATATATGGAGGATTGGGGAAAGAAGTGGTTTCAGGCACCACACATGGCTGAGACCTTCGCTGATTCAACCATGCTGTACCTTGGGGGAAGTGGCTGCGTGTATGCGTGTAGGGCTGTGTGGGTTGTGTGTTTTGAAGGGGTAACAAATTAAATAGCTGGGTAAATAAAGAGCTCAGATATTGAGACCTCTGCTTGCAGAAGCATGGCGCTATCATAATAAACATAACACTGGGGAGAAAGATTGTAGAAATTTGATAACGTCTGACAGATAATCACTGGATGGGGGACAACCATCAGAGGCCAAACTGCTCCTTTTCTTCTTTCTTCTTGTTGTTTTTTTTCTTTTCCTTTTTTTTTTTCCTCCTGTTTTGTCTTTCCTCTTTCCACATCAAAGAGAACTCAGACCGCGGCTCTGTGCCTTGAAGCGAAGGCAGAAGACGACAGGGCGGTGTGGGGCGACGGTGTCCATGTGCCCTACTACACCTCACGCCTCCGGTGCACAGCCTGTTCTCTTTCCTTTTCTCTCTTTCTTTCTTCTTCTTTTTTTTAGATAGTCTCACTTTGTCTCCCTTGGTAGAGTGCCATGGCGTCATAGCACACAGCGATCTCAAACTCTTGGGCTCAAGGCTTGACGCCCATAGCCCAGTGGGTAGGGTGCAGGCCACATACACCGAAGCTGGAGGATATGAGCCCAGCCCAGGCCTGCTAAACAATAATGACAACTACAACCAAAAAATAGCCAGGCATTGTGGTGGGCACCTATAGTCCCAGCTACTGTGGAGGCTGCGGCAAGAGAATTGCTTAAGCCCAAGAGTTTGAGGTTGCTGTGAGCTGTGATGTCACAGTACTCTACTGAGGGTGGCATAGTGAGACTGTCTCAAAAAAAAAAAAAAAGAAAAAGAAAAAATCTCGTGGGCTCAACTGATCCTCTTGCCTCAGCCTCGTGAGTAGCTGGGACTACAGGTGCCCACCACAACGCCTGGCTATTTTAACTCTTGCTGAAGCTCAGCCTGGTCTCAAACTCCTGAGCTCAGGCAATCCACCCACCTCAATCTTCCAGAGTATTAGAATTATAGGTGTGAGCCACTGCCCTGGGCTACCAAACTGCTTCTTGGCCAGATGTGGTGGCTCATGCCCGTAATCCCAGGCAGGAAGGTCATTTGAGGCTAGGAGTTCAAGACAAGCCTGGGCAACATAGCAAGACCCCAGTCTCCACCAAAAAAAGAAAAAGAAAAATTAGCCAGGCATGGTGTGGTGACACATATATGAGGTCCCAGCTACTAAGGAAGCTGAGCCAGGAAGATCACCTGAGCCCATGAGTTAGAGTTTGCAGTGAGCCATGATGACACCACTGCACTCTAGTTGCAGTGACAGAGAGAGCCCCTGTCTCAAACACAAATAAATAAATGAATAAAGTGCTTCTCTTCTGTTAAAAAAATTTATAACAAGCTGCTAGGACCTCGCCTCTTAAAGCAATATCACATGGAACGAAGGCCTTAGAACTATTTTTTGAAGTTATCTGGGAGGGAGTAAGAAACCTCAAGAGAGAACAAAGATATTTTTACAATGGACAGGATATAGATTCACAATTTTCTTATTGTATGGAATATGACCTCATCTTCTGACCCAAGCTGGTAAAGCAACACATACCATCATATACATGCTATGCTTTCCAGGCACCACATGCGACTGAGCCTAGAAACGCTCCCTGATTTCTATGACTGTCTGCTTAGTTTTTTCCTTGTCTGATATGCCCTTCACAAGACCAGATCATATGCCATCTCCCCTACAAAGTTAAAAGTCACCTTTTCCTCTCCTGAACTCTGATCGTACTTTCGTCATTTCCTGTGGCAACTGTCCCTTCCTCCATTGTGTTATACCTACTGAATACAAATCTTTTTTTTTTTTTTTTTTTTTTTTTTGAGACAGAGCCTCAAGCTGTCCCCCTGGGTAGAGTGCCGTGGCATTCCAGCTCACAGCAACCTCCAACTCCTGGGCTCAAGCAAGTCTCCTGCCTCCGCCTCCCAAGTAGCTGGGACCACAGGCGCCCGCCACAACGCCCGGCTATTTTTTGGTTGCAGCCGTCATTGTTGTTTGGCGGGTCCGGGCTGGGGATTCGAACCCGCCACCTTACGTGTACATGGCTGGCGCCTTAGCTGGTTGATGAATACAAATCTTACCTCCCTCACACAATCCTAGGCTTCTCAGAATCAAAGACCACATTCATTCTTGTTTGTACACTTGGAATGCTTTGCAAATAAGAGGAGTTTAAAACAGCATTTGCAAGAAAGAAAAAGTGCTCATTTTTTGAATGAATGAATAAATGAAAAGAATGGCTTCATCTCCAAATCCATATAATTTCCTCCTGGGAAGTACTTTCATTCAGATGGACCTTGATTTCAAAATATTAAAATTATTTCAAATTTACTGCACACATCAACAACTTCTGTCTACCTCTTTGCAACTGGAGAAAAATGACAAAGCTGTGCAAAAAAATATAATCTTCTCTATGTTGAAACTGAAAATTGCTATGAACTTTTCTGCCTTAAATGAAATGCCAACAACAAATATTGAAAGAAAGATACAAGGATATACCATACTGATTGCTTATCACATCTAGATGGGTTATAAATACAACTAATTAATGACATACTGAATGTGGTTTATCTTGTTTCACCCTATAACCTATTCTCCATTTTCCAGCCTACTAGTTTTATTGTCCTTCCCTGGCTCTGTTCCAGTTTTTCCCCTACCAGATTCTCTTAGCCAAAGCATTTCCCTATCTCTACCTGCAGGCTCTAGAATATAGGTTAGTTGTGTTGCAATCAGACAGTGGGTGGTATCTGGCTGGGCTAAATCTAAGAAATTTAGATGTGAACTTTGGAACAAACAAGGGGGCCAATTAATTTATGGAAACTTGAATCTGGAAATTAGATATTATGAAAACAAAAGATAGGACTTGAACATTGCTAGTTAATGTCCAAATAGGAACAAAGTCCAATTGCCTATCTAAATTAGAAAAAGGCAGCTGATTGGCAAATTCCAAAAGATATAGGCAACATAGCAGGTAGAGTTGAACGCACAGTAGACAAGGCGGTGGTGGGGGGGGTGACCACAGGGAAAAGATACCCCACCTCTGAGGACACCGGATATACGTGAGGATTTAGTTAGTAGAAAAATGAAGAACCACTACCCCCAAATTTAGTCAACTCTGATTTTTTGTGCCCTAATTCCCAACGTGTCTATGCTAGGGAATATTTCTCTGAATATTTCTCTGAGGATATAATACTGGGCTCCCAGCTATCTAGAGCCACATACAGGGGGAGAGTGTGTGTGATTTGTTCTGGTTTATAGTACTTGAGATAATGATAGAATTGTTCCATTCAAAATTCTCTCCATGAGAAACTATGTATTCAATTAGATACTAATATTATTGCCAGAAATATTTCGAAATTCAGGAATAGAGTTGTTTTCAGAGGTATTTTTGTTTTATCTGTAGCTATCTTTATTATTTTACAAAGATTCATCTATTTTTAGAATAAGCCAGAAGTTATCAAGATCCAAGACTGGAGAAAAAAACCACAGATGTGCAAACTGGGTGACTCAATTTAACTCAAAAACGAAAGTGTGACTATAAAGTACTAACATTGACCTATCTATTTTATGAAGGAAACAGTGAAGGCACAGATAGGTTAAGTGAGTAGCCTTATTTCACATAGTCAAGAAATGTCTGAGTCAAGGATTCAGAACTTCCCTCTTAACCACCATAGTTACACTGCCCTCTACAATGTGGCTAGTTATCTACCTTATCAAGTATAATGCTGAGCAGATTGTAGGTTAATAAATGCTACGTGATAGTACTAACAGAAGTTGATACCATGTTTATATTTATCTAGTAAATTCTTTTTGCTTATGAAATACAAAACATTTTAATAGGAAAAAAATATTTAGGAGGTTGAAGATAAAGAAGAGTAGAAAGCATAGCTTGCTACTAGTTTCAAGTTTTTGTAGTCTCAGTGACTAAGTCTCCGTCCATCATGGGGAGCCATATGGAGCCCTGACAGGGTCAGAAATGCAGTTTGGAGGCAGGAAAATCTGAATTCATGTCCTACTCTCACCACTTGCTTCTTAGGCAACGTGGTACAAATAATGTATTTTCTCTATGTCTTAGTTTCATTATCTCCAAAACAGAGATAATAACGGCACCTCATTCCTAGAGTTGTTTAGAAGATTAAAGGTATCAAGTATTGCCTGGGACGCAGAAGCACTTGACAAATGATAGTTTCTGCTTTCAATGAATTAATTTAATGTCTGCAGAACTCTGTCCTTGTCCTCATTTTTCCCAACACCCACCTACCCTACACAAACAAAAAGCCCCACTCACCTAGAGGTGAACATGTGTGTAGCAAAATAGGTGGGGGAAATGGACAGGATTTACATCGCAGAAACCCAACTAGCCCTCTAAAATTGAATATAAAACCTAACACTTAAAAATTGAATAGAGAGGCCTGGCACAGGAGCTCACGCCTATAATCTCAGCACTTTGGGAATCCCAAGTGGGCAACATAGCAATGATCTTGCCACTGCACTCCAACCTCAGTGACAGAGCAAGATATCGCTCTTAAAAAAAAAAATAATAATAATAAATAAATAAATAATTAGAGAGTCTTCTCAAACCTGTTCTGTGGTGGCCCAATAAAAAACAAAAGGCTGGATGTGGTGGCACACACCTGTAATCCTAGCACTCTGGGAGCCTAAGCCAGGTATATTGCCTCAGCTCAGGAGTTTGAGACCACACCAGCTCTACTAAAAACAGAAAAAAATTAGCTGGGCCATGTGGTGGGCACCTGTAGTCCAGGTACTAGGGAGGCTGAGGCAAGAGGATCTCTTGAGCCCAGGAGTTTGAGGTTGCTGTGAGCTAGGATGCCATAGCACTCTATCCAGGGCAACAGGGTAAGACTCTGTCTTAAAACAAACAAACAAACAAACAAATAAGGGTGGTTTGGGGGTTGTCCAAGTGATTAAAAAATGAATATTAAAGCTCAGTGCCTGTAGCTCAGGCAGCTAAGGTGCCAGCCATATACACCAAAGCTGGCAGGTTCGTGTCCAGCCTGGGAAACAATGACAACTACAATCAAAAAATAGTCAGGCGTTGTGGTAGGTGCCTGTGGTTCCAGCTACTTGGGGAGCCTGAGGCAAGAGAATTGCTTAAGCCTAGGAGTTAGAGGTTGCTGTGAACTGTGAGGCCACCGCACTCTACCCAGGGCAGCAGCTTGAGGCTCTGTCTCAAAAAAAAAAAAAGAATATTAAACACATCTACTTTTTTTTTTTTTTTTGAGACAGAGCCTCAAGCCGTCCCCCTGCGTAGAGTGCTGTGGCATTACAGCTCACAGCAACCTCCAGCTCCTGGGCTCAAGCGAGTCTCCTGCCTCAGCCTCCCAAGTAGCTGGGACCACAGGCGCCCGCCACAACACCTGGCTATTTTTTGGTTGCAGCCATCATTGTTGTTTGGCGGGTCCGGGCTGGATTTGAACCTGCCCCCTTAGGTGTATGTGGCTGGAGCCTTAGCCGGTTGAGCTACAGTCGCGGAGCCAACACATCTACTTTTCAAAAGGTCTTTCCATGAATTTCAGGAGCCTTGAGCTCAGCCTACCATTCTATTGTTGATTCTTTTCTACACTCCTCTATGTGATCCATTGACCTCCAAATTTCTGTTAACTTCCAGTGTACAAAAGTTTATCTCACTTTCTATCCATAAAAGTCTTTCTCAATATAAAATCTTTTTTTTTCCCCCAACAGGATTTTTTCTTAGCTGTTGATATAATAACCTTTCTCATATATATTTGGTTTATATCTTGGAATTATAAATAATAAGGACTTCACTTCAAAAGGTTGCCACTACCAAAAATGGGGGAGGGGGTTAAGTAATTCTTATAGACCAGAGAGGTGAAGGATGCAATATGGCAAATTATCCCTGAGAAACTGTATAGATGGATTCAAAGTTTCCCTGGGAATCAGACTAGCATGATACTCAATTCTGCTTTGTTGAATCATATATTATGTGGGAAAAAATAGCAAAGGAGCAAAGAAGAATGTCAAGGATGCTGACACATTTTTTACAGAGGCTAACAATGTGGCACCAGTACGGCACAGATCTGCAGATTAACGTTCTCTAAAGCAGAAACAATCTCTAATTGCCTCAAAACCTATAAAACCAGAGGCATAGCACTTTTAGAGCAATAAAAGGGTGTCTATGTCAGCTAATTCAATCCCCTCACTTTAGAGACGAGAAACTGAATCACCACCTAATTCATAACACAGCTGAGCCTAGAGTTAAGGTTTCCTGATTCATGGACATGACATCAAGGCTGGCATATAGTTACCATCCAAACAGAAGTCATGGGCCCTGTGTGCATGCAATAAGACCCAGAAAGATATAGAGTAGTGGTTCTCAACCTTCCTAATGCCATGAGCCTTTAATACAGTTCCTATGGGTCCATGACCCACAGGTTGAAAACCACGGATCTAGAGGATGAAGTGATGGGGGAATATGAGCATTGGAGTCTCAGATAACCTTGTTCAAGGTACTCTACCTTCCTTAGCTTAAAGTAATTCACCTATAAAAAGAGCCCTAATCCTGGAGGAAACTTTTAGAAGTGGGATATGTATATGGTACAGATTGTGGTTATGGCTTCCACATGTCTCCAAACTCATTGTCATATATATAGATGTGTATAGCTTTTTATGTATCGATTATACCTCAAGAAAGTGGTTCTTAAACAACAAGCCTAATTCTTCCCTCAAATGGCTGTTTTGAGGATTAAAAATGCAATAGTGAAAAAAAAAAATGCAATAGTGCATCCGAGATCTCCATCACTATGTCCGGAGCAGAGCAGGCACAAAATGAATGCTAGTATTATCCTCTTTCTCAGTCATACCCGCACACAGATTAGATTTAAGGTCAAATGACATCGACAGTTAGGAGACTGTGAAACATGTAGGTGTTTAGTGGCCACGATATGGGGATGAGGACAGGCTGCACCTGTCCTTCATAGTGTCATCCGGTGGGTGAATGAAAAAGTGAAGAGGAATGCAAGGGTGGCAGTAATGGTAGACACCTCAGGCCCAGACAGGTTCCCAGCCTGAACACCTATTTCTCTGCTCCCCACTCATTTCCCAGAGGCAGGCTTACTTCTCCTCTAGTTCCCAGAGCTGATCCTGACCTGGGTGAGATTTGGTCACTTGGCTCCAATTCCACATTTGACTGCCAGTCTAATACCAACCTATTGCCCAAGTCCTGATGGCTAGATTTCTTGCCCTCCTATTTGATACCCTGACCCACTAACCTTTCTACTTTCCCTGGCTACCTTGTCATTCTACCACATATACATAATAAGAAGCCCACTCCCTCGTCATCTTGGCACCTCTAGTAATCAAAAATTACAATGGCTGCCTTGTACATAATGGGAAACCAAAAGGCTTTGCCTGTGTTACCCATCCTGTCTTGTAGCTACGCCTGAATGAGCCAAGGGAGTAGCCTGCTGAACTATCAAGCTCTTTCCTGAGAATTAAAAAAGTTGCTGATACATACTGGATATATATATATTTTATAATGTAAGCAATAATTTAATATATTCATATAATCTTTTGAAGATTAAGTTAGTGTAACTGTAATATCTATCACTTTAAATATTTATCTTTTCTTTAAAACTATTTATCTTTTTTTTTAGATCTTTCCTGAAATTTTGAGAACTTAATCAGAGAAAGATAATGGTAAGAGCTGAGTAAACTCTGGAAACATTCAAAAGAGAAGCCCACAAGCTCTTCCTGTTTCTGAAGCACGGACCCTCTTACCATCCTTCTTGAGGCTGTTCAGGTCTTCTTTTGTAATCTTCCACAAAAAATCTAATTTTCATCACCTGCTGAGCTCATGTAGGCATCTTAGGTAAGAAAACTAACACTCCAAGGCCAAATTCAAGAGCTCACATGTCCCTGTTCCAATTCCTTAATTCTTAGTCTTTACTTCAATAGGCAGATTTGTGAAATCCAAAGCCAGACAATATTACACAATCTTCTTAGTTTGAGTCACACTCAGAGTTACAGACTCTTAATATCACATCACTACCCCACCTCATAAGTTGGTTCCAGTACCTGCAATTGGGAAACCTAAGGTTTTTTTCCTCCCCCAAGAATCACACACAGCTGGCCCAGAATTATAGGAACTTTACTCATCCCAGGACTTTGGAATCTTTTTCACCTCTTTCCTGTTATTCTCTGGTCCTAGTGCCAGGTTTATCACTATCCCCATCTTTTACAAAATTTGCCACTGAGCCAAGTGCCACCATTGCCATGGCCTTACCCCCAGAAGGGGCAGCCGTTAAGACTCAACTGCCTGCCACATTGCTGTGACTGCTGCTGGTGCTCACCAGTAGCCCCTTTCCCCACCGATCCCTGCAATCCATGCCTTGCCAGCTACTGCTCCCCTACATCTCAGTGACAGTGAGCCACCTTCGCCTGTTATGCTCATTTGGATCCTGCCCTTACTCAGTGCTGCTCAGGAACCCCTGTGGTCTCCACTCCTGAAGCCAATGTTACTAAATCTCATACATGTTTTCTTCCACCTGTAGCGGGACCTCATTCTCTGAAGTGAGAGCTCCCCCTGTTGAGGAATTTAGATCAAATCTTTCAGGACTTGTGAAGACTTGGTCTTTAGGTTGCAAAGAAATCCAACTCAAACTACCTTATTATTTTAAAAAATTACGAATAAAGTAGGTAATAAATGCCACCCCAAAATATGCCTCTCCGATATATTGGCAATTTTGAGTTAAAAGCACATGGAAGATCACTCTGAGAAGATCACTCTGAAAAGCAGGAGATACAATTCCTATGGCAAAGACGTCCTCCCTATGTCAGAAGGAAAGTATCTTTTGTACCATCAAGGAAATATGAACCAAGAAACATTACTAAACTGGTCCTTATCTTTCTAGTCACTTGCCTATCTAATTAACTACTCTATCCCACGCCTCCTGTCATATTTTCATAATTACTACTCTTCATCCAATTAGGCAAATAAGTATTCAATTCCACCTGAATGTCTGGGTCTTCATTTCCTAATGAAGTATCCCATGCCACACAAAACTTGTATTAAATAAATTTGTATGCTTTTCTCCTGTTGATCTGTATTAGGTCAATTTAATTTTCAGGCCCATCTGAAAAAACCTGTGAGGGTAGAGGTAAAATTTTTCCTCTTATATAATGGCAAGAATAGTGGAAGAGATGGCCTCAGTCCCAATAGCTCCAAGTCATTTGGCTTCTCTTTTTCTCCATTTTCTGCTTTTGTTTACTCAAGCTATTACCTCTGTGCATTCTAACTTTTCCACTGGCAGACATCCTCTGTGTCTAAAACATATCCCTAGATTTCCAGAACTGACAAAGAGCTTCTTAGTTGATAGATAAAATACCACAGGAGGATTCTGTTTGGTTCTAATTGAGTCACTTGCTCATCCTTGTACCAAACACTGTGGCCAGAGTGACTGGTAACCCCAGGAAGGCCCCCAAAAGGAGGGAAGATCAGATCTAAGAAAAAGAATGCCAGGCAGACAAAAACTATAGATGTCTCTTACAATTGTGTATTGATAAAAACCAGGGCTCCTATAAGAAGACAACTAACCTTAATTAAAAATGGGTAAAGGACTTGAACAGACATTTCTCTAAAGAAATACACAGATAATCAATAAACATACTGAAGAGGTTAATGTAACTCCATTTGGGAATGAAAAGGTTAATGTAACTCCATCTGGGAACTAACTCCCCATGCCTCTCCTGGGCAAGGTCACCCAGGTGGAATCAGTCTATCAGAAGGAGACTGGCTCCCTCCCCCACACTTCTGGGCAGCCAATCTGAAGGGGACCAGCTCCCACCTCCCTACATACTTCTGGGCAAGGTTAGTCAGCTCAGAGGGAGCCAGTCTATCAGAAAGAGACAAGCAGCCCCCCTCTAGAAAATCCCTAACCATAAACAGCTCAGCCAATAGCAACCCCACCAGACAAAACACCTGATGACATTTCTCTATACTCCACTTGAGGCCCTTCAGGGTTGCCCTTCCCCCAGCTGTACTATAGGGTGGAGCGACCCAGGCATATGCGTGCAAATAAAGCACTTAATTGTTTTTACATGTGTGTGGTGGTCTCTCAGCGGCAATTCTGGTCCCAACAAAAATATGCTTAATATCAGGTGATACTGGAATTTCATCTTCAGTAGGTTCTTAGTCTCAGTGATTTGAGGAATAAATCCGCAGACCACAGATCAGTGGTAAGACAGGATTTATTTACAGAAAAGAATATAAAAACACCAAAGCTCCCGGCAGTGAGAGAAAACTCAAGTCTAGAGAGAAAAGCTCTCTGTCTGTCTGTCTGTCTCACACCAGGCTCTTTCTCTCTAGGGGTATATATAGCCACATGAGGCCCTCTGTAATTAGATTTAGCGTGTCTGGGACAGCCTGTGTGGGAGGTGTCTGGGACATGAATGAATGGCTATAATCCCTTTCTTGCCCAGGCTACGAAACTCACATGAAATTGACCAGGCCTAGGAAATGGGGGGAGGGGATGGGATGGGGGGTGTCCCTGTTCAGCCTTAAGTGCAAGGGGAGGGAAATGTAAGGTGCTAGGGTCTCCCCTGCAGTTGTCTGGCCCCTCAGGCACACCTGCCTACCTCCAGCCCACTGGTTCCTCTGCTCATTGCCACTGATACCAGATTTTTAACACTGGATTTCCAGGCTCTTGGTCTCAACGATTCGATGAATGAATCAATAGACCATAGAATAAACAGTGAGGTTTTATTTACAGGTCAAAGAACCAAACCTCCTTGCAGGGCAGGATACAAGTGTTACAACTCTTATGAAAAGAACTCTTACAAAGAGCCAAGCCTCTTTGTAGAGCAGGATAGATGTGCTACAACTCTTACAAAGGGCCAAGCCTCTTTGCAGGGCAGGATCAGCAGCAGAGGTGTTACAGCTACAGCTCTTAGAAAGGACCAAGCCTCTTTGCAGGGCAGAGATCAGCAAAGGACCAAGCCTCTTTGTAAGGCAGGATCAGCAGCGGAAGTGTTCCAACTCCTACAAAGAGCCAAGCCTCTTTGTAGAGCAGGATCAGCACTAGAAGTGCCGCAGCTCTCGCTTCTTCCTCTGGATGGTCTGGGATGGTCTGCTGAAGTCTTGTGCTTCTGCTCTATCTTCCTTGAAGGTCTGCGACGATCTGCCCCCAGGTTCTCTGCTCAGGGCCTTATATAGGTGTAATAGCTTAGCTATCCTTTCAATCCTAGGAGCAGGATTGAAAATGGACCAATCAGGGATGGGCACCAGTTTTCCCTTGATTGACAGGTCCTCTAACACAGCTCTACTGGAGCCTCTGGGGGAAGAAAGCTCCCTCGCTTGCCCCAACCTGCCGGTTTTTTTGCCAGCTGCTGCCACCAAGACAGAAGTGGCAGATCCCCCTGGCCCTGCTGGGCTGAGCTGGCTGGGGTGCCACTTTTCTGGTATCACCACTGCACCAACACCACCAAGGAGGAGGCAGCTGGTCCCCCCACCCCCACCCCTAGCTCCACCGAAATGGCTGGGAGCCACTTGTCCTATACCATCAGGGAAATGCAAATCAAACCCACAATGAGGTACCATTTCACATCTACTAAGATTTGGTTTTAATTTTCTGAATAGCATAGTTTTATTGCATAGCATTCCTGTAATGAAAGGTATTAAACTTTTAAATGTAAACATTTAATCTATTTTATTTTTGTACCACCTTTGTGCCTGTCTTCTTTTTCATTATACGAGACCCCTAAAACAGATAATAAGTGTTATCAAGGATATGGAGAAATCAGAACTTTGCAGAGTTAAGAGTGTAAAATGGAGCAGGAAAAGAGTCTGGGAGTTCCTCAAATCAAGATAGAGTTACCATAAATATAGCCACTAACCATGGGTGATGGGTTGCAGTGGTGTGCAGGTCACTGCACCCTCAATTTCCTGGGGTCAAGCTCCTCCTGCCTTAGCCTTCACAGTGCTAGGATTACAGGAGTGGCTCCACTCAGATTTCTTCTGGGGGCTGGGAAAAAGAAGTTCTCGAATATATTGTGGTGTCGGTTGCCTAACTCTGTGGACATACTAAAAACCACTGGATGAACACTTCAAATGGGTAAATTATGTGGCATGTGTAAATTATGCAAACCTAATAAATGGCCTGCGTGTCCTTTAAGGCCTCTGGGAGATGGAGCGTGCTCCAGCTGAAGTTAGACAAATGAGATCAGATCCAATCCTGTTTGTTACCTATAACTCTGTCTTCACAAACATGGAAATGATAATCCCTGGATAGGTTGTCGTGATTTTTTTTTTTTTTTTTGAGACATCATCTCACTATGTCACCCTCTGTAGAGCGCTACTGCGTCACAGCTCACAGCAATCTCAAACTCTCTTGGGCTTAAGCGATTCTCCTGCCTCAGCCTCCCAAGTAGCTGGGACTACAGGCACCCACCACAACCCCCGGCTACTTTTTGACTGTAGTTGTCATTGCTGTTTGGCAGGCTCTTCAGTGTACGTGGCTGGTGCCCTAGCCGCTCGAGCTACAGGCACCAAGCCGGTTGTCATGATTTTTAAAAATACATATTAGGGTTTAGAATGTACATTGTGTGACACGCCGTAGACGCTTTGAGACACTACGCACACAGCAACGCACATGAGTCTGTATGCTCGCGAACTGGGAGCCTCTGGGGAGGTTCGGAAGGCTCGGATCTGGAGAACTGGTTCTGTTCCTGGTGTCGGCCCTCCTCCCCCTGTCTCCCAAGCTCTAAGATAGTGATGTAGCAGGGCGACCCGCTATCCCTGAAGTCAAAGAAAAATGCCCAGGAGAACAAGGAGCCAACGTCAAGGCCTGGCGAGGCCGCCATACCGGGGGCGGAGGCCTTGCTCCCTAATCTGCAGGGGGACCCGTTGCGGCGGACTAGAAGCCCAACGGCTCCCAGCAACCGTTGACCGTAACCGTTCACCGCAACCGCTCTCCGCAGCGACCGTCACCTACAACACGCGCCCATCCCGGCGCGCGGAGCCGCGCCCAGGGGCGGGCCGGGAAGTGTAGTGTGCGCAGCTCTGGCCACGCCGCCGCCGCTGGTCGGCCTGGAGCCGCGCGAAACTACAAATCCCATCAGGCCGCGCGAGGCCCTGCTTTTCAGTCTGTTGCGGGGAATGGAGAGCTGCGGGGTGCCAGGCGGGCTGGACCCGGTCCCCATTACTGGCGGCTGCACTTTCCAGAATAGGAGCTTCCTGAGCTAAACACTCGGGCTTTCCTGTGGCCAGGTGTGCGGAGCCGGGGACTTGTAGTTGTGGGAGCCCCCGGCGCCCGCGCTGCCCGGGCGCAGAGAGGTCGCTGACTTGGATCTGGGCTGCAGCCTGGAGGCGGTGCCGGGTCTGCGGACGGTGTGCGGGTGAGTTCGGGGCCAAAGGCTCTTGCAGTTTGGGGCCAGCCGGGGTGCACTCTTGACCCTGGGAAGGCCTTTGGCTTAGATTTGGGGTGGGAGGATCGAGCCTTCCTGCAACCTCCGAGAGAAGTCCCGGGACGCTGATGCACAATTTCTGCGAGTTGGCGTAAGGAACAAGACAGCTGCATCAAAGGCTAGTTCTATTTTTAAAAAGAAAAGCTCAGGGTAACAGTGACTTGTACTTGCCATTGACAGGTTCTTTTACAGTGGAGGAACCTGAATGAGGCTAGGGAAGACTTAATTGGTGGAGTGTTAAAACCTTGATTAACTATGGCGTGTGTGTGGGGGAGGGGTAGGCAGAGTCTGGGGTGTCGTCCTGGGTAAAGTGCCATGGACTCTTGGGCTCAAGAGATCCTCTTGCCTCAGCCTCTCGAGTAGCTGGGACTACAGGTGCCCGCCACCATGCTCCGCTAGTTTTAGAGACTGGGTCTCGTGCTTGCTCAGGCTGGTCTGGAACTCCTGAGCGCAAGCAGTCCACCTCCCTCGGCCTCCCAGAGTGCTAGGATTACAGGCGTGAGCCACTGCAACTGTGGCTTTCTTTGTGGACCTCTTGGGTACGGAATTACTGAGAATTTCCCCCAAAAGTGCCTTCTTTGGATTGAAAATATAAAGATAACTTTTTATGGTCGCTTTTCCTATTTAACAATCCTGGCTATTTTCATTAGCCACATGTCCATGCTTGTTATTATAAAATATCAGCACAGAAATCATTGTCTTGAGTTCTAGCCTCTCCTCTGTACTCTGTACCTGCTGGGTTTTATCTGACTAAATTATTCCATGATGTATTTAGAACACAATGCTGACTCGCTCTGGACAAGATACATGGTCGACCTTAAAGTATTGCTTTCCCTTTTTGTTTTAGCCTTGATAAACTGAAATGCTTTGAGGAAGGTGAGGACCCAAAAGTCATCCTGGAGGATACTGACCTGGTGAGTTTGGGGTATGGAGGTCTGTGCATTAATTTAAACATTTTTTTGACATTTTTTTTTGAAAAGTTGAAAGCTTGCTCACCTATAATCTTAGCACTCTGGGAGGCTGAGGCTGGTAGATTGTCTGAGCTCAGGAGTTCAAGACCAGCCTGAGCAAGAGAGATCTTGTCTCTAAAAGCAGTCAGACATTCTGGCAGGTACCTATAGTCCCAGCTACTCAGGAGGCTAAGGTAAGAGGATTGCTTGAGCCCAGGAGACAGGTTGCTGTGACCTATAACACCATGGCACTGTACCCAGGGCCACAAAATAAATAAATAAATAAAAAGAAAGAAAATTTGAGGGTGGCACCCATAGCTCAGTGGGTAGGACACCAACCACATACACAGAGGCTGGTGGGTTTGAACTTGGCCCTGCCAGCCAAAACAACAACCACCATAACCAAAAATAGCCTGGCATCATGGTGGCTTCCTGTAGTCCCAGTTACTTGGGATGCTGAGGCAAGAGAATCACTTAAGTCCAACAGTTTGAGGATGCTGTGAGCTGTGATGTCATTGCACTCTACTGAGGGCAACATAGTAAGACTCTGTCTCAAGAAAATAATAATAAAGTTGAAGTATAGTATCATTATCCACATACCTACTCCTTACATTCAACAACTGTTAACATTTGGCTGTATTTGCTTTAGCTGTATGAGTATGGGTTGCCTGATGTATGTCTTTTTCATTTGTTTATACCATTCAATAAGTTGAGACATCATGATAATTTACCCCTAAGTATATCAGCATAGAGTTCCTACATATCTACAAAATATCATTCTCCAACATAATTAGTATGGTACTAATAAACCTAAGAAAGTTAACAATAAATAATCTCTAATATTCATTTTATATTCAAATTTGTGTTTATTTTTGGATATATGTTTACAAAGATAAAGGTAATCTACTTAAATTTGGGGTGCAACTTAAATGCTTTAGTAGTGTTTCTTTAACAATCTGTGGTAAAGGACCAGTTCTTAACATTTTTAATCTTTGACAGATTCATATTTTTGTAAAAAACTGTAAAAGAGAATTACTAAAGAAATGAAATTTTAAAACACAAGGAGTTTAAATATTTTATTATTAAATTCAACAGATATAAAATTATTATCAACTTATAATGAAAGTATCTAAACACTTTCTTTTTTTTTGAGACAGTCTCACTACCTTACCCTCGGTAGGGTGCTATGGCATTATAGCTCACAGCAACCTCCAACTCTTGGGCTCAAGTGATTCTTTGGTTTTAGCCGCCTGAGTTGCTGGGACTACAGGCACCAGCCACAACACCTGGCTATTTTTAGAGACAGGGTCTCACTCTTGCTCAGGCTGATCTTGAACTCCTGAGCTCAAGGAATCGGCTCATCGTGGTCTCCCAAAGTGCTGGAATTACAGACATGAGCCACCGCCCTTGGCCTTAACCATACTTACTTTCATTTTCTGTGCAGATTGGGTAAGGTATAGCTCACAGATCAATTCCCATCTGCTTACCAGACTTTGAGAAGCACTGCTCCATGATGCTGCTATAGAAAGATTATGCAGGTTATATTTCACTATATTTTGTACCATCTCACCTGTGTTGTCATTTTTTATTTTTAACTTAATTTTTATTAAATCATAACTATATACATTTATAGGGTACAATGTGATTGATACCGGATTTTTAACACTGGATTTCCAGGCTCTTGGTCTCAACGATTCGATGAATGAAATTGATAGACCATAGAACAAACAGTGAGGTTTTATTTACAGGTCAAAGAACCAAACCTTCTTGCAGGGCAGGATACGAGTGTTACAACTCTTATGAAAAGAACTCTTACAAAGGGCCAAGCCTCTCTGTAGAGCAGGATCAGCAGCGGAGGTGTTACAGCTACAGCTCAAGTGTTACAACTCCTACAAAGAGCCAAGCCTCTTTGTAGGGCAGGATCAGCAGCGGAAGTGTTACAGCTACAGCTCTTACAAAGGACCAAGCCTCTTTGTAAGGCAGGATCAGCAGCGGAGGTGTTACAGCTACAGCTCTTACAAAGGACCAAGCCTCTTTGCAGGGCAGAGATCAG
>NW_003852401.1:12218995-12221393 GCF_000181295.1 Otolemur garnettii | reverse complement strand
GTGTTACAGCTACAGCTCTTACAAAGGACCAAGCCTCTTTGCAGGGCAGAGATCAGCAAAGGGCCAAGCCTCTTTGTAGAGCAGGATCAGCACTAGAAGTGCCGCAGCTCTCCTTCTTCCTCTGGATGGTCGCTGAAGTCTTCTTCTTCTTCTCTATCTTCCTTGAAGGTCTGCAATGATCTACCCCCAGGCTCTCTGCGGGGGGCCTTATATAGGTGTAATAGCTTAGCTGTGATTGGTCCATAAAATGGACCAATCAGGAGCAGGATTGAAAATGGACCAATCAGGGATGGGCACCAGTTTTCCCTTGATTGACAGGTCCTCTAGCGCTGCTCTACTGGAGCCTCTGGGGGAAGAAAGCTCCCTCGCTTGCCCCAACCTGCCGGTTTTTTTGCCAGCTGCTGCCACCAAGATAGAAGTGGCAGATCCCCTAGGCCCTGCTCGGCTGAGCTGGCTGGGTTGCCACTTTTCCGGTATCATGATGATTTAATATATGATGTGGAATGCTCAAATTGATCAACACAGCCATCACCTCACTTACTTTTTGTGGTAAGACATTTATAATATACTCTTAGTTGGTTTGAAATGTACCCGTGCATCATGCACATTAGGGGAGATCCCACCAAACACCCTCCCTCCACTCTCCCCGTTCTGTCATTCTTGATCCTAGCCTTCTATTAGCTCCCTAAAATACTTGAGTAGGTATTTCAACTCTTCCTTGGTTTTCTGTCATAACTGCCAAATCTGTTCCCCTGATCCTCATTGCTAACATTTACATTAGCAACACTTGGAGTCCTGTGAAAAAAGTGTACTCCATAGTACATTTTTCTGCCTTTTCTTAATACAGCTTTTTCTCCTGATTTATCTGTTATGCTACCTGAGTACGCTTTTTTGCTTTGTCAATGCCTCTACATCTCCTCTATGGAAAAATTTCAAACTCCTTAGTTAGATCTCGGAAGCCCTCCCTGTATATCCCAAATCTGCCTTTCCAGATTTATCTTCAGCTATTTTGTCTTTCAAATGGTTCAGGATGTACGTGGCCGCTCTTCCATTTGGAGCCTGCCACATCTTTAAAACTTACCCAGATTCCTTAGGAAATAGATGCATTAATACTGGCTTGAATTCTAACATTTCTGAAGTCATTGAAGGCTCATTGAGAGTTCAAACTGCCATCTTCGTATTCCCCTTTAAGTCTGCTATATTGCCTGCTCTAATTGGTGATGTTGTATTGTAGATTGATTAGTTAGATTTATCTAAAATGCACATGTGATTGTGTTACTCCCTTGCTTTAAAACCTTTTGAAGGCCCTTAGGCTAAAGTCATAAATCATTAAGTGGCTCATAAGTATAACTAATTATATATATCTGATAAACAGTATTCTTATACTGTTAAGTATGAGGGAGTGAGAACTAAAAAGACAATGAACAATGACAGATTTTTCCCTCAATACTTACATTTTAGGCCACGTGCCACCCCTATAATCCTAGCACTCTGGGTGACCAAGGCCAGTGGATTGCTTGAGCTCAAGAGTTCTAGACCAGCCTGAGCAAGAATGAGACCCTGTCTCTACTGAAAATAGAAAATTAACCAGGCATCGTAGCATGTGTCTGTAGTTCCAGCTACTCAGGAGGCTGAGGCAGGAGGATCTCTTGAGCCCGGGAATTTGAAGTTGCTGTGATCTATGCTGATGCCATGGCAACAGAGTGAGGTGGGTTTTTTTTTTTTAAGCTGTGAAAATATTCTTTGTTAAAAATTGTTTTCAATGAATATATTACAAGGCAATACCAAAGTTAGATTGAACGCTCAGAAGACAACACTTTTTTATAAGTGTTCTATGAGTCAAACTTGTTGGCAACAGAAAATAAGGCAAGGCAAGAATGTTTTCTTCACCTGCTCTATGTGGGTAGTAATACTCTAATAGCTATCCCTACAGCGATTATGTAATATGAGAATAGGCACCTTTAGAAACACACACAAATGGAGATCTATCACTGATTGGAAAGCAAAACTTTAGCAAGGAAATCTACCATACAGATTTGGAAGCCAAATATTTATTCCTCCTTAAGAGGGTGTATTCATTCCTTTCAAATAACATTCCTTCTGCTTTATTCCTGAAAGGATGTGAAGACTTTTCATTGAAAACACTAGGAAAAGAAAACGTAGACTGGGTGGCTTATAAACGACAGAAATGTATTTCTCACAGTTGTTGTGAGTTATTTCTCACAGAGGCCGGGAAGTCCGCAGTCAGGACTCCAGCAGGAGGCTGTCTGGTGAAGGCAGCCTCCTGTTCCATAAATGACACTTTCTTGCTATGTCCTCAAATGATGCAAGGGGACAAGGCAACTCTTTGGGGCTGTTTATATAAAGACTCTAATCCCATTCTTTTTTTTTTTTTTTT
>NW_003852401.1:12213859-12217432 GCF_000181295.1 Otolemur garnettii | reverse complement strand
TTTTTTTTGAGAAAGAATCTCAAGCTGTCACCCTGAGTAGAGTGCCGTGGCATCACAGCTCACACCAACCTCAAACTCTTGGGCTTACGTAATTCTCTCACCTCAGCCTCCCAAGTAGCTGGGACTGTAGGCGCCGCCACAATGCCCAGCTATTTTTTGGTTGCAGTTGTCATTGGTTAGCTGGCCTAGGCCCGGTTTGAACCTGCCACCCTCGGAGTATGTGGTCAGTGCCCTACCCACTGAGGTATGGGCGCTGCCGACTGTGTGATGGAGTTTAGAGGGCTACTCAAAATTCTCAGAAAGTAATTTTAGATTATCAGCATTATGAGTGATTAAAAAAAATTTAGCACTGTGATTATGTATTTTTATTTTAAATAGGCCAATTATGCTTTTGTGGTGCTTGAGTATACAGGATAATTGATAGAGTTTGAAAAAAAGAACAGTACAGGCCGGGCACAGTGGCTCATGCCTGTAACCCTAATACCTCAGGAGGCCAAGGTAGGTGGATTGCTTGACCTCATAAGTTCGAGACCAACCTGAGTTAAAAGTGAGACCTCATCTCTGCTAAAAATGAAAAACGGAGGCAAGAGGATCTCTTGAGCCGAAGAGTTTGATGAGACCATGCTACTCTACCAACGGCAACAACTTGACTCTGTCTCAAAAAAAAATAAAATAATTTTTAAAAAGAACAGTACAGTTTGGAGCAAGAAAATATTTCTTAGGCCTGAGGGATTTTAGTAGAACCTTGCATGATCTGGATAAACAGAGAAAAATGGTGACCGTATTTTAGATAGCTGGAATATTATTTGCAAAAGTGCCAAAAAAAAAAAAAAAAAAAAGAAATGAGCAGGAGCATCAATATGACTAGAACAGGGGGGTGAATGTCAGCAGGTGGCTAAATAGGCCACAAAACATAATATTCAGAGACCAAAGGAGGAGGGGGCTCAGCACTGACTTGAGGTAAGAGTGGTACCGGAATTTTGCTCTTTAGTAGGTTCTTGGTCTTGGTGATTCGAAGAATGAATCCACGAACCACAGATCTGTTGGAAGACAGGATTTATTTACAGAAGTGCCAGAGCTCCTGGCAGAGAGAGAAAACTGGAGTCAGGAGAGAAAAGTGCTCTCTCTCCCTCTCTGTAAGCTCTTTGTCTAGGGGTCTATATAGTCGCATGGGACCCTCAGTAGTTACATTTAACGGGGCTTGGTAGTTAGATTTTGCAGGTCTGGGACATCTGTGGTTGTTTGTTCTAAAGAGTAAAGTTCGCCATTTCCTTAAACTTTCATTTCTTTTTCTTTCTTTTTTTTTTTTTTTTTGAGAGTCTCAGTTTGTTGCCCTCGGTAGAGTGCATTGGCATCAGAGCTCACAGTAACCTCAAAGTCAAACTCTTGCCTCAAGCAATTCTCTTGTCTCAGCCTCCCAAGTAACTGGGACTACAAGTGCCTGCCACAACACTCAACTATTTTTTAGAGATAGGTTGCTCAGGCTGATCTCAAACTTGCTCAGGCTGGTCTCAAACCCATGAGCTCAGGCAGTCCGCCCTCTTCGGTCCCCCAGAGTGCTAGGATTGCAGGTGTGAGCCACCACGCCCAGCAAACTTTCATTTCTTTATATATCTGAAGACTTGGTACTAATAAGTAAGGTAGGAGTTATTGAAACTTTGTATTCAGAACTAAAGTTAACATATAAAGAAGTTTATTAAGGACTTTAATTCAGTATTCTATGATGTTACAAATCTTCCCCTATTCACATGTACCTGTATATAATTGGAATTCTAGCCATTTTCCAGGAAAAATCTTATCTTAGTTTTATAGTTGGCTGCAAATTTTCTCTTGCTTGCTTGCTTGTTTTCATTATATTTGTTGTAATTTCTAGTTGCTACTGTTCTTTTGTTATTATTATGACAAATTACTATTTGACTCATTCTTATCAAATTTAGCACATGGTAGATTGTCTGGTTAGCCTGATAGTGTGATTATGCAAATTTGCATTAGCATTAATTTTGGCATATAGTAATCTAATAGTTAAAACTCAAAGATCTATTTGTATAGTTCAAGTAACCATCCACAGAAGACTTATCCTAAAGCCAGATCTATCCAAGGTAAATAACTTGATAAGTATAATATTTTCAGTTTATAAGGCATTGTTTAAAATTGTATGTATAAGTTCATCTTCTTCTCTTATAAATTAGAAGCATTTTGTGGCTTGGAGCTCCGTGGCACAGTGGTTACAGCGCCCAAGGGTGGTAGGTTCGAACCCGGCCAGGGCCAAGTAAACAACTGCAACAAGAAAATAGCTGGGCATTGTGGCAGGGGCCTGTAGTCCCAGCTTTCTGGGGTGCTGAGGCAAGAGAATCGCCTAAGCCCAAGAGTTTGAGGTTGCTGTGAGCTATGACGCCACGGCACTCTACCGAGGGTGACATAGTTGTGTACATTTGTTATAGATTCATTTTTACTGAGTACTTTTTTCCATGGCATAATGACAACAGGTTGAGAATACAGGCAACTTGGCAGCCCTCATTTGGAAGAGGTGTTCTTATGGCGTCTTTTAACAATTGCATCCGGCTTGCCTCAGGAACACTGCTCTTCAGGTAGTGATTTGAATCCTGGGAAGCCACAGAAGCTAACATTCAGTTTAAGGAACCTTCTGCCATCAACAACATACAATCTGTTTTTACTGCTACTACCAAAAGGGTAGACTAGCTAATTTAGGAAGTGTTTGAACACATATGCTAAAATAGTATCAATTTAACAATATTCAGGCTTGCACTTTGGGTCATGTTCTATACTAAATGTATATAAATAAACCTGAGTTGACTGCATATTTGCAAATTGATATTATTTTTAAAAGTCTCTCCATTTTTTCTTTGTATTTTCCAACCTTTGAGTTAATAAACATATACTAGTAAAGGATTTATTTTTCTTCATTTTATTTATTCATTTATTTATTTATACAGAGTCTCACTTTGTTGCCCTGGGTAGAGAGAGTGCTATAGAGTCATAGCTCACAGTAATCTCAAACTCTTGGGCTCACACAGTCCTCTTGCCTCAGCCTCCTGAGTAGCTGGGACTATCAGCACCCACCCCAGTGCCCAGCTATTTTTAGAGATGGGGTCTCACTCTTGCTCAGGCTGGTCTTGGGCTCCTAAGCTCAGATAATCCACCTGCCTTGGCCTCCCAGAGTGCTAAGATTACCAGCATGAGCCATGACACCTAGCCTTCTCCACTGTTTTTATACTTCTTAACTCCTTTTGAATTTTTTTTTTTTTTTAAGAAATGGGGTCTTGCTTTATTGTCCAGGCTGGAGTTAAAATCCTGGGCTAGTCCTCCCTCCTTTGCCTCCCAGGTAGCTGGGACTACAGATACATGCCACTGCACCCAGCTATATTTTTTGACCTCTAGCTACTATTTTTGGTATATTTTTTCTTCATAATTGTCTTTAGGTCAGCTTTTAAAGAACTCTATAACATGTACCTATAATGGTTTTGAAAACAGCAGGAATTACAGAAATGTTAGTCTGCTTACTGGTCTTACAAAATCATTTTTAGTTGTTTTTTGTTTTTTTTTTTTTTTTTT
>NW_003852401.1:12210192-12212361 GCF_000181295.1 Otolemur garnettii | reverse complement strand
GGAGACTCACTTAAGCCCAGGAGTTGGAGGTTGCTGTGAGCTGTGATGCCATAGCACTCTACCCAGGGGGACAGCTTGAGGCTCTGTCTAAAAAAAAACCGAATAACTTCATCCATTTTGACTTTGAATTTTTTTTTTTTTGAGACAGTCTCACTCTGTCACCCTCAGTAGAGTGCTGTGGTGGCATAGCTCACAGCAACCTCAAACTCTTGGGCTCAAGTGGTCCTCTTGCCTCCCAAGTACCTGGGAGTACAGGTGCCTGCCACAATGCCTACCTATTTTTAGAGATGGGGTCTCACTCTTGCTCAGGCTGGTCTTGAACTCCTGAGCTCAGGGTGTCCACCTGCCTCAGCTGCCCAGAGTGCTAGGATTACAGATGTGAGCCACCGTGCCCAGCCTTGACTTTGAATTTTTATTGCTCAGTTTTTATTAAAGCATATTGAAAAACACAATAAAATAAAAGTTACATAATTTAAGCATATAAGAATTTAATTTTAAGGCTTTTATCCAACTTAAAGATTTTATTGGTGAACTTAAGTGCCTATAGTTAGACTTAAGACCAGTTTAGTTTAAATTCCATGTATTTCTGGCTAACTGCATACCTATATTTAAACATCAAAGCATTACTACAAATGAAACATTGTCAATTTATAGGAAAAGTTAATGCTCAAAAGTGGTACTTCTGCTTACTTTTGTTTTTTTCAATTATAGGTTAAGTATTTGACTGCTGTTTAGTTCCACATGGAAGAATGGCGGAAAAGAAGCAAGAGCTAAATTAAGACAAGTATGAACTATTGCAGCTTTACTTTGCTAACTTAATAAGGTTATTGTGCTTGACTCTAAAACAAACAAGTGTTTGCCTCTGTAAATGCTTAGAAGGCTCAATGGACAGCAGGGATTGGCAATTCAGTTCAGCAAAAAATGTACGAAGTGTCCCTCTTACCTAAGGCACCTTGCTAGAGGCAGCCATGGGTTCTTTTCCTAGCTTTGTATTGTCAATATTAGTCTCACTCTTAACTTTCACTTTTGACTACTGAGCCTTAAAAATCTAGAGCTTTTTAAAAAAACTACATGATTACATTAATTAAAACCATTTCAAAGTGTTTAAGAAGAATGACACAGTCCAAAAATTCATTATTAGTTTTGTCTTATAGAAACTAAGACAAAAATATAACTTAATCTGTTAATTAGTGATTTTCCTCATTGCTTTGTCTTTACCTTGCTCTTTAAGTAGACAGGGATTTAGCGTAAAGATGACTTAAGTCTTCTGTCTTTATTCACATATGGGTCACTACACAAGTTTTGAGACAGACTGTCTCAATCCCTGATTGAGATGAAAGATAAAGACAAGTGCTTTCTGCTTTTAAATAAACTCTGTACAAAGTCCACATCGAAACAAGAACAGGTCTCCTAGAACTTTTTTTTTTTTTTTAGAGACAGAGTCTCACTTTATCGCCCTTGGTAGAGTGCTGTGTTGTCACAGCTCACAGCAACCTCTAACTCCTGGGCTTAAGCGATTCTCTTTCCTCAGCTTCCTAAGTAGCTGGGACTATAGGCGCCCACCATTACACTTGGCTATTTTTTTGTTGCAGTTTGGCCGCGGCCAGGTTTGAACCCACCACCCTTGGTATATGAGGCCGGTGCCCTACCCACTGAGTCACAGGCGCCACCCTCTCCTAGAACCTTTAAGTTTTGTTTTATTCATATATAAAGTTGTCATGATAAGTAGGAGACTTAGTTTCACATTTGGAAAGGTGATTTTAGCTGATTTTCAAGTTGTCTCTTAATAGCTCTTCCTTTGATTTACTTATCCTGATGTTTACAGTTTAGGCCTCATTTATAAGTTTCTTAATTTTTGCTGTTAAAAGTAAAATGTTCAATTTTATGCTTAAGTAATATTAATGGGAGGGAAGATGGCACTTGATGGACCCAAGCAAACGAAGCTGGAAGAGGGAAAAGCAGTGAACTTTGCTGATATTGTCTGTCCAAGATAGAAGAACTCTAGCCAATTATGAATGATAAGAGCCAAAACCTCCGGAGGCTGCAGCCACAGAGAAATGAGCTAAATGCAAAAGTTTACCTATTGTGGGAAAAGCTACAGGTGCAGAAACAGGGCTCCTGTATAAGGAAAGTAGTCCGAGTCAAGGACAAGAGGAAAGTGTTGGTCGA
>NW_003852401.1:12206125-12207835 GCF_000181295.1 Otolemur garnettii | reverse complement strand
GAAAGTGTTGGTCGAGGTACATCATGAGGCAGTTTGTCGTAGATGTGGACAAGAGGAAAGTGTTGGTCGAGGTGCATCATGAGGGCTGGCTTGCTGGAGATGTAGATAAGAGCATCAACCTCAATGATGTGACACCCAGTAGTCAGGTGGCTGTAAGAAAGGATAGCTACCCTTTGCATAAGATCCTGCTCAACAAGGTGGACTGACCAGCGTCACTGATGGTGGTAGAAAGATGCCAGAATTGACTTACAACATGATTGGTGGATTGGATAAGCAGATGAAGGAGATCAAAGAAGTGATCAAGCTGCCTATTAAAGATCTTGAGCTCTTTGAAGCACTGGGCATTGCACAGCCCAAGGTAGTGCTCCTATCTGGCCCCCCTGGCACTGGGAAGACACTGCCAGCCCTGGCTATGTCTCATCATGTGGACTGTACATTCATTTGTGTCTTTGGCTCTGAGTTTGTATAGCAATTTCTCAGGGAAGGGGAAAGATTGGTGAGGGAGCTGTTAAGAACATGGATGTAGGGCTCAAAGGAGTAGGGCACTGACCCCATATACCAGAAGTGGCAGGTTCAAACCCAGCCCCGGCCAAAAATATCAAGGTTATCATGGCTACTAGTAGGATTGATAATCTTGGATACAGCACTGCTTTGCCTGGTGCACATTTACCGAAAAAGTGAATTCCTACCCCCCAGTGAGGAGACTCGTCTAGACATTGTGAAGATCCATTCCAGAAAATGAACCTGCCCCAAGGAATCAACCTGAGAAAAAGTGTTGAGCTCATGCCAGGAGCATCAAGGGCTGAAATGAAGGGCATGTGCACAGAAGCTGGCATGTATGCCCTGTGGGAACAGTGAGGCTGTGTCCCCCAGGAGAACTTTGAGATGGTGGTAGCCAAGCTCATACTGAAGGACAGTGAGACAAAATGGCCATCAAGAAGCTATGAAAGTAAGCAGGCATCTCTTGTCTGGGTCCCTCAGATTAAGCTGCAAGACAAGCCTGCCCCCAAGAAAGAAAAAGAAATACTAATGGTGCTTTGAATTAAAAATCTATTAAATATGAAAGTTGAAACTAACTTCGTCTATCATTCAAATTCTCTGATCCTCAGCTTTTCTAGGTATAAAAAAAGAAAATTATACCTGATGAATTATGTAGTTCTTTCCAGTTATAATATTTGATTCTGTGGTCTATGAAAGGAAACTCAAGTTTTATGAGAGAATAAATGTGTCTGGACCTTTTCATGACTGTATTCTTTATTGTTATAAATTAGCCACCTAAAAGGCAATACTTTTGCCTCCTACAACTTAAATTTCTTCCTACTGAGATGAATCTTACTTGTAGACATTTACGTGAATATGGTTTACTGACCTTGAGGAAAGGGCTGATGTCAACCAGCAAGAGCATTTCTGTATCCAGACCGTCTCCAAGGAGGCAATTCGGTGCTTAAAACCATAGGTTTAGTTGTCTTCCATCTCTGTCCAGCCCCCTCTGCCACCTGGTGGGATCCAATTCATCAGAAAAGCGCTTACATTTACTAATCTTAAGGAAATTACTCTGAGTTTTTTGTTGTTGTTTTGGTTTGTTTTTTTATTTTTTATTTTATTTATTTATTTATTTATTTATTTTTTTGAGACGGAGCCTCAAGCTATCCCCCTGGGTAGAGTGCCATGGCATCACGCTCACAGCAACCTCCAACTCCTGGGCTCAAG
>NW_003852401.1:12175538-12206025 GCF_000181295.1 Otolemur garnettii | reverse complement strand
GGCTGGGGATTCGAACCCGCCACCTTAGGTGTATGTGGCTGGCGCCTTAGCCGCTTGAGCCACAGGCGCTGAGCCTGGTTTGTTTTTCTTAAAAGATGGGGTCTCAGTGTGTTGCTCAGGTTGTATTCAAATTCCTGGACTCAAGTAATCCACCCACCTCAGCCTCCTGAAGATCTGGGACTGTAGTCACATGCCACTGTGCCCTGCTTCTGATTTTTTTTTTTTTTTAATTCCCTGCAGAAATTCTGAAGCCTTTATTGAAGAAATCTATTAGTTAGACCATGAAAGATGTCTATGTGTATGCTTTTATAATCAATGGTTTGATTTACAGTGCTATAATGAATATAGTCCCTTTTCCTTGCTGTGCTGTTTGCCTAAGACATCTCCTTTAGACCTGGAAGAATCAAGCATGATATTGGTGTTCCTACTTTTCTCTGTTTCTGAGGCTTGCATTCTAGGAGCTTATAAGTCATCATTACTTTAAGAAAAGTAACATTATCAAGGGAACTTAGGCCTGCCCTTCCATATTCATGAGCAGGTGGCTTTTCCTCTTCCTACTTCCTTCATCATTTCCATCTTGGTTACTAATTCATGCCTTTTTAGTTTTTTGATTGAGCTCTTATTCTCTGCATAGAAAAACAATAGATTCTTAGCTCTCTTCTTTACTTACCTCTTTCTTGGCAGGCTGGTAGTGTTGGTGTCCCTGTTCTTTCATGTATGACTGAAAGTGAACTAGGCTAATATTCATATTTTAGCCTAGACCACATCCAGGTTCTCAGCCCTCTTTAGAAGTCACTGCTTATAGCCAGGTGCAGTGGCTCAGGCTTATAATCCTAGCACTCTGGGAGGCCAAGGCAGGTGGATTGCCTGAGCTCACAGGGTCTGAGCAAGACTGAGACCCTGTCTCTGAAAAAAATAGCTGGGCATTATGGTGGGCGCTTGTAGTCCCAGCTCCTCTGGAGACTGAAGCAAGAGAATTGCTTGAGCCCAAGAGTCTGAGGTTGCTGTGAACTATGACCCCCAGGCACTCTACCCAGGGTGACAGAGTGAGACTCTGTCTCCCCCCCAAAAAAGGAAAAGAAAAGAAAAGAAAAGAAAGCACTGCTTGGCTTGGTTCCTGCGGCTCAAGTGGCTAAGGCACCAGCCACATACACCTAAGGTGGCAGGTTCGAATCCAGCCCAGGCCTGCCAAAACAACACTGACGGCTGCAACCAAAAAATAGGCAGGCATTGTGGCAGCCACCTGTAGTTAACAGCTACTTGGGAGGCAGAGGCAGGAGACTCCCTTGAGCCCAGGAGTTGGAGATTGCTGTGAGCTGTGATGCTACGGCACTCTACCCAGGGGGATAGCTTGAGGCTCTGTCTCCAAAAAAAAAAAAAAAAGCACTGCTTATAGTTTAATAACATGGCACACACCTATAATCCCAGCTGCTCAGGAAGCTGAGGTGGGAGGATTGCTTGAGCCCAGGAATTTGAAACCAACCTGAGCCAACATAGCGAAACCTGTCTCACATATAAAAACTAAATAAACATACATATAAAAAGAAAAGACTAGAAGCAAATATAAAGCAAGAGGTGCTGTCTTTATATATATACACATATATATATGGGCATATATATATATTTGTACTTTTCTATATTTTCTAAAATTTCTATAATGAGCATATAACACTTTAATATTAGAAAAGATTTTTCAAAAAGTTACCAGTAAATGTGAAATTTCAGTACAGCAATCATCTCATTAACAGTGCTAATCATAGGAATAACTGCAAGTTGACTAAAGCATACTATTTGCTAAAAGTGGAAGGAATCCTTTTTAATAGTCAGCACAGTAGTTTATGTTACATTTGTTCTTTCATTTTAAGGAAGGGGAAAATGACATTCAGAGAAGTTAAGTCAGTCCATTAACTATCCATAGGTTTTGGTGGGGTGTGGTGGCTCACACCTGTAATTCTAGCATTCTAGGGCGCTGAGGTGGAAGGATTCCTTGAGGTCGGGAATTACCAGCTTGAACAAGAGCAAGATCCCACCTCTGCTAAAAATAAAAAAGCCAACTGGGGTCCTAGCCAGCACCTGCAGCCAGCCTGAGTAGTTCATGCTACTTGGGAGACTTGAGCCCAGGAGTTTGAGGTTGTTGTGAACTAGGCTAATCTCTTGGCACCCTGGCCTGGGAGACAGAAAGACTCTGTCTTAAAAAAAAAACACCAAAGAACTATTTGTGGGTTTTGAGTTAACTACACAGTCATGGAAAGGATCCACTAGAGCTATCTAGTTCCTGGGCTTAGGGGCAGCCAGGGTGCTCCAGATCAGGTGATTGTAGGATCCTGGCATTATACTAAAAAATAAGCCAAATGTCAACAGGTGGAGTCCAAGAAGAGATTTGCAGTTATAACTACAGGGGACAGGGAGGACATCCTCACCTATCTCTTCTTACCCTCAGTCCTAAATTTCTCTGATTGAAAAGTTCAAAGCATAAGAAAATTGTTTTTAGAAATCTACACATTCAGGTGCTTATTATTTTGCTGTGTGAACATTAAGAAACAATTTTCATCTTAATCACGAATCTGCACCTCTGGTGACTGACCCTTGCATCTCCTTACTCAGATTGTGTCTGCATTCCAATACTGCCATGAAAAACAATTGCTCACGGAGACCTCAGGTGCGTAGAAGTGTTCTAACCGAGTGTATGCTTTATTTGTGTTCAAATCTCTCATTACACAAATGAGGTGGAGTTTAGATCTCGCTATTAAATAAGACAAAAATAAATCTCATAATGGTTGAAACCTTTTAACTGTTTTAATCAAGTTATAGTAGAGGATTAAAAATAAATAAAAGTAATATTTGTGACAGGTATTCACATTTCAGTTAAGGTGGCTGGTGGTTGATCTCTGGAGGGCAGTCGTTACACAACCAAAGAGATGAGGTCCCCCAGAAGTGCATGGTCACCTGGACAGCATCCTCAGTGCCACCTGGCATTATTTTCTGCTTCTCTAGGCAGCTTTGTCTCCTGTTAACAGCAATGCCTATTTGAGACCTTTAACAGCCTCCACCCTAGCATGGGATGAGGTTTCATATTTCACAGAGAAAATGGAAACACAAGCTCCCCCTGTTTTCCAGCAGGCCCTGAGACAGAGCTGCACCTGCACCCATCCTTCACCTCTCCTCTGGTTACAGGAAAGTGGGGCACCTTCTCTCTCTGTGGGCTATGCCCTCTCTGATGCCTCTTTTCTCTAATTTTTCATTCACTCTCTCCCTCTCTGCTTCTCACCATCAGCATTTACAAATGCTCCAGTCTATGCCATCTTTTTACCAAAAACCCTCTCCACCCTAGGTCCCCTTCCAGATATACCCATTTCTCTTTCCACAGCCACAGCACATTTCTCTAAACGTTTTCTGGACTCCATGTCTTAGCTTGGTCCTCACCTGCACTCTCTCCTTTCATGACTGTCCCTGACTTGCTCGTTCCTCTACATAACCCCTGCTCAGTGCAGTCTTGTCCTCCATTACTGCAGTAGCCACCTGTGTGCTGACAGCCCCCCAGTCCCTTCCTGAAGCCAGAGTGCTTTCCCAGGGTCCAGGGCCCAGGTGACAAAGGGCATCTATCTTCACCTGAGTGTCCCTCAGGCACCTCAGGTGCAGCAAGTTCAAAGCCTAAACTCTTCCTTCCTTCTCATTTTGGTGACTGATGTCCCTCAGGTCTCCCTCTGCTTTACCAGGTCCTTTTGCTGCTGTTCTCTAAATATCTCTCTCAACTTCTTTCTGTCTCTGTTACACTATCCTAGACCAGACACCATCTCATACTTAATGATAATACCAGTTTCTTGCCTATTTTGCTTTTTTCATGCATGTTTTCAACATTGCGCCCCGGACTGACTTTTTATTTTTTGATTATTTTATTTTTATCTTTTGACACAGAGTCTCACTCTGTTATCCAGGCTAGAG
Source organism: Otolemur garnettii (assembly GCF_000181295.1). Lineage (NCBI taxonomy): Eukaryota > Metazoa > Chordata > Mammalia > Primates > Galagidae > Otolemur > Otolemur garnettii. The sequence goes on along the minus strand of NW_003852401.1, from coordinate 12,202,083 downwards.
CGCCATGGTATCAGCCCAGCTCACAGCAACTTCAAATTCCTGGGCTCAAGCATTCCCCCCTGCCTCAGCCTCCCAAGTAGCTGGGACTACAGGTGCCTTCCACAATGCCCAGCTATTTTTAGAGATGGGGTCTCAGGCTGGTCTCAAACTCCTAAGCTCAAGCTGTTCACCTGCGTTGGCCTCCCAGAGTGCTAGGATTATAGGTATGAGCCACTGCACTCAGCACAGCAGACCTTTTAAAAAGGACAAAAAAGCTTATTATTTCTGGGCTTAAATAATTCCTCAGTGCTTCCCATTGCCCTTAGGATGAAAACCCAAACTTCTTGAGTATAGCCCTTTGTGAATCAGCCCTGACCATCTCCCCTGCTGTCTCTGGGCATCCCTCTGCCACACACTCAGTTTCTTGAGTGAAACATGCTCTCTTCACCTGTGTGTTCTTAGACTCTGTATTCTGCCTAGAACACCACTCAGCAGCACATCCTTTATGTCCAGCTGCACCTTCTTGCGGTTTGAGTTCTCATCCTCTGGGAAGCATCCTTCCCTTGCAGTGCCAGCCCCACAGCCCCCAGTTCCTCCTTGGGTACACAGCAGTCAAGACTCAGGGAAGCTGCTTTTCTTTCTGCCTTCTAGACTGAGCTCCTGAGAGTAGGGCCCTATCTATCTCATTCATAATAGACAGTAGATCTCATTCTACTCCTGTGTAGTAGATTTCTTGATCTTGGGGCATTTGATATATTAGATTAATGATTAGTACCCTAGCACTTCATGTCTGTTATTGATTGTTAATGTTTTCAAATTCGGAGTTCTAATTTGTTTCTTGTTTCCTGTTTTTTTCTCTTGAGTAAAAGTGTTTTTTCATTTATTAATTAGGAGATACTAACTTTATATCATCCCAGAAACCTTTTTTTATGAAATGCCTTATCTTGTCCTAGTTCTAATTATTTTGGTTAAATTTTACTTTTGTCTTGATGTTTTCCCTCCAGGCTGAAACTCTATTGTTAGATGCCAATATGAACATTAAAATAGCAGGTTTTGGTTTAAGCAATGTATTTACTGTTGGCAATACTCAACATGTGTTTTGGCAGTCCCCTGCACTCAACCCCTGAGCTCTTCCAGGGCAAGATATTCCACGGGCCCGAGGTCAGTATGTGGAGGTCACATCTGAAGTCTCATGGCCATCCTGTGTATGCTCATCATGGCTCACTTCCCTTGGTTGGGCAAAGCCTGAAGGTACAGGAAGCAGTTGCATCCACGTGCTGTATCAAAGTAAAAGGAATTTTGTAAAATTATGTGGATTTGGCAGTGGGACCCATGTTCAGTGGGTAGGGCGCCGGCCACATACGCCAAGGCTGGCAGGTTCAAATCCAGCCCGGGCCAGCTAAAACAACAATGACAACCGCAATAACAACAACAAAAAAATAGCTGGGTACCTGTAGTCCAAGCAAGAGAATTGCTTAAGCCCAAGAGTTTGAGGTTGCTGTGAGCTGTGACACCTTGGCACTCTATCCAGGGCAACAGCTTGAGACTCTGTATCAAAAATATATATATATATATATGAGTTTATATTTTTAATGTTATATGAGTTTAGATATTTCAGTGAGGTTTTTTTGTTGTTGTTTTTTAACCTAAAAGTTGACTCTCACTAGTTTTCTTTCCGCCCTCCCTCCTGAAAGGAACCAGGAGAGAGCATCTGAAGAGGGGTGTACTGAATCCCTTTCTACATCTCTACAGGACTGTAAAACCCCCTCAGGCGTCTCCTGCTACTAAATCCAATTAAACAAAGCACTCTAGAGGTTGTCACATAAGTGAAAATAAGTCATAACTTGGGAGAGTTTTCAGACTGTTTTAGAATGTAGCTTGGTTTGTGTGGCATACTGAATACTTGCTGGGGACTTTTTAAGGAATTGAGGGACTTTTAAGGAATTGAGACATTAAAAAAAATTAAGTTACCCTTTAACCTATAGTCAAAAATTGTTGGAAATAAATCTTCTTATAACTGTGATAATCAGAATATTTTACTCGATGCTCCTCATGAACAGTTCACCTTTTCAGCAAATCATAAAGGGTAGGTAGGTCAGTGCAAAGGCATGGGCTAGAGGAATTTAAACCATTTGTGGAACCAGAACTAGACATCTCAGACCAGAAAAGAATAGGGAATACTCTGTGCCTACATGCTTATGTATGCATGTGTTTGTATAAATAACATATTTCTCTTTTGACTCATGTATATGCTTAAAATGTGAATAATGGAACATTAAGCGCAAGTTATATAATGGACAACTTAACTGATATATCAAATTTAGGAACTTAACTAACTGTAGTTTCCTGTAGTAGTAACTTAGAAACAAGTACTCATTTGTGTTAGAAAAATATGTGATCTTTTAGGTCAAATAAAGAAATTATTTTATCCTGTAACAGAATGATTTCTTACCCAAACAAAACACATAAATTATATTATACCCTTCTTTTTTAGATATTTTGGTGAAAATGGGATATTCACAAGAAGAAATTGAAGAATCTCTTAGTAAAATGAAACATGATGAAATCATACCATATAGTTGTTGTTTGAGAGAAAATTTTCAGAGGTAAGAGTATCCAGCGAGGAAGAGCTGAAGTATCCCTTACGTAAGGCCGGGCACGGTAGTTCATGCCTATAATCCTAGCACTCTGGGAGGCTGAATCGGGCAGATTGCTTAAGCTCATGAGTTCAAGACCAGCCTGAGCAAGAATGAGACCCCCCATCTCTAGAAATAGACAGGCATTGTAGCGAGTGCCTATACTCCTAGCTACTTGGGATGCTGAGGCAAGAAGATCACTTGAGCCCAAGAGTTTAAGGTTACTGTGAGCTACAATGCCACGGCACTCTACCGAGGGTGACAAAATGAGACTCTGCCTCAAAAAAAGAAAAGAAAGAAAGAAAAAGAAATATCCTTTATGTAAATTATTGGTTTGTGTAAACTGTTTTCTTAGTTTTAACATTTTAGGTATATATGATAGTTGATTTATCATTTTTTAAATTTACCTGCAAATAACAAATCTAACTCCTGTGACGTTCATAAGCTACTATTTTAACTTCAAGATAATAATTCTTTTTTTTTTAAAGGTTTATTTATTTATTTATTTATTTTTGCAGTTTTTGGCCGGGGCTGGGTTTGAACCCACCACCTCTGTCATATGGGGCCGGTGCCCTACTCACTGAGCCACAGGTCCCACCCCAAGATAATAATAATTCTTAATAAGTAAACAGAACATTTTAAGTTATTTGGAAAAGCCTGGAAAGAAGCTTATAGACATATAACTTTTTGTGACCTTTCCTGGCAGTCAGAAAAATACTTTTGCCTGAGTTTATGGTTGTCATTTTTAAACATTGTGATTCTTCAACTCTCTCAATGTACTGTTTTTGAGAGGTCTGTGTGTTATGAGTTTAGTTTCTTAATAAACCTTTTGGGTTCCTGTTGTGGTTTATTGTTTTTCTCATTTTCTCTCAGCTGGACTCTAGTGATTCCAGTTCTAGCGGCAGTCTTCCACTTGCTAGGATCAGGCCAAGCAGTGGTCTCAGCAACAACCCTGGCCAGTCTCAAGCCAGAAGCAGAGACATTACCATGTAAGTGTTCTCTTGTAATCTCCCTCCTAACTTTGGGAGGCATTCTGTCACTCAGGGCCTGCCAGGTTGGAGATTAGGATCTGTAAGTGAGGTGTTGTCCACATCTTTGTTTCTTTTGTGTTTGTTAGTTGCTAGTAAGGAGGGATTTTCAGGGCCCATGGGTGGCAGGGTAATTAGCAATGTCCTGAAATCTTCCAGTTTAAAGGGAATTGTTTCTAAAACCTAGGTGGGGGGAAAAAAGTGAAAGCAAGGTATGGGGGAAAATAAGGCAGCCAAAATTCCAATGCAATAGAAAAAATCAAAGTTTGTATTTAAAGCAAAGTGTAGATAAGCCTAGACTTATCTAGGGATTGGAACAGGGTCCCCCTCACAAGTGAAGAGGAGACACCACACAAGCCAGTGTACAAGTATCTCATTTCAGCGTCTCCTCCAATTATCTATACAGTTTTTCACTGACTCCTCTGGTCCTTTAGTTATTCTCATTTACTTCTCGTTGGTCACAGATTACCTCAGTTGTCACGGGTGCCCATTTTCCTTGTCTTTTTAGCCAGAATTGTTACCTGTTATTTTCCTGACAATTGTATGATGGTGTCTATTTGTCTTGTGATGTTTGTTCTGTAACTGTGACCATTATTTCCTTTTGTGTCACAAACTAGCAACAACTAGGGAAGAACAGGACAAACTCGGTCAGTTCAGTCACAAGGTTCCAAAACTCATTGTTTGCTTCTGGGCCCTTTTTAGCTTTCTTATCTATAAAGCCAGACTTTTCTCTTATTTCCTTCCCTGTAGCCTATGTCTATCCCTAATCAAGAAACACCTAAGGAGAGGGGTGAGGCCAGGAGGAGGGAAAGTTTTTGGTGCACCAATGTGCATAATGCAATGGTACATTTCAAAACTATTAAGAATAGAGTATAAATGTCTTACCACAGCAAATAAGTAAGCGAGGTGATGGTAATGTTAATCAGTTCAATGTAACCATTCCACATTGTATATCAAATCAGTAAATTGTACCCCATAAATGCATTAATGTACACAGTTATGATTTAATACAGAAATAAAAAAGTCCTGGGCAGAACCCAGGACTCTGGTCCTGTGGATTTGTTCACTAAACCATCTCCTTTTATAATAATAATCATTATTCTTTGTTGGAGCTTCTAATGCTAAAAGGAAGTTCATAAAAGAATATTTCCAGAAATTATTTAATAGAGAAAATCACTTATTGACCTAATCCCTGGTTACTTTTTTTTTTTATGGAGCTAGAAAGAGTGGTCAGCAAGGGAAAGATTTGATTATGCCTCTAGTTATGCTCTTTTGAGTATTAAAAATTAGATAGGTTCCAAATTTGATGCCTAGCAAAGTACATCCACTTGATTCCAGGTGAGGGCAGGCAAGCCAACCAGGCTAGTGTTTAGCTTGTCCACCAGCCTCCTCTCCCCTTTCCCCTTATCCTACTCTCTGCTGCCTACCTTTGCATATATACCTGCTTCTCTAAAACCACAATGTAATTTGTAGCCGTGCTTCTTAATCTGGGACCTTGTGCATGTGTGTATTTGTACACATTTTTCTGGAAAGGATGACTTTTATCATATTTTCAAGGGGTTCTTTAGCTTGTTTGAAAAAAAAAAAAGCACCAGTTTGCTAATCAGTAAACAGTATTGGGACAAGTTGGTAGTTCTTAGGAAAAAAATAATTTAGATCTATTTCTCACATTTTATATAAAGATGAATTCCAATTGGAGTGAAGGTGGGAATAAAAAGGCCCCAGAAATATTGAAAGATGTTTCCTAAGCAGGACTCTACAAAAAGGAAGGAAGGAAAGTAGGGAGGGTAGGAGGGAGGGAGGGAGGAAAGAAGGATTAAAAGATAACATGGAATGATTTGCTTTATAACTTGGACTGGTAAAGGTCTATGACCTTAGACACCAAACCCATGAAAGAAAAGACTTGCAAATTTGACTGCATAAAATTTCTATGTGATGCACCCATACTATGAACTACTACTTAACAGTAAAAGAACACACAACATCTTGGATGGATCTCAAGGGAATTATATTGTCTGACATACCATTCCATACACATAACATTCTTAAAATGGCAGAATTATAGAGATGGAGAGCGAGTTAGTGGTTGCCGGGGCTCGGGAAAAGAGTCTGGGGGAGAGGGAGGTGGCTATAGCTGAAGCTGGCTGTAGCTCTGAAAGGGTAGCCCAGGAAGTCTCTGAGATGGATCTGCACTGTGTCTCAGCTGGTGATAGCCACGCAAATCTGCATGTGTGATAAATGGATGTACAACTAAATACACAGACACAACTGAGTGCAAGTAAAACGGGAAATATGAATGCATTCAGTGGATTGGATCAATGTTTCCATTCTAAATCTTAAAATCTCAAATCTAAATACAGTTAGTTAGACCAGGCATAAAGGCAGCTCAGGCCTGTAATCCTAGCACTTGAGAGGCTGAGGTAAGTGGATTGCCTGAGCTCAGGAGTTCAGACCAGTCTGAGCAAGAGCAAGACGCCCATCTCTACTAATAATAGAAAAACTAGCTGAGCATCATGGTGGGCTCCTGTGGTCCCAGCTACTCAGGAGACTGATGCAAGAAGATCACTTGTACCCAGGAGTTTGAGATTGCTGTGAGCTATAATGCCATGGCACTCTAGCCAGGGGCAACAGAGTAAGACTCTGTCTCAAAAATAAAATACAATATTACAAAAGAAAATCAAATGATGCTTTTTAAAAAGAAAATAAATACAATTAGTACAGGTTTTAAAGCCAATCAATAGTAACCTGAAGGTTCACAATGTTAGTAAACCTCTTGTGATATTGGAAAGAAAGATAAGCGTTAAGGGTGATATCACCCTATATTGGGTTATCTCTTTTGTTTTACATGTTAAAATTACTGCTCTGACTGTTTAATTGTTCTCACCCATAAATAAAATTAAGCCCAGTGGGTTTTGCTGTGTGACCCAGGCTGGAATGCAGCAACCCAGTCACAGCTCATTGTAGCCTCAAACTCCTAAACCCTGTATACTTTTAATTCAGTTCCAAATACATTTGCCATTTAAAATTTTGTCCAAGTAGCAACTTTCCCCCTTCTCTCCTTTCAATAGATCTAAAATATAAAGTCCCTTCTGTCTCATTTGGTGCTGTTCTTTAAGGTTACTAGTGGACATCAAATCTGATGAATTAATTTCAAAAATCCTTTGCACTCCAGATTACCTGTGCTGGTATTAGAATCTGCACACACATATGATTTATTACAGGGCATCAGTTCATCGTGCACCTGGGGTGTCTCTAGGCGCGCTGCTCCTGGGGTTGGGGGTATGGCCAGCAACTTCTGCCCCCTTCCTCCCTGTCATTTGCTTGAGGAACATACTTTCCTCTGCTTTTACCACCTGCCTTTGTCTACTCAGGTTCTTGTTTACCTTCTAAAAGATTATGGGTACTTTTAAAAAGATCCAAGATAAAACTTTAAAAGAAATGGCCCATAAAATCTATACTGTTCTGTTCCAGAATGGATGTAATTCACTCAGATACGTATATAAGGTGAATCAGTTCATTCTGCGTGATGCGTGTGCCTCTAATTAATTTGGTCAGTTGTCTATACAGTAACAACTCCCCATTAATACGTTTCCAAAGGACCACTCTGAACAATTATTATTATTTTAAAACATCTTTAAGAAAAGTAGAATGTTAGGGACTTTTACTAAGTGCAATTTTAAAATTGAATTCATTGCAGAGTAAACATTATATGTAAGTGGGAAACGTCTTAGACGATTTTACTGTTTTGTAGTTGTGTAGACAAATAGCTGTCTTAGATCATCTTACAAAATGTTTATTTCCACACAATAAAATGTGAAATTATATTTTATCTCTTAAAAAGTAAACTCTTTGTTATAGCTGGACCAGCTATTCCTTCAGTTGTGGCATATCCAAAAAGGAGTCAGACCAACACTAAAGACAGTGACCACAAAGAAGATGGAATTCCCTCCCAGATATCAAGAGGCATTGCTGTTGGGAGAGAGGGAATTGCTCCAGCCAATCCCATGCTTGGGGATGCAAGAAAAGCTCCACTAGTGTAAGTGTTGCTGAACTAGAGAGCAGACCTAGGATGATAGAGTTGAAACCAGCTGGACAACTGTTCTGAGCTTGTCCATTTTACTCCCTATTACGCCACCAGGCCCAGTCCCAACCTACAGAAATTAGAAATATAGAAATTCTTCCTGCTGCATTGTAGGTATTTCTTTCTTTTTTTTTTTTTTTTGTAGGTATTTCTTGTTGACACCCTGTGTCTTAGTCCATTCCTGATGCTGTCACAAAATACCTGAGAATAGGTAATTTATAAAGAACAAAAATTTATTTCAGAGGTCGGGTATAGTGACTCATGCCTGTAATTCTAGCACTTTGGGAGGCCAAAGTAGGAAGATCACTTGAGGCCAGGAGTTTGAAACCAACCTGAGCAAAAGTAGAGACATCCTCTCTATGAAAAATTAGCCCAGTATAATCATATGCACCTGTAGTCCCGGCTACTCAGGAGGCTGAGCCAGGAGGGTCACTCTAGCCCAAGAGTTCAAAGTTTAAGTATGCTGTGATAAGGCCACTGCAGTCCAGCCTGAGTGACAGAGCAAGACTCTATATAAATTTAAAAAAAAAAAAATTCAGTTCTGGAGGTTGGAAAGTCCAAATCAAAGTGACAGTGAGTTTGGTATCTGGGGGGGACCCTGTTCCCTGCCTCCAAGGTGATATAATTATTGCTACATCCTCCTTAGGAAACTAAGGCTCTATCCTCACTTGGCAGAAGGGATGGGAGTGACGAACTCACCCCTTCAAACCCTTTTACAAGATGCTAATTCATTAATAAGGGCAAAGCCCTCATGACCTGATGCCTTTTACACATAATACATTGGAGATAAAAGTTTCAGCATGACTTGGCACCCGAAGCACAGTGGTTACAGCGCCAGCCACATACTCCAAGGCTGGCGGGTTCAAACCTGGCCCTGGGCCACCTAATCAACAATGACAACTCCAACAAAAAATAGGCAGGTGTTGTGGCAGCCTCTTGTAGTCCCAGCTACTTGGGAGGCTGAGGCAAGAGAATCGCTTAAGCCGAAGAGTTGGAGGTTGCTGTAAGCTGTGACGCCACGGCACTCTACTAAGGGCAACATAGCAAGACTCTGTCTCAAAATTTAAAAAAAGTTTCTGCATGAATTCTGGAGGAGACACAGTCAAACCATAGCACACACCGCCCCGCCCCCTCCCCGTATACACTATGGCAGTGATGAAGTCCTATATGTCAAGTGCCATGTCCAGTTGTTCCACAGACATATGCTGAGCTTCAGGTTATGTTCGGCAGTGAGAGACAGAAAGACCTCAGTCTGACAAAGGAAGGAATAAAAGCAATGACAGTGTAGACAGATGACAGCAGACAGAAGCCCACCATAAACACACAAAAGACAGTTCTATTGCTCTGTATCTTAAATCATACGCATACATGTATGTGTGTGTCCATAGATATGTACTAGGAACAACCCAACGTGTCTTTAACTACTTGAAACAGGAGTCTCTGTTGCAAGTGACAGGAACCGAGTCCAAATAGGCTCCAATTAAAAAGTGCATCTGTTAGGTCCTACAACTAAAAACACCCAGGCCTAGAGTCAGGATTCTTAAAAATGTCCTTTGGGCCAAGCGCAGGGCTTAACACCTATAATCCTAACATTCTGGGAGGCCAAGGCGGGTGGATTGCTTGAGCTCAAGAGTTGAAGACCAGCCTGAGTAAGAGTGAGACCCCATCTCTAAAAATAGCCGGGCATTGTGGTGGGTGCCTGTAATCCCATCTACTTGGTAGGCTGAGGCAAGAGGATTGCTTGAGCCCAAGAGTTTGAGGTTGCTGTGCACTATGATGCCACGTTACTGTACCAAGGGTGACAAAGTGAGTCTCGAAATAAAAAAATAGGGCAGCACCTGTGGCTCAAAGGAGTAGGACGCCGGCCTCATATACCGGAGGTGGCCGGTTCAAACCCAGCCCTGGCCCAAAACTGCAAAAATAAATAAATAAATAAAATTAAGTAAACAAATAAATGTCCTTTGGGTAGAAGATTCTAAACTGTATTGTTAAAACAATGTAGGATACCCTGTTATATAATAACGAATTTTTATAACCATAACCTTATTAGTTCATTTAAAATATGTCAGTGTGTTTTGGGAAAACGTTGAGAGTACAGTATGCTCATACAATGATACATTTCAAAACTATTAAGAAAAGAGTATAACTATCTTACCACAACGAATAAGTAAACAAGGTGCCTGATGTGTTAATCAGTTCAATGTAAGCATTTCACATTGTATATCAAACGAGTACACTGAACCCCGTAAATGTATCAGTGCACACAGTTATGATTTAATTAAAAAATATATTAAAAAAATTGACTTGGCACCTGTAGCACAGTGGTTATGGCACCAGCCACATGCACCAAGGCTGGCAGGTTTAAGCCCAGCCCAGGCCAGCTAAACAACAATGACAACTGCAACAAGAAAATAGCTGGGTGTTGTGGCAGGTGCCTGTAGTCCCAACTACTTGGGAGGCTGAGATAACGAATCACTTAATCCCAAGAGTTTGAGGTTGCTGTGAGCTGTGACACCACAGCACTCTATTGAAGGCAACATAGTGAGACTGTGTTTCAAAAAAAAATAAAATATACATATATATACACACACACACGCATATAAAATCATCATATATATGTATGTAAATATATATGTAGACTATTCCCTTAAACGCTATGAGACTTTGTCTCATTACATGCTATTTTGGTATCCTTCCCCACTTAACTTGACTTTTGCTCTTAAGTCCTATAAAATACCCTTTGGATCTGGATTAATTATACCTGGTTTTCACCACTGTGTATAAAAAGATTATATTCTATGTTTATAAGAGTCTCTTATGTTCTAATGTCCACAGCACTATTCCTGATCAATGAACTTCAGCTGCTCCAACACACAGTATTAGCAGTGCAACCAGCCTGAATCAAATCCACATCCCAAGAGGCCTTGCCAGTCATAGCACTTTCCATGACCCCATGGGCGCGGCCAACTGCAACATAACTGTATAACGGCGCCCACCTCTCCCACCCTCTCCCAGCCTGTCCTGTGAAGCCACACTGTTGCCCCAGACTCGAAGCTAAGACTCCACTAATCCTTTTAGCAAGTTAACTTTGGAGCTCAGAAGGAGGTAAGTGTCTGGTGATGCTAGTCGTTTTGGAGTGAACATACAGAGCATAAAGAGAAAGTTCTTCCTGTTGTGTGAAGCCACTGTCCAGATATTTTTCATTCTGCCTTCAACTCTTGTTTTTTCTGGATTTTATATATCTAACTTTGTACATTAAAGTAGAAATTACAAAGCTCAATGTCTTTTTCTAACACTGAATATTGTCTAGTATTTGGGGAGGAGGGTTGTTATTATTCTTTTTCCCTTAGGTCACACACCTATCCACATGGCTTGTTCAGTGCAGGTTAGGAAATCTCCAGTTCTGGTGTAAGCAAGGGACTGGTGCTCCATACCAATCACCTAGGAAGATGATGCATCCATTGTAATCATCCACAGAACCAAGGAGAGGGACATTACCTCTTTTCTCACTTCATTGTCATTAAAGAGCTTCAAGTTTCTCGAAGTCCAAATCTTAAAATTTTTCTCTCCCTTAGGAAATTATCTTGAGGGCAGGATAACTTTCTTCAAAGGTACAGTTTTAAAGATAATCTTTGGTGTATTCTCAAAAAATATTATGTTTTCATATCCAGGGCATAAGAAAGAAAAAAAGTAATAATATCAGGTTATGTATAAAATACTTAATGTGTCTAGGTAGGCTGTCATTTTAGGCCCTGGGAAACTATAAGGGTCCTTTGAGGTAATTTTGACTTCATTTCCATGATCTACTATACATGTTGCCAAAGCCTAGAAATATTAGTTGCTTTCAGAGGAAAAAGAAAAGACACCACTTGGAACCATAAGCAAATAGTGAAAGACATCTTTACTCAGGAAAACCCCAGGAACTCAAAAGCCCCTGCAGTTTTAGGGCTCCCCTGAGGGACTTCTTTGGAGTTAAGCCTTGAGGTGGATTAAACTGTCTGAGGTTTCCTGCAGATATTTTTTAATTGGTCAGTTGATACCTGAAGCAATGCCAAGAGTTATCCCAAATTAGAAAAAAGTCCAAGGATTTCCCATCCCTCTTGTCTGTCACCCGTATCTAGGCACCAGTAAGGGTCTCTCAGATGTACAATGGTCAGAGCTCCCGTCCTCTGTTTTCTGCACTCCCCATGCCCTGTTAACCTCTGCTCAATGTCACACTTTGCCATTATTTAAATTGTAGGCCAAATGTCATTTTTCAGACTCCTTAATTTCTCTAGATTAGTCATCTAAAATTTAAGTGAGCCACATTAAATAGTCTGATCTGTTTATTGTTAGGATGTCAAATGGTAGATATGGGAAGATTTCTAATAAGTTAATTAGCATTAACTAATAATAGAAATGAAATCAGACAAGTCAAAAGATTCCAGTCTACCTTTCTTATTCTTTCTCTCTCTATATGTACTCTCTCTCTCTGTCTCCATATATATACATATATATACACACACATATATATATGTGCGTGTATGTGTGTGTGTGTGTGTATTTGTTTTTAGACAGAGTCTCATTTCATTGCCCTTGATAGAATACCGCAGCATCATAGCTCACAGCAACCTCAAACTCTTGGGCTCAAGTCATCCTTTTGCCTTAGCCTCCCAAGTAGCTGGAACTATAGGCACCCACCACACATGGCTATTTTTTAGAGACAAGGACTCCCTCTTGCTCAGGCGGATATCAAACACCTGAACTCAATTTATCCACCCGCCTCAGCATCCCAAAGTGCTAGGATTACAGGTGTGAAAATATATTTTAAAGATTTTTTTTAGTCATTTTTCAACTAAAATTATCTTTGGGTTAATACTACCTTATATATGTAGTGTTTATTTATAAAACATTTTCACATGCATGACCCTCTTTACAGTGGATAGCCCTGCTGTGTACCACTTTCGATCTGATTATGAAATGGTTAGCAGTTATTTACAGTAGATATTTTTTAATTGGTCAGTTGATACCTGAAGCAATGCCAAGAGTTATCCCAAATTAGAAAAAAGTCCAAGGATTTCATTAATTCAGTCATTCAGCAAATATATATCATTGCCTGTTGTGTCCAATTACAGAACTGGCCTTTACAAATAAAAGTTAATAAGAACAGCCTGTATTTGTCCAGGGAAGCCAATCACATGATTATAGAAGTCTGTTCCATAGTTCAAAAAGTCTATTATCAGATTCTGTTCAGCACGGCCTGTGCACCTGCTTAATTTTTTTTAATGACCAGAGTCACTCTTTTTAAATACAATTCTTCCAGTTAGTTACATAAAAATAAAATTCATTGTTATCTTGTCACTTAATTTTTATTTTGAGATCTAAAATGGACCATCTACTTCAGTTTAAACCCCAATAACCTATTTTTTTCTTAAAGTGATTTATGTCAGTCTCAACGCCTATAACTCAGCAGCTAGGGCACGAGCCACATACACCGGGGACTGGTGGGTTTAAACATGGCCCGGGCCTGCCAAACAACGACAACTACAACCAAAAAATAGACGGGCATTGTGGTGGGCACCTGTAGTTCCAGCTACTTGGGAGGCTAAGGCAAGAGAAACGTTTAAGCCCAAGAGTTTAAGGTTTAAGTTTAAGGTTGTGAGCTCTGATGCCATGGCACCCTAACGAGGGCAACATAGGGAGACTATGTCTCAAAAAAAAAAAAAGTGATTCATATCATAATAAATAAACATTCTATTAACGTTTAAAATTAAATCATCTTCCTGAAAGAAGCAGTGAGCTTCTCAATGGTTAAATATTTTTATAATGAAAATTTTTGATGTTTATACATAAGAAGACAATATTTCTATACATTAGATATTCTGAAGAAAGTTGAAAAATTTTGTTTTATTACTAGTACATTGCAAATGACTTGTCATTTCTTTATCACAAGACGTTTTATCTTAAAAGTGTGTCCATCTGAAGAACTTTAAATAGATTTAATTAGATCTGATATCAATATTTACTGCTAAACTTTTGCTTACAAGTTGCCCTGGGTAGAGTGCTGTGGCATCACAGCTCACAGCTCCTGGGCTCAAGCGATTCTCCTGCCTCCACCTCCCAAGTAGCTGGGACTATAGGCGCCTGCCACAACACTTGGCTATTTTTTGGTTGCAGCCATCATTGTTGTCTAGCAGGCCCAGGCTGGATTCAAACCCACGAGCTCAGGTGTATATGGCTGGTGCCTTAGCTGCGTGAGCCACAGGCGCCAAGTCGCTAATTTCTTTTTTACTTAATTTCTTTTAGAAACATGTCATTCAGGTTTATCAAATGGTAGGATATATATATACATATATATATATATATACATATGCACACACACACATTTATTTTCCAGTCCTCGTCCCCAAATAGGCTCTGCAATTAACATCAGGTGTGGTTTCCTGGCCTTGTTTTTAATTTTTTTTAAACTAAACTTTCTAAGTATACACTTATTTATTTCCTTAAAAGGAAACTGGAAAGAAATAGATTAATTCTTGTCAGGCATTTTAAAGGGAATGTGATGCCCAGGCAACAAAAGGCCTGTGTGTGCTCTATGCATTTTCTTTCTTTTTTTTTTTGAGAGAAAGTCTCAAGTTGTCACCCTGGGTAGAGTACCCTAGCATCATAGCTCACAGCAACCTCAAACTCTTGTGCTCAAGCAGTCCACCCCTCGGCCTCCCAGAGTGCTAGGATTACAGGCATGAGCCACCTTACCCAGCCTCTTTCTTTTTTTATTTCAAAATGTTAAGGGGGTATAAATTTTTTAGGATACATGGATCACTTCAAGATGGTATCACTCTTGCCATGCAACAGACTGTTTTCCTATACTAGATAGAATAGACAAACAGAACGGTGTGTGTGTGTGTTTAGAGAGAAAATTTAAATATATATATAACATAAAAAAAAATTTCTATCACAGGTCCAAGACTCTCCAGAGTGATCATGACACCTGCATCACTCAAGAAGGTGGCTGCCCTCTCAGCTTGGGTCCCAGAGTGAGTGGAGCAAAGTCCCTGGTGGACCTTTAATGGACCCAGAACATAAATGAGAAATAAACCTCGTTGTCACAGGCCATTGAGATTTGGGGGTAGTATGTCTGCAGTACAGTTTAGCCTCCTTGACTGACATGGGACCACACACTCAACATATCTTTTCTGAGTTATCCTTTCAGGCTGATACTAGTTTGGTAACAAAGAGATTTTTGCTGGGTCTTTGTTTGTTATGACAAGGGGACCACTGTCTGTGGCAAATGTATCTTGCTCTGTAAACCTATATCTTGCTCTTGCTCTGCAAACAATAAACCTTATTCCACACTTGTAAAAAAAAAAAAAAGAAAGAGAAAATGAAGAGTTGTTTTGTTTTGTTTTTATTAAATCATAGCTGTGTACATCAATGCATTTATGGGGTACAATGTGCTAGTTTTGTATACAATTTGAAATACAACACACTGGTTAACATAACCTGCACCACATTTTCTTAATTGTTGTGTTAAGACATTTATACTCTACACTTAAGAGCTTTGACATGTACAACATTTCTTTTTCCTGCCTGTGTATAGCCGCCAATGCCCTCTACAGAAAAGGGAAAAAAAAAATCAGTGTTATCAGAACTACTTTATGCATATTCAAGCAAATTCATGCTTTTTCTCCTTTTTTACAACACAAGTGATTGCATGTTTTACGTCCTATGCCTTACTTTTTGCCTTTTATACTTTGGAAATTGTTCTATAGTAGCCCATATTTATTTTTTCCTTATCACTTTCCATATCAATGTAATATTCCATTATAAAAATATAGTAGTACTTATTTATTTAACCAGTGCTTTATTAATGGACCTTTAAGAATTTTCTCATGTTTTGCCAGTCTGAATAATACTGGATTAGCCATCAGAATGCTGAGAAAAATTATAATCATTTGCCCCTGAGTCCAGAGGTAAATTTGTTTATATTTTGAGTAATTTTATGAATGATTTACAGGCGTAAGAATAAAGGGATAGTGACAAACTAATATAAATCATAATAAGAATTTAAATGTAGGAAACCCAAATTTCTTGCCTACATATTCCTGTTTTGAAAGTATATATGTCACAAAAGGGCAGTGTCCTTTGTTTGCTGCTAACTGCTCATGCCCTGCCTTGCAACCCAAAACATATCCATCTTGTAAAAACTGCTTCCAGATTTCAGTTATATATTCCAAAGTTTTAGCTTTATCATTACTGCTCATTCTTCTCCTTGAATCTGCAAAACACAATCTTTTTAAAAACTGTGACACTCCTAACATCTATTTCTTTCCAATCACCTATGTACCCACCTGCCTTTATCAATTGTCCACTTACAGATTGTATCAAGTCAAAGTTTGATACAGAGATATTAAACTTTGATATACAGAGATATAAATCTCACAGAGATGAAAGAAAATGATGTACTTGCAGCAAAATGGATCCTGTTACTTGTCACAAAATCTTAATTTTTTTTTTAAAAGACAGAGTCTTACTTTGTCACCCTCCGTAGAATGCTGTGGCACCACAGCTCACAGCAACCTCCAGCTCTTGGGCTTAGGCGATTCTCTTGCCTCAGCCTCCTGAGACAAAAAACTTATGTTAATAGTTGTTCCTTGGCTCGGCGCCTATAGCTCAACGGGCTAAGGCGCCAGCCACATACACCTAAGGTGGCGGGTTCGAATCCCCAGCCCGGGCCCGCCAAAACAACAATGACTGCTGCAACCAAAAAATAGCCGGGCGTTGTGGCAGGCGTCTGTGGTCCCAGCTACTTGGGAGGTGGAGGCAGGAGACTCGCTTGAGCCCAGGAGTTGGAGGTTGCTGTGAGCTGTAATGCCACGGCACTCCGCCCAGGGGGACAGCTTGAGGCTCTGTCTCAAAAAAAAAAAAAAAAAAAAAATAGTTGTTCCGGTTAAAGGACTGAGTATAGATCTGAGAATCCATATTTCCTTTTTATCCTTAGAGGATATTGTTATTGTTCAGAGACATCAATTCTTGAGAGACTTGAAGTCTAGTGAGAAAGGCAGGTGCATTGGTTTCTTTCTCGTTCCCCAGATGTCTCTGGCAGTCAGGGGCTCCCAAGCTCTCATAAAGCCAAAGGCTGCTGCCACCAATGAAATGGGAGCTTCTTAAGGCCAAACCACCAGGCTGCCAGTACCCTTGAGGTTTCTTCCTGTCACCACAACCTGAGCCATATTGCTACTGTACCCATTGGGCACTTTTGTCCTCCCCCAGCAGGCTTAAGCCCCCTCAGTTTTTTTTGTTTGTTTTGTTTTGTTTTTGAGACAGAGTCTCACTTTGTCACCCTTGGTAGAGTGCCATGGTGTCACAGCTCACAGCAACCTCAAATTCTTGGGCTCAAGTGATTCTCTTGCCTTAGCCTCCCAAGTACATGGGAAGAGAGGCGCCCACCACAATGCCCTGCTATTTTTTAGAGATGGGGGTCTCACTCTTGCTCAGGCTGGTCTTGAACTCCTGAGCTCAAGCAATCCACCTGCCTTGGCCTTCCAGAGTGTTAGGGTTACAGGTATGAGCCACTGGGCCCGGCCCAGATGCTGTTTTTATCTCCCTCATTCCCACACAAACATTTCCCAACTTGACTCAGACTACAGAAATCACAGGGGGGTGGTGGGTCCCAGGGCATCTTTGTGACCCCAGAGTCTAGACCAGTGATTTTCAAACAGTGTGCCATTGTCATGCTAGTGTGCTATGAGAGTGTACTGCACATTTAAGTGTGCCATAAAAGTATTTAAAGATCATTATCTAAATTATTTTTTAAAGAAGTTCAAAGCACAGTAAGTATTTTTTTACTCTTTTTCTTTTTTAATCAACATAATTTAAGTGTACTGCAGAAGTGTATAGTTTCAAGTGTGCTGTGAGACCCAAAAGGTCAAAAAGCGCTGGCCTCTATATTCTAGGTGGGCTGTCTTCTGGAGAGAGGGACAGAGACAGCTAGAGTTCTGGCCTCCTCCATCCAGACTTTTTTTTAGGCAGTTTTTGGCCAGGGCTGGGTTTGACCCCGCCACCTCTGGCATATGGGGCTGGCGCCCTACTCCTTTGAGCCACAGGCACCGCCCCATCCAGACTTTTCTTCTCCTTCCCCTGCCCTGCCCAGGGCTGCTGAGTGATGATTGAGCCAGGGCTCATAGGCACTGCTTTTCCTCTCTGTTGGTGCATCCACCACACCAGGCTTCCACAGAGAGTGGGCTCAGACCTTTCCAGACTTTCTCTCCCCTTCCACCCACCCACCAGTGGCTGCTGAGAAATAACATCAAGGCCGCCACACTGAGGCTTGCACAGAGTGTGAGGCCCCGACCACTCCTCAGGGTTCCGGGCAGCAAACTGAGGAGAACTCAGACTGTGAGCTTCCTGCCCACTGGCCCTCCCTTTTACAGTCTGCAGTCAGTTGCCTGGCAACTCCGTCAGAGAAATCAAACCTGCTTAGGCATTTAGGAACCAGCATGCTTCTACTTGGTAAGGTCAGAGATTGATCTTAGGGGACCCCAGGTCTCAGTCACATTGCTCAGGTGCAAGGAGGGGAGCTTGTGATTGGGTAAGGCCACTGCAGCCCCCTCCTGGCAGCTTTGCCTAGACTGGGAGCAGAACGTTGATGTCTGCTAAAACACACCTCTCCAGCCTTGGTGGAGCCTGAAGGCAAGCTCGCCCACCCCAACCCTGCTCAGCTGCAGTCTTCCACCTGGCTCTACTATGACAGAGAATAAGGACTTGCCTAAAGTTTCAGGGCCTCATCCACCGCCCTGGGCAATCAAGTGTTTCGCCTGGTCACAGGACCCAAAAACAACACTGCACCTTATTCCTTCCCACTGATAGAAAGGTCGGTGGGCACAGCCATTATGGCATTTACTGAATCCCACAAGCACCATCCACTGCCTGAGAGATTAAACTGGGTATGCCATTATTTAATCAAAAGATAATCCAGGCTCAGTGCCTGTGGCTAAGGCGCCAGTCATATACACCTAAAGTGGCAGATTCGAATCCAGCCTGGGCCTGCCAAACAACAATGATGGCTACAACCAAATAAATAGCCGGGTGGTGTGGCGGGTGCCTGTGGTCCTAGCTACTTGGGAGGCGGAGGCAGGAGACTCACTTGAGCCCAGGAGTTGGAGGTTGCTGTGAGCTGTGATACTCTACCCAGGGGGACAGCTTGAGGCTCTGTCTCAAAAAAAAAAAAAAAAAGATAATCCAAAAACAAGAAGCAAAAGCTGGTCAGGAGCAGTGGCTCTAGTCTGTAATCCTAGCACTCTGGGAGGCCAAGGCAGGAAGATCACCTGAGCTCAGAAGTTGGAGGCCAGCCTGAGCTAGAACAAGACCCTGGCTCAGCACCTGTAGCTCAGTGAGTAGGGGGCAGCCACATACACCAACGTAGGCAGCTTGACCTGTTAAGCAACAATGAAAACTGCAACCAAAAAATAGCCGGGCATTGTAGTGGGCACCTGTAGTCCCAGCTACTTGGGAGACTGAGGCAAGAGACTCTCTTAAGCCCAAGAGTTGGAAGTTGCTGTGAGCTGTGACATCACAGCGCTCTACTAAGGACAACATAGTGAGACTCTGTCTCAAACAACAACAACAACAACAAAAAAAAAACAATGAAATCCTATCTCTACTAAAGATGGAAAAATTAGTTGGGCATTGTGTGGGCACTTGTAGTCCCAGTTACTCAGGAGGCTGAGGCAGGAGTATCACTTGAGCCCAGGAGTCTGAGGTTGCTGTGCTAGGCTGACACCATGGCACTCTAACCTGGGCAACAGAGAGCAACTCTATCTCAGAAGAAAAAGACATTTTTTTTGAGATAGCTGACTAGAAGCACTTCAGCATGCCTTATCCACTTATAAGAACCAACATAGTATGTAGACAATCACAGAATCATACCTTAACATATTTTCTTCTTTTTTTAGTCAGGGTCTCACTCAGTCAGCCAAGCTGGAATGCAGTGGTTCAATCATAGCTCACAGCAACCACAAGCTCCTGGGCTCAAGGGATCCTCTTGCTCTGCCTCCCAAGTAGCTGACACTACAGGTGTGCATCACCACACCTGGGACAGTTTGAATATATTATCCCAGAGGGAACACAGGACATTAACAGAAAATTCCAAATTCTGGAAGGAAAATAGCCCCCATGGCCAGGAGGGGCTGAAAACTGACAGTAAGAATGACAAGAAAGTATATGGGTGATGGATATACTAAAACTATTTCATCCCTATGCAATCTATGCATGTAACAAAAATTGCACTTGCACCCCATAAATTTTTGCAAATAAAAAGAAATAAATGGGAAAATATAAAAAGACACTGGGCTCAGTGGCTCACGTCTGTAACCCTAGCACTCTGGAAGGCTGGTGGGGGAGGATTGCAGAGGTCAGGAGTTTGAAATCAGCCTGAGTAAAGCCAGACCCCATCTTTACTAAAAATAGAAGAAATTAGCCAGGTGTTGTGCTGGGCACCTGTACTCCCAGCTACTTGGGAAGCTGAGGCAGTAGGTTTGCTTGCGCCCAGGAGTTTGAGGTTGCTATGAGCTAATCTGAGGCCATTGCACTCTAGCCTAGGCAACAGCGCAAGACTCTTGCCTCAAAAAAAAAAAAAAACTTATGAAAAGAAATAATATGGTTTATACAGGGTTCTGCAATGGTATCACCTTTTCTACACAGCCTCGGCTGGTAACTATCTTTTTATGGGAATATGATTTGTTTCTCTACTAAGTATGAAATTAGGGAGACAACGCGAAGAAAAACAGTAATTACCACCTCAACTTTTTTGAAAAGATTATTTGTTATTATCTCTCTTAGTAATGAAGGTTGGGAAACTTGGGTTTCCTCAGAAAATAGCTGTTTTGTCTAAATAAGCACTTTAATACTGGTGACTAATACCCATTGAATGACTCTCCCAGGATAATTTTTCCATCCCTGAGCTTAAGGAAGTTCACACAACAAAAATTAGCATTCATGGGCAGCACCTGTGGTTCAGTGGGTAGGGCGCTGGCCCCATATACCAAGGGTGGTGGATCTGAACCCAGCCCCAACCAAACTGCAACAAAAAAATAGCCAGGCATTGTGGCAGGCTCCTGTAGTCCCAGCTACTAGGGAGGCTGAGGCAAGAGGATCTCTTGAGCCCACGAGTCCATGGCACTTTACCCAGGATGACGCCGGAGACTCTGCTTCTTTCTCTCTCACACACACGTGGCTTTTCTCCAAAACCTGCTGACTGTGTTTGACTCTAGTGTGTAATACAGATCCTGTGAGACATAAAACCCAGCCCTTCTCACTTGGAAGGGCACATCTTTGGTCCACACAGGAGACTATCTCTTCTTGGTTTGCAAACCGATATTGTTGCAGAGGGAATAGCCTGAAAAAATAGCAAAAATATTTCCTGTCTCAGCAACTTTTGGGAACTGAAACCTGCCTCCCCACCTCAGGCAGGTGTGTGTGTGTGTGTGTGTATGGAGGCGGGTATCTCTTTTTTTTTTTTGGAGACACAGTCTCAAGCTGTCGCCCTGGCTAGAGTGCTGTGACATCACTGCTCACAGCAACCTCAAACTCTTGGGCTTAAGAGATCCTCTTGCCTCAGCCTCCCAAGTAGCTGGGACTATAGGCACCCGCCACAATGCCCTTTTGGTTATAGCTGTCATCATTGTTTGGCAGGCCCAGGCTGGATTCGAACCCACCAGCTCTGGTGTATGTGGCTGGCGCCTTAGCCACTTGAGCTATAGGCTCTGAGCCATAAGACTGTTTTAACCAAAGATGGGATGAATCCAGGCAGAGGCCACAAGATTGTCTTGGTCCAAAATGGGATTATGGGATCAGAATCTTTAAAAGCTCTGTGCTTAAACTGAGAGATCCCTTGAGCCCAGGAAGTCAAGGTTGCTGTGAGTTATGATGCCATAGGACTCTACCCAAGGTGACAGAGTGAGACTCTGTCTCAAAAAATAATTAATTAATTAAAAAAATTAAAAGCTCTGTGCTTCTACTCAGAAGCAGAAATTTGGATTTTGAGACCATTGGCCATTTTCCTCCTTTGCCAGCAAAGTAATAAACTTTCCTTCTCCTCAAACCACTTGTCCCTCTTTTTCTGATGTGGCTTCTGGGGACGAATGCTGAACTTTCAGAAATAATATTGCCAGTAAGGCTCTCCTCTGTACTATTTAGCCATCCTGGTCGTCTTTGTTTTTTCTTTCTTTTTTGTTTTGTTTCGTGTTGTTATTGTTTGTTTGTTTGTTTTTGAGACAGAGTCTAACTATTACCATAAGTTGAGAGACCTGGCATTCACCTTTTGATGCTCACACCAACCTCAAACTCTTGGGCTCAGGTAATCCTCTTGCCTCAGCCTCCAGAGTAGCTAGGGTGACAAGTGCCCACCACAATGCCCAGTTCTGGTGGCCTTTTTGGACACTTCTTAGTTACATGACAGCCACTTTGAGGAATACTAAAGAATATATGTAGCAATTCCTACTCTCAAGATTAATTTTCAAGATAGAAAACTGTCCATAGGGGATTTTCTCTCTTTCACTTGAACTCTACATGATGGCAAAGAACTAGATGTTTAAATATAAAACTTCCCCTACAAAGAAAAGAACTATGGTATAATTTGAAATATATTTGTCCTTTGTTCCAGTTCCTGTCACAGAGCCCCTAAAACTTTTGAACTTTCCTGAGTGATGGGAATGTCTTTTGTTGAGTTTATGCAAATGAGGTGACTTATGTGGAGCCCCTAGAAAGCATCAGGATGGGGCCAATCACAGGAAAGACCAAGTGATTAGAGAATTAGAGGGCTGGAACTTGCAGCACCACCCACAGGCCTCTGGGAAGGAGGAGGGTCTGAGAGACCCAGTTCTATGAGAACTCCCGACAAGGAGATTGGAGGAGCTTCTGGATTGCCTGGGATTGCCCCTACCTTGCCCTGTCCATCCGTTCCTCTGGCTATTCATCTATAACCTTGGTAATATACTTTATAATAAATCAGCAAATGTGTTTCCCTAATTTCTGTAAGCTATCCCAGCTAATTATTGAACTCAAGGAAGGTAGGGTCCATGGGAACCCCAATTTCTAGCCAGCTGGGCAGAAGTAAAGGTCACAACCTGGACTTGGAGCTGGTGCCCAAAGTAGGAGCCGTCTTGTGGGACCTGACGCTATCCCAGGTACATACAGTGTCACAGGCAACTGAATTTGAGGACAACCTGTTGATGTCTGCTGAAGAATTGTTTGTGGTGTATGGGGCAACTCCCACACATCTGCTCACAAAAGTGTCCCATGTTGAGTTTGAGAGTAAAGGAAAAGCAGTTTGTTATTTTTCCTCTTATATCAATAAAGAAAAATCTCATGAGATGGTTTTTTTTTTTTTTTTTTGCGATGGAGCCTCAAGCTATCCCCCTGGGTAGAGTGCTGTGGCATCACAGCTCACAGCAACCTCCAACTCCTAGGCTCAAGCGAGTCTCCTGCCTCAGCCTCCCAAGTAGCTGGGACCACAGGTGCCTACCACAACGCCTGGCTATTTTTTTTTATCATTGTTGTTTGGCGGGCCTGGTCTGGATTCAAACCCGCCACCTTAGGTGTATGTGGCTGGCGCCTTAGCCACTTGAGCCACAGGCGCCGAGCCTCATGAGATGGTCTTATAGAGAGAACATTTAAGTTTGCAAATGTGAGCTCGCCACACATATTTATCACCACGGTGAGATCAGAGTACTAGACACCATTGCTGGCATTCCTTCCTCTTCAAGAGTGGCTGCCTGGGTCTCCTCACAGCCCTTGCCACCATGGCTCTGCTTTCCACCTCCAAGTTTGACTCCTCTAAGCACCTCATGTCAGTCTTTTTGTGACTGATTAATTTTATTTATTACAATGTCTTAAGGTCCATGCATGTTATAGCATATGTCAGAATTTCCTTCCTTTGTAAGGCTGAATAATATTCTCTGGTAGGTTATATGGCTCATTTTGTCTACCCATTCATCTGACGTGATCACTTGGGTAGCTGTTCCCTCATAGCTATTGTGAGTGATTGTGGGTGTATATACTCCCTTTTTTAAAGTGTCAGTTGGAATTGAATTTTCTTTTACTTGTCTCAGATCATTCTAATTGATCCATTCAGGGCATCAGTACATAATTCTAGACAAAGAAAAAGAAAAGGTTTATCACAATTCTCCAAGTAAAAATATCACTTCAAAAATAATTATATCCTGTGAGTGAGAGGAGATGCTCATATTCGTGTTTACTCTCACAAATCTTCATAATACTTGATATAGGTCCGTTTATCAGTTTCCACATCCAACAGGTTTCTTTTGATCTAACTTCTGTTAAATTAGAAAACCCTTCTAAACTAGTTATAGGTGTCCGGGAATGAAGGTTGGTGTTGGTGGCCCTGCCGGGTGACTTACAATCTTAGAGCAAACGTCATGAGGCGTTTCCCCTCTGGAGAACATTCCCCAGGACACATTCAGCTGCTGGATGGTTGATCCTCTCAGCTAAGGGCAGCTTGGCAAAGAGACAATCAGTCCACTCTCAGTTATGTTTGCCTCTGGGAAGGGTTTCTTCAGGCTCTCTTACAGACCATGGGTGTGATTTTAAAGGACACTCAGTTACTTGCCACTGGTTTCTTTCACTGAGGGGTGAAGGAGTCGATTAGGGTTTAGGTAAAGCCTTCAGCAAGTCAGTCGTGTGTACTATGGTTAGGACTTCTTAAGAAAGCCTGTAATGCTCCGTGTCAACAAGAATTTTCTAGCTCGGCGCCCCGTAGCACAGTGGTTACGGTACCAGCCACATACACCAAGGCTGGTGGGTTGGAATCGGGCCAGGGCCAACTACAACAAAAAAATAGTCAGGTATTGTGGTGGGCAATTGTAGTCCCAGATACTGGGAGGCTGAGGCAAGAGAATCGCTTAAGCCCAGGAGTTTGAGGTTGCTGTGAGCTGTGATGTCACAGCACTCTACCAAGGGCAACATAGTGAGATCCACAGTCCTCCTGTGTCTTAGATAGCATGCGGGGTATCTTCCATTTTGTCTTGTTGATCCTGGAGGCTGCAGTTGTTGCTTGTGCCCCTTTTCACCTCATAATCTGCTGCATTCTTTATATTTATAATTCTACTGTCAAAGCTTTGCAATGGCATAAATAATTATAAACCTTCCATCTAAACCATTGCCCCAGTTCAATAGGAAGTAGCTTGATGATTATGTCACCCTTCCTTCCATAGATATGGAAGGACAAAATTGCCAGTGGGGAATATGTAACAGAAGTAAAGGGCTGAAAACGGAGCGAAATGTGTTACAAGATGTCTCTTTCAACACCTCCCCCTCTTTTGAGAAATTAAAACCTGCATTCCTGCCCATGACCGGTAATCAGAGGGGTGGGGGACTATCCTTTGTTCTTTGTACCACAGGAGATGCTCAACCAAATGGTCTGGGCAGAGGTCGTGAGGTTGTCTTCCCTGGACATGCTATAGTTAAACGGCAATAGTCCAAAGCTGAAATTCCCTTTAAACTCTCCATATTTCTGCTTGAAGGAAGGATGATAGTACTTTTATTTATTTATTTTTTGAGATAGAATCTCACTATGTCACCCTCAGTAGAGTGCTATGGTGTCACAGCTCACAGCAACCTCAAACTCTTGGGCTTAAGCAATTCTCTTGCCTCAGCCTCCCAAGTAGTTGGGACTACAGGCACCTGCCACAGCACCCGTCTATTTTTTGGTTGCAGTTGTCATTTCATTGTTGTTTGGCAGGCCAGGGCCGGGCTCGAACCTGCCAGCTTCAGTGTATGTGGCTGGCACCCTACTCACTGAGCTACAGATACCAAGCCAGGATGATGGTACTTTAAGATGAGAATCTACCATCCTCCTCATTTGCTTGCAAATTAATAAGCTTCTCTTTCCTTCTCCTTGAGTCACTTGTCTTCTTTCTCTATTTGGCTGTGGGGACAAGTGCTGAACTTTTCATAACAGTCCCCAGTATATTGTTCCTTTGCAAAGGTATATATATTATACTATACCTCTGCAAAGTTCAGGTCCTTACTACAGTTTGCACCTTGTGGACTTTTATTAATTTTATAAAGGGAGATTTCAATCTTATAACACTTACAGAATCCATTCCCCTTGCTTCAGTATATCTCATTGGGGGGAACAGGGTACTTAAGCAAAAAAAAATTTTTTTTTTTGGTCAACAAAATCTTTGGATAATATCAGTCTCATGTCATTGGAATCAGACAATATCCTGGTCCAAACCTTTCTCCAAAAAACTATAACTTCTTCCAATTCCTCCTCCAGATGACAATTCCTATAGCCAAAGGAGTCAGAATTTTTCTGACAGTTTTTCTCTGAATCTATATTTCCTACTAACAGAATTTCTTACCCTCTTAACTAATCCAAAATTTAAAATACAAGTAATATGACACTGTTCTTGGAAAAAGCGAATTATCTAATTTTTACATATCAATGGAGCTGGAAATATGGTACTGGGAGAAAAGAAACTGTAGTTGGAGGCAATCAGTTGGAGGCAATTTAGAGAATAAAAACAAATTCATTATTGAAATATATACTTACTAACTGTTACTTAGACTTTAAAAAGGTCAGTGCTTAGAATTAAAGAGGACACTAGATTCAGGAACAAAAATGACTTCCTATAACATTATTCATTCCTGCATTATTTGTAATAGCAAAAGATTACCAGGAACCTAAGTGTGTTTCAACAGAGAACTTGTTAAAGAAAGTTGAGTGGGCTTGGCGCCTGTAGCTCAAGCGGCTAAGGTGCCAGCCACATACACCTGAGCTGGCGGGTTCAAATCCAGCCTGGCCCACCAAACAACAATGA
>NW_003852401.1:12162756-12174340 GCF_000181295.1 Otolemur garnettii | reverse complement strand
AAAAAGAAAAAAAGAAAAAAACGAGTCCAATTCTATACTCAGAGAAAAATAATGCTGAAGCCAGAGGAATGTAATAAAATAAATTGTTTATCTACAGGAATAATTTAGACATCAGCGAGAACTAGAGGAAATACAACTTGGATAGCCAACATTGAAATGGGTGGGATATAGGCATGATTTCAATCTTGGTAAGGCTCCCAGTTACCTATAGGCTGATTACGAGAAAAAAGGCCTTGGGACGGGTGGCCCCTGTGGCTCAAAGGAGTAGGGCGCCCCCCCCATATGTAGGAGATTGCGAGTTCAAACTCAGCCCTGGCCAAAAACTGGAAAAAAAATAAAAAGGCCTTGGGGCCACAGCAGAATGCTTTGGAAAACAAATTGAAGGAATTTCACATGGGGATTTACATAGTAGGGCCTGATTTTAGTAGGCCCTACTATGTAAATCCTAAATCCTACTAAATCCTACTAAATGATGTAAATCCTACTAAATCCTAAATTTAGTAGGATTTTAGAGGCACAATAGATCAGAAATCCCAATACATATCCAAGATCACAAAAATTGGTGGACCATAGGCCAGATGACTGTGTCACTGGGAGTGGCCTGAATACTGTTTATTGCTTATTATTATTTGTAGAGATGGGGTGTGCTATGACACCCTGAATATTGTTTTTAAATTTTAGTTAATTCCCAACATATTACGTGAGGTTATAGTAGCATAAACCTAGTTCACTACAGCCTCAACCTCCTGGGCCTAATCAATCCTCCTATCTTGGGCTCCCAAAAGTGCCTTTGTTACAAGACAAAGGGGTTTGGCCACCTGTCATTGTCCAGACAATATGCAGAGACTAGGGGCAGGTCCACCAAGCTTTATTAAAAGGCCACCAATTCTGGAGAAGAGTGAGAGTAGACTGCAAGACTGTTCTGCCTCAGTTACAATTCTAATAATTTTTATCATGGGATACAAGGAAACAAATCTGGAAAATTTTAACCTTATCTAAAAGAAGCATCAAAGACAAAGTAAGACTGTCTGAAAAAAAAAATCAAAGAAAACAAAATACAAGTGGCCTGTACGCTAACAATGTAACAATACTTATTGTTTAAGTGTTATTACCTTCCCTGAAGTTTTTTGTGACACCCATCCTCCCAATCATGGTGAATCCTTAACTAGATAATCATGGAAGGTATGTGGGGAAAGAAAGTAGATTGGGCAAAGTAGGTCAGTCATTCGGCTTCAGCTTAGCTTCTCAGACTCCATTTTGTAGGTTGCTTTTCTAGCTTCAGGATTAAAGGAATGGACCACCTAACCCTACCCAGATTGCTTTTTTATTTATGTGTATGTATTTTTTTTTAGACAGTCTCACTTTGATGCCCTGGGTAGAGTGCCTGTCATCATAGCTTACAGCAACTTCAAACTCCTGGGCTCAAGCAATCCTCTTGCCTCAGCCTCCCCGTTAGCTGGGACTACAGGTATCTGCCACAACTCTCAGCTAATTTTTTTCCACTTTTTTGTAGTAGAGACAGAGTCTTGATCTTGCTCAGGCTGGTCTCGAATTCCTGAGCTCAGGTGATCCGCGAGCCTAGCCTCCAAGAGTGCTAGGATTGATACCGGAAAAGTGGCGCCCCAGCCAGCTCAGCTGAGCTGGGCTTGGGGACCTGCCATCTCTGTCTTGGTGGCAGCAGCCGGCAGAGGAACCAGCAGGTTGGAGCAAGTGGATGGGAGCTTCCCCTCCCCACCAAAGGCTCCAGTAGAGCAGCGCTAGAGGACCCGCCGGCTCTGCCTTGGCAGCAGCTGGCACACAAACCAGCAGGCTGGAGCAAAAGGGGGAGCTTCCCTCCCCCAACAGAGGCTCCAGTAGCCAAAAGAACTGAACACGTGTAGGGAAAGACACTGGCGCCATGCTGTCTGCTCACCTGGACTTCTGGCGATTCCTCCAGTGCATCCCTGATTGGTCCGTTTTCAAAACCTATTCACGATTAGTCTATTTTCAAGACCCAAAAGCTCATTAGACAACTGCCCCTATATAAGCCAGAGACCCTGAGCACAGACTTGGGCAGATCTCAGCAGAAGAGCAAACAGGTTTGGCTCTGTAACACTTCTATCCTGCTCTATGAGATTTGCCCCTTTGTAAGAGCTATAAGCACTCACAAGGGGGTTCGCCCCTTTGTAAGAGCTGTAAACACTTGGAAGGAGATTTGCTCCTCTATAAAAGCTGTGACACTCATATCATAAAACCTATCTTACTGCTAATTCTACTACACAAGAAGGTTTGGCTTGTTATAAGAGCTGTAACACTGTTGTTGTTGTAACACAGCTGTAACCTGTTGACTAAAACCTATCCTGTGGTCCGTCGCTTCATTCTTCGAAACGCGGAGACCAAGAGCCTGGAAATTCAGTATCAAAAATCCGGTAACAGGATTACAGGCGCGAATCACCTAGCCAGGCCAGATTTCTTTTTTAAAGGTGGGAAAAAAATTCTCAGACACATTGTAGTGACTATTGCCCAACTCTGTGAATATACTAAAAACCACTGACTGAACACATCCAATGGGTGAATTATGTGGCATGATTATGTTCTAAGAAATGAACAGCCAGGCCTCTTGGGGGTCTCTGAGAGTTGGAGAGTGCTCCATTTGAGGCTAAACCAATTAAGATCATATTCAATCCTGTTTGTTTTCTAACAGTTAAACCTGTTTTCCAACAGCAAGATGAGGTCAATAATCTCTACCTGGAAAGGTGATTTTTAAAAATACATTATTAGGGTTAGCCATGTACAGTGTGTTGACACACAGTAGATGCTCTGAAACACTACGCACACAGCAACGCACATACGCAGGTGGCCATAAAGTTTGTGACCCTGTGCAAATTCATATGCACGCCAACTCCGGGCCTTTGGGGAGGTTCTGAAAAGACCCGATCTGGAGGGCTGGTCTTATCCCTGCTGTCAGCCCTCCGCCCAGCCTCTCAGGTTCTAAGGGTCTGAGGTAACAGATAAGTCCACTAACCCTGGAGAAAAAGTCCGCATAATGAGGCCCAGGAAAAGCAAGAAATCATTATCAGGGTGTGAAGTCGCCCT
Source organism: Otolemur garnettii (assembly GCF_000181295.1). NCBI lineage: Eukaryota > Metazoa > Chordata > Mammalia > Primates > Galagidae > Otolemur > Otolemur garnettii. Next base: position 12,171,265 of record NW_003852401.1, on the reverse strand, counting down.
AGTGACCGCGGGGGAGAGGAGAAGCGTTGCTACTTAACTGCAAGGGGCGGTGGATCAAACTGGACCGCCGCGGTGCTCCAGGGCCTCGACCGCTCCACGCAGGGCGCGACACCCAGAACAATGCGCAGCCTGGAGGAGCCGCGCCCGGGGGCGGGGCAGACGGGACTTGCCGGGAAATGTAGTGTGTGTAGCTCCGCCCACGCCGCCCCGCAGCTCGCCGGCCGTGCGTATCACGCGACTACAAGTCCCATCAGGCCCCGCGAGGCAGTATTACCCTGTCTGTCGCAGGGAAGGGAGTGGGGCGAACATGGCGGAAGGCGGCTCCGGCCGCCCAACGTGCGGCGGAGTTCTTAGCAGACCGGAGCCGAGCCCCAGCACTGGCGGCTGCAGCTTTCCAGAGTACGAGCTTCCCGACCTAAACACCCGCATTTTCCACGTGGGCGGCTTTGGGGAGTTATGGCGTGGCCGGCTTCGCGGGGCCGGGGACTTGTCACTGAGGGAGTCCCCGGCGCCCGTTCTGCTCGGGCGAGGAGAGGTCTCTAACTCGGACCAAGAGGATGCCGCTGTGGCCCGGGATCTGGGCTGCAACCTGGAGGCGGCCGCGGAGCTGAGGGCCGTGTGCGGGTGAGTGTGAGGCCGAGGAGCTCTTGCAGTTTGGGACCAGCTGGGGTGCAGCTTTGCCCCAGCTGTCCTCTGGAATTCATTCGTGGGTGCGCCTGTGGCTTAGACCTGGGATGGCAGGATTGCCCATTCCCTCGGCTCAAGCGAGAAGTCCTAGGACCCTGATGCACAATTTCTGCGAGTTGGAATAAAGGGACAAGACAGTTGCGTCAAAGGCTAGTTTTTCTATCCTTTAATTTTAACAGTGCTTCTTAGTGAAGAAAAGCAATCGGGATAACAGCGACTTGTACTTGCCATTGGCAGGTACTTTGACGATGGAGGAACCTGAGTAATGGTGAGGCTGGAGGGCTTAATTGGTGGAGTGTTAATAGTAGATTAACTGTGGTTTCTTGGGTGGACCTCCTAGATATGGTATTACTGAATTTTTTCCCAAAAGTGCCTTCTTTGGCTTGAAAATATAAAAATAACTTTTTATAATCTCTTTTGCTACTTAACACTCCTGGCTGCTTTCATCTGCCCTATAACCTTTTTATTATAAGATATCAGCACAGAATTCATTGTCTTGAGTTCCGGCCTCTCTTCAAGTCCCCTGCTGGATTTTACCTGACGAAATTATTCAGTGATGTATTTAAAACACAATGCTGACTCGCTCTGGACAAGATACATGGTGGACCTTAAAGTATTGTTTTCCCTTTTTGTTTTAGACTTGATAAACTGAAATGCTTTGAGGAAGGCGAGGACCCAGAAGTCATCCCAGAGGATACTGACCTGGTGACTTTGGGGTATGGAGGACTGTGCATTCGTTGTGTGTTATTTGTTTAAACATTTTTTAGTATACTGTGTTTAGAAAAAATGAAACTATAGTATTATCCACATACCTACTCCTTAAATTCAACAACTGTTAACATATGGCCATATTTGCTTAGCTGTATGTGTATGAGTTGCCTGCTGTGTGTCATCTTCTTTTGCTTATACCATTTAATAAGTTGCAGGCATCATGATAATTTACCCCTAAATATATCAGCATAGAGCTTCTATATATCTACAAAATATTGTTCTCCTATGTAATTAGCATGGTATTAATAAACCTAAGAAAATTAACAATAAATAATCTCTAATATACATTTTATATTCAGTTATGTGTTTATTTTTGAATGTTTTACAAATCTACTTATATTTGGGGTGCAACCCAAATGCTCTGGTAGCGTTTCTTGAACTGTCTGGTAAAGGACCAGATTTTAACATTTTTAATCTTTGACAGATGCATACTTTTGTAAAATACTATAAAAGACAAATACTTAAGAATGAAATTTTAAAACAATGTGAGTTAAAATTTTTTGTTGTTAAATTCAACAGACATAAATTTACTAGCAGCTTATAATGAAAGTTTCTAAACACTTTAATTTTCTGTGCATATTACATAACGTATAGGTCACAAATCAATTCCAGTTTGCCTACCACACTTTGAGAAGCACTGCTCCATGATAATGCTATAGAAAAATTGTGCATATTATAATGAAATTTATAATTTCACTGTATTTCACACCACCTCACCTGTGTTATGTTATTCTTGATCCTAGCTTTTCTATTATTCCTCTCAAAAACTTGGGTAGTTATTTCCACTCTCCTGTTTTTTTGTTCTAACTGCCGAATCTGTTCCCCTGATCCTCATTGCTAACATTTCCATTAGCAACACTTGGAGTGCTATGAAAAGCTTCCATTTTTTCTTAGTACAGCTTTTCACCTGATTTATCTGTTATGCTACTGGAGTATGCTATTTTGCTTTGTCAAAGGCTCTACATCTTCTCTATGGAAAAATTTCAGATTCATAGCTAGACTTTTGAACCCTTCCACATTTATCCCAAATCTGCCTTTCCAGATTCATTTTCAACCATTTTGTCTTTCAAATGGTTCAGGATGCACTTGGTCTTTTTTCCGTTTGAAGCCTGCTAGATTCCTTAGGAAATAGCTGCATTTGCCTTGAATGCTGACATTTCAGAAGTCCTTGAAGACTCATTGAGAATCCAGACTGCCCTTAAGCCTATTTTGCCAGCTCCAGTTGGTGATCTTGTATTGTTGATTGATTAAGTTGCTTTGTCTAAAATACATGTGATTGTTACTCCCTTCCTTATAACGTAAACTCCTGAGTCTTTAAGTGGCTCATAAACCCCTTTGTAGACTGGACCTTGAGGGTCTTTTGATGTTTGTCTCTGCAGTGTTCCTGCCTGCTGCACTGTGTTTCATTTCCTGAATGTGCTTTCTGACTCTTAAGCCTTTGCTTAAAACATTCATTCTTCCTTATCCCTGTGGCCTTGCTCACTTCCACTTATCCTGAAAGTCTTAGCTAAAGGACTAAAGACTCCATTTAGGTCTCCTGGTATGCTCATGTAACACCTCATGTTTCTCTATGGAAATACTCATCATTCTTATAATATCCTTGTTTAATTTTCTACCATCTTAGCTACCCTTACAAGCTTCATAAGCCCTATCTATCACACTGCTTAGTTTCTAGAACTATAGTACCTAATAGGGAGTGAACAATTATAATTGTAGAATAAGCGGAATAAATGAAGCTGTCAAAACTCAAAAATGATTTTTAGATATACAGTGAAAAAAGAAGGCTGATGATAATCGTAAACAAAGCAGACTTTTTGCTATAGCTGAACATATTTATTAAGTGGCTTTATCAAGATTTTATTGAAGCATGTGGAATAGTAATTTTAAGATTACTTAACACATTCCCTTTTCCCTGTCTGCTTTCCGTTACTAGGTCAACTAGATCTTGTTGCTTGCCATCTGGTCCCTCCAAACATAGGATGTGCAGAAAGATTTTGTATGTGTAATGTTAAAAGAGTTAATGTAGCATGCCTCTGCTGGAATTGTTTCAATGTACTATGTGACTTATTAACCTTAATGGTCCTGCAAAAAAGTTAGAATTGTGGCAAAAACCTAAATCTATCTATGCTTTCTCTTCTTCTAAAGTTCTGTTTTTTTTTGAGGTGGCGTCTGTCGGTGGTGGGTTTAAATCCGGCCCCAGCCAAACTGCCACAAAAAATAGCCCAGCGTTATGGCGGGCGCCTGTAGTCCCAGCTACTTGGGAGGCTGAGGCAAGAGAATCGCCTAAGCCCTGGAGTTGGAGGTTGCTGTGAGCTGTGACGCCACCGTACTCTACCGAGGGCTACAAAGTGAGACTCTATCTCTAACAAAATAAAAATAAATTAAGTTCCTTTTTTCTTAACATAAAAACAAAACCTAAGCACATGATCCCTTTATTATGGCATAAAATAAATAAATTTCCAGCACCATTTCTTTCCCCTGTCTAATGAAGGAGCTACTTAACTCATTTTATGCATATAAGAGAAAAAAAGGTGATTGATAAAAATTTTCTGTGATACATGCTACTAGTCTGTAGCAAGCTAAATAACTTGTCTTTAGTACTTTTGAAATTTTGAGTTCTTAAAAAGTTTTTAATTCCTAGGAGTAGGAGAGGGAATTTTTATTGCTTGGGTACTTGGACGTCCAGGTCATCTCCAAAGCGTCATCATTATTACTTTGAATGTAATAGTAATTTCTGTTAAGATTATTCTGCCTATCCCCCTCACTTTTGTATTCAAAAAGCAATGTTTACTGATCCAGTACTTAGGATGAAAAGGGGAAACTTAAGATTCCTGCAAGTGAAAGATGACCACAAAATTGGAGGACTGACCACTCCAAAACAACCACAAACAATTTAAGAAAATGCAAACAACTCTAGTATATATGGGCTTTGCTAGAATGACATTAAACTGGGGAATCTTTTTTTTTTTTCTTTTTTAATTGTATCATAGCTGTGTACATTAATGCAATCATGGGGTACAATGTGCTAGTTTTACACACAATCTGAAATGGTTTCATCAAACTGGTCAACATAGCCTTCACGACATTTTCTTAGTTACTGTGTTAAGACATTTAATAAACTGGAGAATCTTATAAACTACCAACTTTGTCCTTCTAAGTATAAAAACAAACAAGAGGAAATAAAATCCAAAGAGAACATATTGCAGAAAATCACAAAACAACTGTTTATGCAAATCACCCCCCCAAAAAAACAACCAGGAAATAGAAGAAAACCTCTAAGTCTACATTGCAAACAGAATTGAATATACTCAAGCATTTGAGACCTTCTGGATTAGAAAGTTAAAAACTAAGAATGAAAATGAAGAAAAAGGGAGAAATGAATAAAGAATGAAGTGCAGGCAATAAATGGAAGAAAAAATTATCTCATAAACAAATAAATCATGAGATACCCAAGGGAAAATAGACTCAAATAAAAATTTAATAAGGGGCAATGAACAGAGTTATGAAAACAACCAAAATCATTGAAAATAAAGAAAAAAGTAAAATGGGTCACAGAATATATTAGGAATGTAAACAGGCACAGAAGACATAATATTGAAATTATCAGTGTTCCTGAAGAAGAAAAAGCAGTGGAACAGATGTGATATTTGAAAACATAAGAAAAATTTTCAGAAATGGAATAAAACCAAAATTGACAAACTGAAAGGTCTTACAGGCTACCTGGAAAAATTGACCATAATTATCAACTCTGTGATCTTAGTAAAACTATTAGATTTAAGAGATAAAATCATCAACTCTTCTAGGCAAGAAGAACACATAACTTACAGAAGCAAAGGCAGACTTAAAAAAAAGCATCAAATGTTGCAAAACTGACAAAGCAAGGCAATAATAAAGTGGCCTCTTTTTTAAAACTAAAGGCAAGTGTGAACTATGGATTTTATATCCAACTGAGATATCCTTTACATAGCTAGGCTATAAAAAAAGTTTCCAACATTAAGAACTTGCATAATTTCTGTATCAGCCACTTCTGAGGAATATATTAGAGGTTGAATTTCATGCAACCAATTGATGACTAGGAAATTTTCAGCCAAAGGATTAATAAAGTAAGAGGACCAGGGTAGAAGACTAATGTCTAATTATTGCATATTTTAACGAAGTACAATATTGCAACTAAAAGATGGCAGGAGAAGAGAGGATAATACATGGGCAAGTGGGCATTTAAAAAGAATACCGAGGAGGAAGAAAACCTAACAAACCAGAAGCAAAAGATTAAAGAAGAAAATGAGTAACTAAGGGTATTTTAAAAATTTAAGTGCAAAGGTATTCAGAACAAAAATAGAAACACCAATCCCTACGCCCCAATTTATAAAACATAAATGACTGAGTACCATGGCTCATGCCTGTAATCTTAGCATTCTGGGAGGCTGAGATAGGTGGATTGCTTGAGCTCAGGAGTTTGAGACCAGCCTGAGCAAAAGTGAGACCCCCATCTCTACTAAAGACAGAAAAATTAGCTGGGCATTGTGGCAGGTACCTGTAGTCCCAGGTACCCAAGTCCAGTACTTGGAAGGCAAGAGGATCACTTGAGCCCAAGAATTTGAGGTTTCTGTGAGCTATGATGACACTACAGCACTCAACCCAGGGTAACAGAGTAAGATTGTCTCAAAAAAAAAAAAAGAAGTACATCTTATAATGAAAAAAAGGTAATGTATAATGGAGATTATTTGGCATATTTATAAAAATTGATTATGTATTAGGTCACAAAGGAAACATTAACATTCATAAAATAGAAATAGTGCAAGTAACACTGTAGTTACAAGGTAATAAACCTAGGATTTACTAACAAAAACAGAAATCAGAAAGGTCCTTCACCTGGAAATTTCAAAGTTTTTTAAAGAATAATTTCTGGGCTCAGCGCCTGTGGCTCAAGCGGCTAAGGCGCCAGCCACATACACCTAAGGTGGCGGGTTCGAATCCCCAGCCCGGCCCGCCAAACAACAATGATGGCTGCAACCAAAAAATGGCCGGGCGTTGTGGCGGGCACCTGTAGTCCCAGGTACTTGGGAGGCTGAGGCAGGAGACTCGCTTGAGCCCAGGAGTTGGAGGTTGCTGTGAGCGTGATGCCATGGCACTCTACCCAGGGGGATAGCTTGAGGCTCCGTTTTAAAAAAAAAAAAAAAAAGAATAATTTCTGGGTGAAAGGTGAAATACATGCTAAAATTACAGAATTTTTAAGAAATGATTTTGAAAAACACATCAGAACACGTTTTTTTTAAATTTTTTTTAAACTTTATTCAAAGTAATATGAGGTTGCAATATTTAGGTTACATTGTTCTCACTTCTAGGGTAAAGTTCCATTTGTATAAGAGCCCCTCACCCAGGGGGTGTTAGACACCCTCACAATGTGCACATTAGGTGAGATGCCACCTCATGCCCTCCCTCCCTCCTTCTGCTGTACATCCTCCTGCTTTCCCCCTCCCACTTCTCTTAGAACAGATGTATTTGGAGGAATTCTTAGAAGAAGCCAGTGCAAGAAACATCTGTCAATAAAAGTGAGAGTAAAGATAAGTGAATTAGATTTCCATTTCAGAAAACAAGCAACAAAGTAAACCAAAAGAATTATAAAATAAGATAAAAATATTAGGAAGAAAATAAAAACAGAAATTAATGAGGAAAACAATGTTGTGATTAATAAAATAATTGCTTTTTAAAAACAACAAAATAAACTTTTAACTAACTTCATTAAGAAGATAAGAGAGCTGGGCTGGGTGGCTCATGCCTGTAATCGTAGCACTCTGGGAGGCCCACATAGGTGGATTGTCTGACCTCACAGGTTAGAGACCAGCCTGAGCCAGAGTAAGATCTCATCTCTAAAAATAGCTGGGTATTGTGGTGGGTGCCTGTAGTCCCAGCGACTTGGGAGGCTGAGTCAAGAAAATCACTTGAGCCCCAGAGTTTGAGGTTGCTGTGAGCTATGACAGCACATCACTCTACCAAGGGTGACAAAGTGAGACTCTGTCTCAAAAAAAAAAAAGAGAAACAACATAACCTACAAAATGAGGGAGGAATCACCTTTACAACAAATTTTAAAAATTATAAGAGAGTACTTTGTAGCACTTTTTTCAAGGGTTAGCAAACTATAGCCCACAGGCTTGCTGGCTGTTTTAGTATGCAGAGTTACACAACCATGCCCATTTATTTCGATATTGTTTGTGGCCACTTTTGTACTCTAATGGAGGGTTGAGTAGTTGTAAGACAGGTCATCTGGCCTATAACCTAAAATACTTACTATCTGACCCTTTAAAGAAAAGTTTGCTAATGTCTGTTCTTCACAAATAAATTATGTGTGTAATTGGAAGATATTGGATAGAGTTGAGTCATTTCTTTCTCTACACAAATTTGTAAACCTAAATGAAATGGAAAATTTCTAGGGAAAAAGAGATTACTGAATTAAATAACTTAATCAATTTCTGATGATAAACAGAGAAAATTATTTCAGAAACTATCTTAATAAAGCTCCAAGTCCAGATGGTTTCACAGAAGAATTCTACTTCACATTGAAAGACTAGATAGTGCCAGTGCTCCAAAGCCTTGAAAGAAGAAGAACTTCTCAAGTATTTTTACGAAGCAAATGTGACATTGATATTTAATTAGATAATGACAATACAGAGAAAGAAAATTTGATACTGGTATTAATTAAAATATCAACAAAATATTAGCAAAGGATATTCTTATCCACAATATTAAGAAGATACTATATCATTATCAAGTGGAATTTGTTCCAGGAATGGAAGGTTGGTTCAATATGAAGACATCTATTAATGTCATATACCATATTAATATAAGACATAACTTATTTGATTATTTTTTTTTTTACTTTTATTGGTCTTTATTTTTATTTTATTTTATTTTTTTATTGAATGGTAACTATGTACATTAATGCACTTCTGGGATACAGTGTGGGGTTTTCACATGCAATCTGAAATACTTCCATCAACTGGTCAACACAGCCTTCATGTCATTTTCTCAGTTATTGCTTTAAAACATTCAC
>NW_003852401.1:12148504-12154035 GCF_000181295.1 Otolemur garnettii | reverse complement strand
CCCGGGCTGGGGATTCGAACCCACCACCTTAGGTGTATGTGGCTGGCGCCTTAGCCGCTTGAGGCACAGGTGCCGAGCCTATTTGATTATTTTCAGAGATGCTGAGAAAGTCTTAAAATTCAACACTTATTCATGATAAAAAACACTGAGGAAATAGAAATTGGAGGGATGTTATTCTAACATGATAAAATAACATGTAGCCTAATTGGAAGATTAGTATTTTATTTAATAGAGAAGCAGTACAGGCATTTTCTGCTAAGATCTGGAACAAGGCAAGTGTGTCCATTGCTTTGCAGCACTAGCTGCAAAGGTATTAGCCATGCAGTTTGACAAGAGATATTAATTACAGGTGTAAGAGTAAGTAAAGAAAAAAAAAAATCCCACAGAAATCAATGCTAAAACTGACTCAAACAAAAAAAGAATTTCTTGAAATAGCAGTGTACAAAATTATTTAGAAATCGGCTCGGTGCCTGTGGCTCAAGTGGCTAAGGTGCCAGCCACATACACCTAAGGTGGTAGGTGTGAATCCAGCCTGGGCCCGCCAAACAACAATGATGGCTGCAACCAAAAAATAGCCGGGCATTGTGGTGGGCGCCTGTGGTCCCAGCTACTTGGAAGGTGGAACCAGGAGACTCACTTGAGCCCAGTGTGAGCGGTGATGCTACGGCACTCTACCTGGGGGGACAGCTTGAGGCTCTGTCTCAAAAAAAAAAAAAAAGAAATCAATAGCGTTTGTATATACAGTAAACAGAGAACATATGGTAGGGAAAATTCTATTTACAATAGCCAAAAGGAAGATTAAATACTTAGAAATGAATTTAACAATAAATGTGTAAAACTTCCATGAGGACAATTTTAAAACACTCTTGGAAGACTTAGAAGAAAACTTGAACAAATTGAAAAATACTCTGTTCTTGGATAGAAATACTAAACATTATAATGATGTTAGTTCTTCCAAAATTAATTTATAAATTCAGTGTAATCCCAATAAAGATACTAAAAGTACATGTTATTTTATAGAGTTAGATAAATTGACAGCATTTTGTATAGAAAATGCATGCAAGAAAAGCTTGGAAAACTCAGTGGGGAGGAGAAAATTCTGAGAGGAATGGTAATTTTAACACATATTAAAATGTTCTCCAAAGTCTTTAATTAAACCGTGGATACTGGCTCATGAATGAATAAACTAGTGGAGTAGACTAGAAAGTCCAGAGTCAGAGACATACGGAAATGTAGTATGATACTATGCACAAGAATAAACTCCTAATAGATTAGGGATCAGAACATAGACCAAAAAAACATAAATCATGGTGTTATGTAAATCTAGAGGAAATAAAAAGATTGATAAAATTGCCTACCTAAACATTAAAATGTTTACTAACAAAAACTATCATAAAGTCAAAAGACAGGCTGGGCGTCTGTGGCTCAAGCGGCTAAGGCGCCAGCCACATACACCTAAGGTGGCGGGTTTGAATCCCCAGCCCGGCCCGCCAAACAACAATGATGGTTGCAACCAAGAAATGGCCAGGCGTTGTGGCGGGCGCCTGTAGTCCCAGCTACTTGGGAGGCTGAGGCAGGAGACTCGCTTGAGCCCAGGAGTTGGAGGTTGCTGTGAGCGTGAGGCCATGGCACTGTACCCAGGGGGATAGCTTGAGTCTCCGTCTCAAAAAAAAAAAAAAGTCAAAAGACAGCTGCCGACCTTGGAGAAAATGTTTATCACACTGACTGCCATACTAGAAACCACTTTTTCCCCCTTGGGACAAAAATATGTAGAATAAAAACAATTCTAAAACATAAATCGATAAAAACTATACAAACTGGGTGGCACCTGTGGCTCAAAGGAGTAGGGCACTGGCCCCATATACTGGAGGTGGTGGGTTCAAACGTGGCCCCGGCCAAAAACCGCAAAAAAAAAACCATAAAAACTTGAAAATTCGTAATGTGAAAAGTGTAAAGATAGTTCATAAGGGTAAAGTGTTTTTTTGCCAGGCTTAAGTGTAATTTAAAGGTAAACACAAGTAGAAAAACAAAATCTATTGACTTCTATTCATTTAATCCATGTTTTTAGGATTAAATTGTCAATTAGCGTTATAAGAACATCAACAAGTGACTTTTCATGAACCAACTCCAGGATTTTGCCGAGGGGGACCACCTGTCATAGAACATGTATGCTATGGCATGGCAGCGTGAGTTTCCTGTGCACCGTGCTGCTCCCAAGATCAAGAGATGAGTGAGTTACATGACTCACAAGGTCCCAGGTTCAAAAGTAGCATGAGTTAAACACAACTCACACATTGTTTAATGTATTAAAATATGTACCAGAGAGGGCCAATGCCCCTAATATACAGGGTGGCCATAAAGTTTGTGTGCAATTTAAAAACACATGAATTTTATGGCCACCCTGTATAAGTTGAGGAACAATGACCAAAAACCCAATGGGGAAAAGATACTAATAATTCACACACAAAAAATGAAAATGACTTACAAACATGAAAAAATTCTCAAGCATGCTCATAATTAGAGAAGCTAATCCTACACTGAAGTAGGCTTTTTTGCATCTCAGACTGGGACAGATTTTAAAACTTTTTAAAAAGCTGTGGGAAAATATCACAAGAATGAAGAAGCAAGAATCCAGTGTACTCAATTCTAATATGAAGCCAGTAGACAATCTAATACATACTCTCATAAGAGAAAAACTCAAATCAGGTCAAGGTGGGGGGGCAGGAGAATGACGAAGGGGAGAGAGGGAAGGAGGGACGAGGATGGGAGGGTCACAGTGTATGGCACACTTCATGGAGGCAAGACATAATTATACAAGAGACTTACCTAACAAGTACAATCAGTGTAACCTAATTCTTTGTACCCTCAGTGAATCCTGAATGATAATAAAAAATAAAGCTGTGGGCTCTGTGCCTATAGCTCAGTGGCTAGGGCGCTAGCCAAATACACCAGAGCTGGCGGGTTCTTATCCAGCCCAGGCCTGCCAAACAATGACAACTACAACCAAAAAAAAAAAAAAAAAATAGCCGGGCGTTGTGGTGGGCGCCTGTAGTCCCAGCTACTTGGGCAGCTGAGGCAAGAGAATCGCTTAAGCCCAAGAGTTTGAGGTTGCTGTGAGCTGTGACACTATGGCCCTCTACCCAGGGCTACAGCTTGAGACACTGTCTCTAAATAAATAAATAAATAAAGCTGTGGGAAACAGGCCTTTTTTCACATTGCTGATGGGGATGCAGATTGGTATAGCTTTTCTCTGGGGGAAGTTAGGTAATACCTATTACAAAATTACATATACAGAGGATGCCAAAAAATGTGTACACATATTAAGTAAGGAAAAAACTCAGCTTGGCGCCTGTAACACAGTGGTTATGGCGCCAGCCATATACACCCAGGCTGATGGGTTTGAACCTGGCACAGGCCAGCTAAACAACAACTGCAACAGAAAAATGGCCAGGTGTTGTGGCAGGTGCCTTTAGTCCCAGCTACTTGGGAGGCTGAGGCAAGAGAATAGCTTAAGTCTAAGTTTGAGGTTGCTGTGAGCTGTGATGCCATAGTACTCTACTTTGGGTGACAAAGTGAGACTCTTGTCTCAAAAAAAAAGAAAATATAAATAAATGAATAGGCTTAGTGCCTTTAGCTCTGCAGCTGGGTCACTAGCCACATACACCGGAGCTGGCAGGTTTGAACTCAGCCTGGGCCTGCCAGACAACAATAACTACAACCAAAAAATAACTGAGCATTGTGGCGGGCACCTGTAGTCCTAGCTGCTTGGGAGACTGAGGCAAGAGAATTGCTTAAGCCCAAGAGTTTGAGATTGCTGTGAGCTGTGATGGTACACCACCCTACAGAGAGCGACATAGTGAGACTCTTTAAAAAATAAATAAATTGTAATACTCAATATATAACAATAGCAAAAGATGGATACAAGTCATGTTTGAGCACCTCTTAGGGTCAAATGTAACTGAAGTATTACAATTTTTTCTTTTTTTTTTTTTTGAGATAGAGTCTCACTTTGTTGCCCTCAGTAGAGTAATGTGGTGTCATAGCTCACAGGAACCTCTCAAACTCTTGGGCTCCAGTGATCCTTTTGCTTCAGCCTCCCAAATATTTGGGACTACAGGTGCCCACCACAATGCCTGACATTTTTTTTTGAGATGGGAGTCTTGCTCTTGCTCAGGCTGGTCTCTAACTCCTGAGTTCAAGCCATCCACCCACCTCGGCCTCCCAGAATTCTGGGATTCCAGGCGTGAGCCACTGCACCTGGTGAGTATTACGCTTTTAATAGTTTTTTCCTTTTTTAAAATGTTATACATTGTTTTGGCACCCTTTATATATGCACTTGTTTTTTTGACCCAGCAACACTACTTCTAGTAATCTACACCCTAGATACACCTTCAATAGTATGAGAACACCTATGTTTATAGTTATGCATCACAGCATTGTTTGTAATTGCGAAGTATTGAAATAGCTTAAATATGCATACATAGGAAGGTATGCTATGAGAAATGGATACACAGTGGAGCATTTTGCAGCTATAGTAAAGGATAAGAATGAATGAACGCAGAATGATTTCTGGTACATAGTGCTACATAAAGAAAGCAAAGTCCCAAAGCATTTGCTACCCTTTATATAAGAAAGAAGGTGTGCCAGGTGTAATTTACTGTCTTTCACTGACAAAGTTACCTTTTTTGCCTGCTCTTTAAAAATGAATATGATCCTTTAAATATTTTTCCTTTGCCAACTGGCACACTGTTAAACTTTGTCAGAAAAGGGCAATGGAGAAGCCTTTCAGGAAAGGAGGAAAGTATTTTGCTCTCCTGAATTGAAGTGCAGGCTCAGTGGTGTACTCAGGCTTCCCTAGCATCCTGCTCCTGCAGCGTACTGTGTCCAAAGCACCCAGCAGTCTTCCCCAGCAACACCGTACTTCCCTTCAGTCCTCACCCTTGAAGGTGGATTTCTACCAAGTTCCAATGATGGCAGCACCATAGCAACTTCTCTGCCATTCAGTGGGTCTTAGCTATGCCCTCTCCAACAAGTCTTGGGATTTCCATCTAGGGAGGAGAAGAAGATTCTTTTGGGCACCCTTTCTCACCCCTAGGGGTAGGGCGATCCTTACATCTGCTATTCCTACAAACTTTAGCATTTCCTTTACCTTTTGTTACTCCAGTCTTTAGTAAGTCTTTAAGCTTTCTTTGTTTAATTTGCTATTTGGTTTTTTCCCTTCTAATTGAACTATAGATATTGGTTGCCTTCCTGGGTTGTGTGGTAAAGGGGTGGAAATAAGGGAGGGAACAGGAACAGGCTAGTAGAGACAAGAGAGGGAATGACTTCTGACTCCTAGCACCACAATGATGTGACATTCACATCCCCCAAGGTAGTCAATTAAAACCAGGGTGTAGGGGGGAGGAACCTGAAATAGAATACAGAAACTTGGCTTGGCGCCTGTGGCTTGAGTGGCTGGGGCGCTAGCCACATACACCTAAGGTGGCAGGTTCGAATCCAGCCCAGGCCACCAAACAACAATGATGGCTGCA
>NW_003852401.1:12127764-12148353 GCF_000181295.1 Otolemur garnettii | reverse complement strand
AAAAAAAAAAAAATAGAATACAGAAACTAGTGATCCTAATTGTATTACAAATGAATGATATAAAAACACTGAAGAGGGTGGGGAAGAAAGAGCTAATCTATGCCTGTATAAAAGCATATCTTTTTTTATTTTTATAGAATGGTTTATGAATTTGTCATCTTTGCTCAGAGTCTATGCCCTCTCTTCCCCAAATTGTTCCTTTTTATTTTTTTAAGTATATGTGCTGTCAAAGTGAGCATTAATGGCATATCCTGATATAATATGTAAGGGTAAGGCTGAAGACAAAAATAACTATTTATAAGTCAGTAGTGTTTCTCATAGGAGTATAGTTTAGCAATTTTTTAACTCATTTATGCATTTACTAGAATGGAACGTACAAATTAATAGCTTGCCAGTAATGAGAGCTGGGTTTCTCACTTTGGAGAAGGAAGTTGTAAATAAGGAAAGGTTAAATGCTAAAATGAATCCTGTGGTTTTGAGGATCAGAAGTATCAGTATGAGTACATGGTTTTAAACAAGTAACAAAAATGCAGAAATACAGATATGGACAGGTTGGTATAAATGTATTTCCTGCCTAACTCGGCTGAGACACAGAAGCAGTGACAATAACAATGAGAACACCTAGTACTCATATGCCAGTTTCTAAATACCTCTCTACAGTGAAGGATCTAGTCCTCCTAGAAGTAGTTGATCCCAGGATGAGTGGCACCTCTGGCTTAAAGGAGTAGGGCGCTAGCCCCATATACTGGAGATGGCTGGTTGAAAATGTGTGTGTGTGTGTGTTTGTATGGATGAGCCTTGAGCATCTTGTAGTATCAGAAAATAAGGACATGTTAAAATAATAATAATAAAGGGCTTGTTTAAAGAATAGGAACCAACCTGAAGGAACTCCTAATGACCAGAGCTAGAATAATTTGAGTTAAAAATGATCAAATAAATAAACAAATGAGAAGAAAGAGACAGGTCTTCCTTATTATAGAATACCAGTGAATAAATGTAGAAGGGAAAGAAAATACCATTAGCCATAAACCATGTTTACCAGAGTAATAAATGTTATAGATAGAATGTGCTGATGAATGCTAAAATTCCTGGGTGAAGTTTGAGGAGAAATAAGATTTGCACAGTTTAAAATTACCACCCCCTAAAATATCGAATTCATAGTAAAGTATCTTTCTAATGGTGGGATCTGACAGACAGGAACTTAACCAAGGTAAACATCACTGGTAATATGACACATTAACATCATGACTTTTTTGATTTGATGTACTCAGAGGGACATTAGGCTTATGGTGTTCTTGCCAAAAAATGCTAAATTTATTCCAATCATTAGGAAACAGCAACCAAACCCAAATTAAAGGACATTCTGTAAAATAACTGATCAGTGATCTTTGAACATGTCAAGATCATGAAAAACAAGGAGAAAATGAGGGACCACAACAGACTTGAGGGGACTAAGGAAATACAACTGATGCCATGTGGAATCCTGAGTAGGACTCTGGAACAGAAAAAGAAAAGGCATTAAATTAAAAATTGTGTGAAATTTGAAAAGGGTCTGTAGCTAATAATACTGTGTAAGTGTTAATTTACTGTTTTTTTTAAATTTCAGTTAACATGAGGGTACAAACAACTGTGTTACAATATTTGCATATGTTAGATAGAGTCCCTCCTGTAGTTGTGTCTTGTACTCAAAAGGTGTGTCGATATTGTTACTTTGAGTCCATTAAGTGGGAGCACACCAATCCCCTCTTCTTCCCTCCCTCCAGCTTGAATTGAATTACATTTTTCTCCTATATGAGCATATATTAGATTATCTCCTGGCTTTATATTAGTGTTGAGTAATTGGATACTTGCTTTTCCATTCTTGTGATACTTTACTAAGAAAAATGTGTTTCACCTCCATCTAGGTTAATACAAAACATCTAAAGTCTCCACTTTTATGGCTGCATAGTATTCCATGGTATACATATATCACAGTTTGTTAATCCATTCCTGGTTCGATGGGCATTTGGGTTTTTTCCACATCTTGGCAATTGTAAATTGATCTGCAGTAAACAATCTAGTGCAAATGTCCTTATGATAAAATGATTTTTTTTCTTCTCAGTAAATGCCTAGTATTGGGATTGCAGGATCAAATGGGAGGTCTAATTTGATTTCTTTGAGGATTCTTCATTCTTTCCAAAGAGGCTATATTAGTTTGCAGTCCCACCAACACTATAAAAGTGTTCACCTCTCTCTACATCTGTGCTAGTATCTGCAACTTTGGACTTTGTGACGTGGGTTGTTCTCTCTAGGGTTAGGTTTTGATTTGCATTTCTCTGATTATCAGGGATGATGAGCATTTTTTTTATGTTTGTTAGCCATTCATCTGTCTTCCTCAGGAAATGTTCTGTTCATGTCCCTTGCCTAGTGATAGATGGGATTGTTTGCTCCTTTTTTTTGAGACAGAGTCATCGTTGGTAGAGTGCCATGGCATCACAGCTCAGAGATGTGGCCAACCTCAAACTTTTGGGCTCAATAGATCCTCTTGCCAAAGCTTCCCAAGTAGCTGGGACTACAGGCACCCACCACAACACCTGACTAATTTTAGAGATTGGGTCTTGCTCTTGCCTTTGGTCACCTGGTCTTTAACTCCTGAGCTTAGACGATCAACCTGCCTTAGCTTCCCAGAGTGCTAGGATTATAGCCTTGAGTCACCATACCTGGCCATGTTTGCTCTTTTTTTTGTTGATTAATTTGAGTTCTCTGTGGATTCTAGTTATCATCCCTTTATCAGACTTGTAACATGCAAATATCTTTTCCCTTTCTGAAGGTTGTCTGTTTGCTTAATTTCCTGTTCTTGATAATTTTTCTATGATCACATAAGGTATTTATTTAACTTAGAAGAAGGTGAATAAAAGATATGAGGGAAGTCTTTCTACTATTTTTGCTATTTTAACTCTAAAATTAGTTAAAAATGAAATGTTTTTAATGCAAATCAAAACCACTTTGAGATATCATCTAACTCCAGTAAGAGTGGCTCACGTTACAAAATGCCAAAACTACAGATGTTGGCGTGGATGTGGAGAAAAGGGAACACTTCTGCACTGCTGGTGGGAGTGCAAGCTAATATGTCCCTTTTGGAACAAAGTATGGAGAATAGTCAGGGATCTAAAAGTAGACCTGCCATTTGATCCTGCAGTTCTTCTACTAGGTGTATATCCAAAAGACCAAAAATCACTTTATAACAAAGATATTTGCACCAGATTGTTCATTGCAGCTCAATTCATAATAGCCAAGTCATGGAAAAAGCCCAAGTGCCCATCAACTCATGAATGGATTAATGAATTGTGGTAGATGTATACCATGGAATATCAGGCAGCCTTAAAAAGAGATGGAGCCTTTACCTCTTTTATGTTTACATAGATGGAGCTGGAACAAATCCTACTTAGTAAAGTATCTCAAGAATGGAAGAAAAAATATCCAGTGTACCCAGTACTATTATGAAACCAATTTACAGTCACTCACACTTTCACATGAAGAATAGATCACAACTATGGCCCAGGATGAAGGAGGGAGGAGGCGGGGTTGGAAGGGCGGAGGTCAGATCGATAGAGGGTGAATGGTGGGATCACACCTATGGTGCATATTGCAAGGGTACGTGTCGGATCTATTACGTATAGAGTATAAATGTCTTAACATAATAATTAAGTAAACGAGATGAGGTATGTATTAATCAGTGTGATGTAAATGCTGCTAATTCTATATGAAATCAGCACATTGTACCCAGTAAATTCCTTAATGTATACATGATCTATGTGTTTATGATTTAATAAAAGAAAAAATAACAGATCAAAAGAAAAAAATATTTTTGAAGCTGCAATAAAGAATATTGAACTTTGATTTTTGTTATATTTACAACAGGGTTAGAAAGAAATTCTTGGAACACCGGGAAGAAACCATTACAATTGATCGCGTCTGCAGACAAGAAACATTTGCTTATGAGATGGTAAGATTCTCATCTTCTTCACCATTTTCTCATGAAACAGTAAGCTGTCACTGGCTGAGTATTTGGCTAACGATGGCTAACCAACTGTATCGTAGTTTTATATTGGATATGCTTACTTGGAAACTAATGAAACTCTACTGGGACTGGAAACTAGTGAGAGAAAAAGGACTCACAGAACTCAAGTGACTGCATATTTAACTCTTTCAGATCTCTGCATTTATTTTTGCTGTTAGTTTGGTCCTGCTTCAGTACTAGGCTAAATTTATACCTTATCATTACCCTGTTTCTGGTCTATTCTCCTGATTTTGGCTTAACCGAATGCTTAATCCTAATCCTTTATCTCTTGTGTAAAACCCCAAGAAAAATTTAAAATGATGGATGTTGAAGAATTAAGAGCTAGTAAACACAGATTCAGAGACTACTATGTGCCAGACACTGTACTGGACGCTTAATAATGCATAATGGTACATAACGGTATCTATCATCTCTTTCAACTGATTTTATTTTTATTGTGGTAAAATTTCCATAATGTAAAATTTACATTTTAACTTTTTTTTTTTTTTGAGACAGAGTCTCCCTATGTCACTATCGGTAGAGTGTTGTGTTGTCACAGCTCACAGCAACCTCAAACTCTTGAGTTTAAGCGATTCTCATGCCTCAGGCTCCCAAGTAGCTGGGACTACAGGCGGCTGCCACAGCGCCCGGCTATTTTTTTATTGTTGTTGTCATTGTTGTTTGGCAGGCCTGGGCTGGGTTCGAACACACCAACCTTGGTGTATATGGCTGGCTCCTAACTGCTGAGCTACAGGGGCTGAGCCCATTTTAACTATTTTTAAGTGTTTAATTAAGCAGCACTAAGTATAGTTAGTCACAGTGATACCTAACCATCACCACTATTCCAGAACTTTTTAATCTTCCCAAACAGGTTCTCTACCCATTAAGCAATAATTCACCAGTATGTCCTCCAGTCTCTTGTAACTTCTATTCTACTTTTTGTCTCTGGATTTACCTATTCTAGATACCTTATATAAGTGGAATCATATAGTTTTGGCCTTCTGGGTATGGCTTATTTTACTTAGCATAATGTTTTAAAGGTTCACCCATGTTATAGCATTAGAACTTCATTCCTTTTTTGTGGTTCAAGAGTAGTCTGTCGTATGAATATACCACATTTTGTTTCCATTGACCTGTTTTGTTTTGTTTTTTTTTTTTTGAGACAGAGTCTCAAGCTGTCCCCCTGGGTAGAGTGCCATGGCATCACAGCTCATAGCAACCTCCAACTCCTGGGCTCAAGCGAGTCTCCTGCCTCTACCTCCCAAGTAGCTGGGACCACAGGCACCCGCCACAACGCCTGGCCATTTTTTGGTTGCAGCCGTCATTGTTGTTTGGCGGGCCCAGGCTGGATTTGAACCTGCCACCTTAGGTGTATGTGGCTGGCGCCTTAGCCACTTGAGCCACAGGCACCAAGCCTATCCATTCACCTGTTGATGGACATTTGGGTAGTTTCCACCTTTCAGCTATTGGAATAATACTGCTTTTAAAATTGGTGTGTAAGTATCGGTTTGAGGCTTTGTTTTCAGTTATTTGGGGTATAAACCTAGTAGTGGAACTGCTGGGTCATATGGTTACTTCCATTTTTAAAATTTTATTTTATTTATTTTTTATTAAGTCATTTGTACATAGATCATAAGTACATTTATGCCAGTATGGGATTCAGTGTGTTGATTATTTGTACAAATTGGAGTGCTTACATCCTACTAATCAACATAGCCTTCACCTCATTTACCCAATTATAGGATTAAGACGTTTGTAGATCCAGCTTGTACTTGCAGTATGCTCCATAGGTGTGGTCCCCCTACTCACCCTCCCTCTATTGATAGATTCAACTTGTACTTGCAATATGCTTCATAGGTGTGGTCCCCCTACTAACCCTCCCTCTATTGACCCACCCCCCCTCCTTTCCTCTCTCCCTCCCCTTACCTCCTTCATCCTGGGCTGTAGTTGTGAATCATCTCTCATATGAAAGTGTGAGTGATTATAAATTGGTTTCATAGTAGTACTGAGTACAATGGATTTTTTTTTTTTCCATTCCTGAGATACTTTATTTTCCAGGTCCATCCATGTAAACATAAAGAGGTAAAGTCTTCATTTTTTTGTAATGCTGCATAGTATTCCATGGTATACATATACCACAATTTATTAATCCATTCATGGGTCGATGGGCACTTGGGCTTCTTCCATGACTTAGCAATTATGAATTGAGCTGTGGTGAACAATCTGGTGCAAATATCTTTATTGCCAAATGATTTTTGGTCCTTTGGATATACATCCATGTTTAAAATTTTGAAGAACCTCCAGACTGTTTTCCTTAGCAACTATACCATTTTGCATTTCACTCAGTGAGGTGTGCAGGTTCTAAATTCTACATATCCCTGTCAACACTTATTTTGTTTTATTTATTTTTAATGGTCATCCTAGTGGGTGTGAAGTGGTATCTCATTGCAGTTTTTTTTTTTATATTAAATCATAGCTATGTACATTAATACAATCATGGGGTACAATGTGCTGGTTTTATATACAATTTGAAATATTTTCATCAAACTGGTTAACATAGCCTTCACAGCATTTTCTTAATTATTGTATAAGACATTTATATTCTACGTTTAGTAAATTTCACATGTACCCTTGTAAGATGCACTGTAGGTGTTGTCCCACCAATTACCCTCCCTCCCCTCCTCTCCTCTCCCTCTCCCCTTTTCCCATATTCTTGGGCTATAATTATGTTATAGCTTGAAAGCTATAAATTGGTTTCATTGTAGGACTGAGTACATTGGATACTTTTTCTTCCATTCTTGAGATACTTTACTAAGAAGAATATGTTCCAACTCCATCAATATAAACATGAAAGAGGTAAAGACTCCCATCTTTCTTTAAGGCTACATAATATTCCATGGTGTACATATACCATAATTTATTAATCCATTCATGGGTTGATGGGCAGTTGGGCTTCTTCCATGACTTAGCAATTGTGAATTGGACTGCAGTAAACATACTGGTACAAATATCTTTGTTGTAATGTGCTTTTTGGTCTTCTGAATATATACCGAGTAGAGAAATTGTAGGATTGAATGAATGGCAGGTCTATTTTTAGATCTGTAAGTGTTCTCCAAACATCTTTCCAAATAGTTTGCATTCCCACCAGCTGTGAAGAAGTGTTCCCATTTCTCCACATCCACACCAACATCTGTGGTTTTGGGATTTTGTGATGTGGGCTAATCTTATTGGAGTTAGATGATATCTCAGAGTAGTTTGGATTTGCATTTCTCTGATGATTAAGGATGATGAGCATTTTTTCATATATCTATAGGCTGTATGCCTGTCTTCTTCAGAGAAGTTTCTCTTCAAGTCCCTTGCCCACTGTGAGATGGGATCACTTGTTCTTTTCTTGCTCATATGTTTGAGTTCTATGTGGATTCTGGTTATTAAACCTTTGTCAGAGACATAACCTGCAAATATCTTCTCCCATTCTGAGGGCTGTCTGCTTGCTCTACTGACTGTGTTCTTGGCTGTGCAGAAGCTTTTTAGTTTGATCAGGTCCCAGTAATGTCTTTTTGGTGTTGTTTCAATTGCCCAGGGGGTCTCCTCATAAAATATTTACCCAGGCCAATTTCTTCAAGTGTTTCCCCTGCACTTTCTTCTAGTATATTTATAGTTTCATGTCTTAAGTTTAAATCTTTAATCCAGTGAGAGTCTATCTTAGTTAATGGTGAAAGGTATGGATCCAGTTTCAGTCTTCTACAGGTCACCAGCCAGTTCACCCAGCACCATTTGTTAAATAGGAAATATTTTCCCCATTGAATGTTTTTAATTGGCTTGTCAAAGATCAAATAATGGTAAGTAGCTGGGTTCATTTCTTGGTTCTGTATTCTGTTCCATACATCTACCTCTCTGTTTTTGTGCCAGTACCATGCTGTTTTGATCACTATCGAATTCTAGTATAGTTTGAGGTTTGATAGTGTGATTCCTCCTACTTTGTTTTTATTTCTGAGTAATGTCTTGGCTATTCGAAGTTTTTTTCTGATACCATATAAAATGAAGTTTTATTTTTTCAAGATCTTTAAGTATGACAGTGGAGCTATAATAGGGATTGCATTAAAATTACATATTGCTTTGGGTAGTATGGACATTTTAACAATGTTGATTCTTCCCAGCCATGAGCGTGGTATGTTTTTCCACTTGTTAACATCTTCAGCTATTTCTTTTCTTAGAGTTTCATAGTTCTCTTTATAGAGATCTTTCACGTCCTTTGTTAGGTAAACTACCAAATATTTCATCTTTGGCACTACTGTGAATGGAATAGAATCATTGACTGGTTTTTCACCTTGACTATTGTTGGTATATATAAAGGCTACAGATTTGTGAGTATTGATTCTGTATCCTGAGACACTGCTGTATTCCTCTATCACGTCTAGGAGTTTTGTAGTTGACTCCCTGGGGTTTTCCAGATAAACAATCATATCATCTGCGAAGAGTGACAGTTTGATCTCCTCTGAATCTATTTGGATACCTTTGGTGGCCTTCTCTTGCCTGATTGCGATGGCTAAGACTTCCATACAATGTTAAAAAGCAGTGGAGACAATGGGCAACTTTGCCTGGTTCCTGATCTGAGTGGAAATGATTTCAATTTAGTTTGCTGTAGATAGCCTTCTATACTCATTTTCTTAAGTGTTCTGATCATGAAAGGATGCTGGAGATTACCAAAAGCTTTTTCTGCATCAATTGAGAGAATCATATGGTCTTTGTTTTTTAATTTGGTTGTATGTTGAATTATATTTATAGATTTACATATATTGAACCAGCCTTGAGACCCTGGGATAAAACCCACTTGGTCATGGTGTATAATTTGTTTGATTATAATTTGTTGCTGGATTCTGTTTATTTGGATCTTGTTGAATATTTTTGCATCAATATTCATTAATGATATTGGTCTATAATTTTCTTTTCTTGTTGGGTCTTTTCTTGCTTTGGGGATCAAGGTGATGTTTGCTTCACAGAATCTGTTGGGTAGTATTCCTTTTTCTATATTTTGAAAAAGGTTGTGTAATATAGGTAGTAGTTCCTCTTTTAAAGGTTTGGTAGAATTCTGATGTGAAGTCGTCTGGTCCTGGGTTTTTCTTTTTGGGGAGATTTTGTATAGTTGATGCTATTTGAGAAATTGGCCTGTTCAACATTTCCACTTCATTCCGGTTAAGCTAGGAAGGTGGCTGCTTCCAAGTGTTGGTCAGTTTCCTTCAAATTTTCGTATTTCATTAAGGATTTTTTGAATTTCTGAGGAGTCTGTTATTATTTCGTCTTTACCATTTCTGCTTGATGAAATTAGAGATTTTACTCTTTTTTTCCTGGTTAGGTTAGCCAAGGGTTTCTCTATTTTATTGACCTTTCTAAAAACCAACTTTTTGATTTATTGATCTGTTATATAATCTTTTTGTTTTTAATTTCATTTAATTCTGCTCTAATTTTGGTTATTTCTTTTCTTCTGCTGGGTTTGGGATTGTAATGTTCTTCCTTTTCCAGTTGCTTCAGATGTCCCATTAAGTTGTTAACTTCTTCTCTCTCTCCTCTTGAGGAAGGTTTGCAGTGCTATAAATTTCCTTTTAAGGACTGCTTTTGCAGTATCCCAGAAGTTCTGATAATTCGTGTCTTCATTGTTGTTTTGTTCCAAAAATTTGGTAATTTCCTACTTAATCTCGTCTGTGACCCAGCTATTATTCAGCATAAGGTTATTTAGTTTCCATGTTTTTGTACGAGTATGCAGATTCCTGTTGTTATTGAATTCAACTTTTATTCCATGATGGTCCAAGAAGATGCAAGGAATAATTTCTATTCTTTTAAATTTGCTGAGGTTAGACTTGTGACCCATGATGTAATGAAGAATGTGTATTCAGTTTTGTTGGGATGAAATGTTCTGTAGATGTGTGTTAAATCCAATTGTTGAATGGTTAATGTTAAGTCTAAAATTTCTTTGCTTAGTTTCTTTTTGGAGGATCTATCCAACACTGCCAAAGGAGTGTTAAAATCTCCTACTATTATTGTGCTGGAAGAAATCAAGTTGCTCATATCTGTTAGAGTCTCATATATTGAGGCCAATTCTGGTTGGGTGCATAAATGTTAATAATTGAAATCTCATTATATTGAGTGTTACCCTTAACAAATACAAAGTGATCATCCTTACCTTTCCTTGCTTTTGTTGGTTTAAAGCTTATTGTATCAGTGAATAAAATTGCAACACCTGCTTTTTTCTGATTTCCATTTGCCTGAAATATATATTACCATCCCTTTACCCTGAGACTATATTTACTTTTTAAGGTAAGATGAGATTCTTGTGTACAGCAGATATTTGGCCTGAGTTTTTATATCCAGTCAGCCAAAGTGTTCCTCTTTAGAGGGCAATTTAAGCCATTCACATTAATTTTAAATATTGATAAGCCTGGTAGAATTTTGGGTATCGAGTTTTTCAAAGGTCCTGTGGACATTTTTAATCCTTTTGCCACTGTGGAAGTTGGAATTTGATGAAAAGTTTCTGAGTGATGAAAAGTTTACTGGTGGAGGATTGCGCTGGTTATTATGGAGGATAGGTCTGAGAATATCCTGGAGAGCTGGTTTAGTTATGGCAAATTTCTTTAACATGTGAATGTCATTAAAGTATTTAATTTTTCCATCATAAATAAAACTCAGTTTTCTGGATACAGGATCCTGGGTTGAATGTTATTTTGTTTTAGAAGATTAAAAGTTGACTACCCTTTTCTAGCTTGAAAGGTTTAAGCAGAGATATCTGGAATCATTCTAGTATTCTTCCTCTTGTAGGTTATGGTTTTCTTATGTCTGGCTGCTTGCAGAATTTTCTCCTTCATTTTAACTTTGACGAAGTTAATTATAATGTGCCTAGGAGGGGCAGCTCAAAGGAGTAGGGCACCAACCCCATATACTGGAGGTGGCAGGTTCAAACCTAGGCCCTGGCCAAAAACTGCAAAAAAAAAAAAAAAAAAAAATGTGCCTAGGAGATGTCTTATTCAGGTTGAGTCTTGCTGGGGTTCTGAAACTGTTTGCTATCTGAATTTCAGAATCTTTTGCCATGTCTGGAAAGTTCTCCTTCATTAGCTCAAGAAGAAGAGCCTTTGTGCCTTTTGAAGCCACCTTGTTGCCTTCAGGTATTCCTATAGGACAAATATTAGTTTTCTTCGAATTATCTACAGCTCTCTGAGAGAATGATCCATTTTCGCTGTTCACTTCTCTTCCTCTTTGAACGTTTGTGAGCATTCAAAATCTTCGTCTTCAGTGTCAGAAATCCTTTCTTCCGCCTGCTCCATTCTGTTACTGAGGCATTCTACTGTATTTCTCAGATCTTTGAGGGCTGCAAGTTCTTATCTCACTGTTTCAAATTCTTTGGTGATTTTATCTTTGAATTCATTGAATTCTTGAGACGACTTTTGAAATGCTCCTTAAATTCCTAATTCCAACTTTACCTCCATTGTATTAATCTTATTTGCAGTCCAAATTCTGAATTCAATTTCTGACATCTCAGCCATCTGTTTATGAATGGGATCTTTAGTTGTGTCTGCCATATCATTCCTTGGGGAAGTTGATCTACTCTGGTTATTCATGTTACTGGAGTTTTTCCACTGATTCTGCCCCATGATTATTTTACACTGTTTGGCTAGATGAGCAGATAAGGTGAAGTTGGGTTGGGGGCTCATAGAGTAGTGATTAACCAGCCTTTTGCCCAAGAGCTGGGACTAGTGTCTATACCTTTCACCCTAGAACTTTGCAAAGGACCCCTACAGTGGAATGGCCTGAGACACTGGGGACCTATTGGTGTGGTGGGGTTAAATGGCTCTGTCTTGTTTTCAGCGGGTCTGTCCTACCTTAGTGAATCAGTTACTCTGGGTTGAAGTCTCAGCTGTGGAGAAAACACCAGCAATTAAGTCACCCCACCCTCCACAGGCAACAATTGGAAAAGGAAAATCAAACCTTCCCACAACCACACATGCAGGGTGATTGGCCCAGTTCAAGAGGTCCAAATCAATTGTCCCAGTTAGCACCAGTCTCAGGTGGGAGAGTTCAAAAGGTCTCCGGCAACTAGATTGCTGTCTGCTAGCAGCTCAAGTATGACTCACTCCAGTGCTCTGTGAGGTCAGAAGGACCCACCTAGTAAATAAATTAGTTTGGGAAGGTTGATGCCTACTTCCCCTACTTCCCCTACTTCCCCACCTTGCACCTCTGTCACACCCAGTCACTGGTAACCCTACAGGGCTGTGACCTAGTTCCCTCCAATGAGCAGATGCTCAGGGGTTTGTGCCTGCCTGAGTCACAGGGAGATCTATGTTTCCTCGGCCAGGCCGCTGCTCTGCCACTATCTGGCAGGGGGAGCTGAGGCCTCACAACCTTGGGTGCTTAATGGAAGCTTGGGGCGGTTCACTCAGTTCCAGCCCCGTCCATGATTGATGTTGCTGACAGAACAGAACTATTACGCAGAATTTGTTTCTGTCCCGGCTATATTCCCCTATAGGGCAGATGCTGTTTGAGTTCACAGAAACTGCAACTCAGCCCTGGTCTGCTATTGTCTGGATCTGGCATGTCTGTCTCGGCTGCATTCTGTGTTGGAGTGGGCATGGTTAGAGCTTATACTCAGCTTTCAGTTCCAGCCTCTGCCTGCCTGCCTTTGTTTTAACTATGATTCCCAGAGGGCCGGATGCTTTTAGGTTCACTAAAGCAGTCCTTCTGGCTCAGCCCCGTCCTGTGAATATGCTGACTCTGAGTGCGTCCCCGCCATGCCCCACCCAGGCAGGTACTGCCTCAGGCATACCCTTTACTCATTGGGCCTGTGTTTCCATCCCAGATCTGTTCCAGCAGTGGCTGCCACTAGAGAAGATGTCTGGCTTCCTCTGGTTGCCCAGAGAGGCAAGGAATGTCTCTCCAAAATATCCTCAGGGGTGTGAGCCCTATTATTCCCTCTGCTGCCGCTGCTGCTCTGTGCCATGGGGCACCACTCCTCCCTCTTTCCTATGGTTCCCTCAGTTCACTGTCTCTAGTTACTCCTGGGCTGCAGAATCAGCACAGACCATTAACAGCCCACCACCCCCTGTCCACACCTCTTGAGAAAATGTACAAGAATCTGGATTCCATGGGGAACAGGCCTCCAGACCTCGGGATAAAAGTTGAGGGGAGTGCTGGGAGTTCAGAATTGCAGGCAGAGAATATATACACCCTTTCCTGGCGGGAGAGAGCCATGGCACATGCGTAAGTCCTCTCTAGGGAAGCAGTTCTGGTTTTTAGAGGGTTTCTCCTGTGGGATAAAATAGGAGGGGATCTGAACTTTGCTCGCTTGTTTGTATAGAGCATACTGTGAGCTATTCTCATGGGGGAGGGTACTCCTGTCTGCCTGGCGATGGATTTTGTACTTATTGTTTATTTCCTTGAGCTTGCAGCTCACCTCAGCAGGGTTTATGTGCCTTCTTCAACCTCTCTTGGCTCAGCTCCATACCATTGGCTTACTTGCTAAACTTCTGTCCTTTAACACTTCTTTTGGATGGGAGTCTCTATGAAAGTTGGCTCCAGTTGGTCATCTTCTCATTGCAGTTTTGATTTGCATTTCCCTTTTAACTGATCATACATCTTTTCATTTGATTTTTTTTTTTTTTTTTGAGACGGAGCCTCAAGTTATCCCCCTGGGTAGAGTGCCATGGCATCACGCTCACAGCAACCTCCAACTTCCTGGCTCAAGCGAGTCTCCTGCCTCAGCCTCCCAAGTAGCTGGGACCACAGGCACCTGCCACAGCGCCCAGCCATTTTTTGGTTGCAGCCATCATTGTTGTTTGGCCGCCCGGGCTGGGGATTCGAACCCGCCACCTTAGGTGTATGTGGCTGGCGCCTTTTTTCATTTGATTTTTGACCTTTTGTATATTTTCTTTAAAAAAGATGTGCTTAAGTTTTTTACCCATTTTTAAATTGGGTTGTTTATCTCACTGTAGGAGTTCTTTGTATATTTTGGACACTAGAACCTTACCATATGTATAATTTGAAAATCTTTTCCCCATTTTAATGGGTTGTCTTTTTATTTCATTGATAATGTCCTTTGTGTACAAAAGTTTTAAAATTTAATGATTTAATGAAATTCAGTTTATCTGTGTATTCTTTTGCTATTTGTGTTTTGGTGTCATACTTAAGAAAATGCAAAATATATTTTCATGACTATTTTCCTCTATGCTTTCTTCTAAGAGTTTATAGCTTATGTGTGTAAGTTTAGGTCTTTGACACTTTATGAATTAAGTTTTATATATGAGGTAATGGTTTGACTTAAGTCTTTTGCATATAGATACCCATTTTTTGCAGATGATCCTTTTCCTTTTTTTTGAGACAGAGCCTCAAGCTGTCCCCCTGGGTAGAGTGCCGTGGCATTACAGCTCACAGCAACCTCCAACTCCTGGGCTCAAGCGAGTCTCCTGCCTCCGCCTCCCAAGTTGCTGGGAACACAGGCGCCCGCCACAATGCCCGGCTCTTTTTTGGTTGCAGCTGTCATTGTTGTTTGGTGGGTCCGGGCTGGGGATTCGAACCTGCCACCTTAGGTGTACGTGGCTGGCGCCTTAGCCGGTTGAGCTATAGGTGCCAAGCCAGATGATCCTTTTCCTATTGAATAGTGTTAGCATTTTCATCCAAAGTCATTATCCATTTATGTTTCATTGGTCTATGCTACTGATAGTATAGTATATCCTTATCTTAGAACTCCACTGTTTTGATTACTATGGCTTTGTAGTTACTTTTAATAAAATTAGGAAATGTGAGTCTTCCAATATTTTTCTTCTTTTTCAAGATTATTTGGGCTGTTAAACTTCCGTATGAACACATTTTAGGGTAGGTTTTTCTGTTTCTGGAAAAAATGGCATTAGTATTTTGATAAGAATTACACTGAATCTGTAGGTTAATTTGGAGAGTATTAACATCTTGGTAATATTAAGTCATCTAATCCATGAACAAAAGATATCTTTCCATTTATTTAGGTCTTTAATTTTTTTCAGCACTATTTTCTCCTCCCCCCCCCACAAGGATAGTTGTTATTTTTTTATTTCTTTAAATATTTATTTATTTATTTAGAGACTGAGTTGCCCTGGGTAGAGTGCCATGGCATCATGATAGCTCACAGTAACCTCAAACTTTAGGGCTTAAGTAATCTTCTTCCCTCAGCCTCCTGAATAGCTGGGACTGCAAGCTGCAGCCACAATTCTTGGTTAGTTTTTCTATTTTTAGTAGAGATAGAGTCTTGCTTTTTGTAGGCTGGTCTTGAACTTCTGAGCTCAGGTAATCCCCTGGCCTCGGCCTCCTACAGTGCAAGGATTACAGGTGTGAGCCATTGTTCCTGATCCTGTTTAATTTTTTTTTAATTTTAGAGACAAGGTCTTGCTATGCTGCCTAGGCTGGACTTGAACTTTTTTTTGTTTTTGAGATAGAGTCTCATTATGTCATCCTTGGCAGAGTGCTGTAGCGTCACAGCTCATAGCAACCTCAAATTCCTGGACTTAAGTGATTTCTCTTGCCTCAGCCTCCCAATTATCTGGGACTACAGGCACCCTCCACAATGCCTGGCTGTTTTTTGGTTGCATTTGTCATTGTTTAGCTGGCCTGGGCCAGATTTGAACCCGTCAGCCTGCGTGTATGTGGCCGGCGCCCTACCTACTGAGCTACTACCCAGGTCTTGGACTCTTGAGCTCAAGTAATACACTTACCTCAGCCTCCTCAGTAGCTGCAACCATAGGCATTCACCCCTGTACCTGGCTTGTTTTGTAGTTTTTAAGTATACAACTGTTTACCACTTTGGTTAAATTTCACCCTAAGTATTTTATTATTTTTGTTGCTATTGTAAATGGAATTATTTTCTTAATTTTCCAGAATGTTTGTTGCTAGTGTATAGAAATACAATTGATTTTTGTGTGTTGATTTTATATTTTCACCTTTGCTTAATTTGTTTATTAGACCTGGCTTGTGTGGGGGGGGTTTAGATCCTTTAGGATTTTGTACATATAAGAGCATGTCATCAAAGATAGCTTAATTTCTTTCTTTCTGGTTGGGTTGCCCTTCCTTCTTTTTCTCCTTCCCTTTTTTTCCCTTTCTTCCTTCTTCCCTCTTTCCTTGTTTCATCGTTCCCTTACTTCCTTTTCTCTCTACAGGGGTCCTCAAACTTTTTAAACAGGGGGCCAGTTCACTGTCCCTCAGACCCTTGGAGGGCCAGACTGCAGGTCCCGGGACAAGTCGGCTGCTAAGCAGGACAGGCACCAGTGGCAAAAACACCTGGCGGGCCGGATAAATATCCTCGGTGGGCTGCATGTGGCCCATGGGCCGTAGTTTGAGGATGCCTGGTCTAGAATGTCCAGTACTATGTTGTATAAGAGTAGCAAAAGTGCACATCCTTATCTTGTTGCTGATATTAGCAGAAAAGTTTTCAGTCTTACCTCATTGAATATGATGTCAGCTGTAGGTTTTTCATATGTGGCCATTATCATGTTGAGGAATTTCCCTTCTGTTCCTAATTTATTTAGTGTTTTTATCACAAAATGGTGTTAGATTTTAAATCAGACATGGAGATTGGCATGAGCTAGGCTGATGCAACTGTACTCTAGCCTGGGTGAAAGTCTGGTGAGACTCTGTCTTAAAAAAGGAAATGCCAGTGTTATACCAACATTAGTTGATATTCCTGTTTGATCATTAATTGCTAAACATTTAGTACTAGACATCTTATTAGATACTTTATTTATACATTTTTAGTAATATTTTTGTAAAATAAGTATTTTCTGGTATTTGTATATGTGTATGTGTGTGTGTGTTTCTTAAAGAAGATGAAACCAAAGCTTACAGATGTTTTAACAATTTTCCTGAGGTAGAAATAGGCTGTCTAACTCAATCCCTTGCTGATAGCCATTGTAGCACACTGGCTCTCATCTGAGTTACAATGTCTGATTTAAAGGCCTTTTTCTCATTCTTAAGGAGTCACATGCCATTGGAAAAAAGCCTGAAAATCCAGCAGACATGATTGAAGAAGGCGAGCTAATCCTATCTGTGAATATTTTATACCCTGTTATATTTCATAAGGTCAGTAGTAAAACCTTTTGGATTTCATGGATCATCTGAGTAACTTTTGTCAAAGGGTTTTGTGATTTGAAGAGTCACATTCCTATGCTTGCATTTAGAATAAATGCAGGCCATGTTGCCTATCTGATATCTCATTTTTAGAGCTGGCAGTTTGTATTCTTGGGTTCTTTTAATAGGGAATATTGAAAATATCAAATTATAAATACTCTCTTGATCAGTAGGATTACACTTATAATTTTGGAATGTATATCTGATTTTTGCACTAGAGGTAACTGGAAGTATACATAGCTCCATAATAATTCCAATTCTAGGAATTCTTTTTTTTTTTTTTGAGACAGAGCCTCAAGCTGTCCCCCTGGGCAGAGTGCCATGGCATTACAGCTCACAGCAACCTCCAACTCCTGGGCTCAAGCGAGTCTCCTGCCTCTGCCTCCCAAGTAGCTGGGACCACAGGCGCCCGCCACAACGCCCGGCTATTTTTTGGTTGTAGCCGTCATTGTTGTTTGGCGGGTCCGGGCTGGGGATTCGAACCCGCCACCTTAGGTGTACATGGCTGGCGCCTTAGCCGGTTGAGCCACAGGCACCAGGCCAATTCTAGGAATTCTTAAGGGTTTTGCGCAGAATAGTTGGCTAGTGAAGTAGAGAGTAACCTTTGTTCATGAATTCAGAATACTTGGCAAGTTACTGAACTAACTAAGACAGCTCTTCTATGATGAAAATATGAAAAGTTAACAAGTCACGGATATACAGAAATTTTGCAGGAGTCTTTCTGTATCCAGGATATATATATTCCCCATACCCTAAATAGTTGCATCATAAACTCTGATGTGGTTTAATTGAAATACTACTATACATCAATCACATTTATGCATAAATAGGTGTTTATAAAATATCTGGAATGTAATTATACTAATAACTTTGTTTGATTAAATTTTCAAATTACTGGTAAAGGAAAAAAAAAACCCAAAACAAAAAAATGAGTCTTAGGGTTTATCACCTGAGATTAGGGTATAAATTGCCTGACTTCATTAAGGTAATATTTAGGAAATTTTAAAAGACCCTGCTGTTCTATGAAGTTTTTTATTCTAAAGAGTCTCACTGCTAATCTCAGTTTGGTAGGATCTTGATTATAAATTTTAGCTTAAACTAGAAAAGTTCTCTTGTCAAGTATCTGAATTATACCAAGGGATTTTAGTTTATGGAAGTGACCAAGTGATAACAGAGAGGTCAGTACCATTAAAAGATCTTTATTATATTTTCTTTTTCTTTTTTTTTTTGAGACATAGTCTCACTCTGTTGCCCAGGCTAGAGTGCCATGGCATCATCCCAGCTCACAGCAAGCTCAAACTCCTAGGCTCAAGTGATCCTCCTGCCTAACCCCCACTCCCACCCCCACCCCTAGTAGCTGGGACTATAGGCTCCTGCTACAATATCCAACTGGGGGTATTTCTATTTTCTATTTTGGGTTTTTTTGTTTTGTTTTGTTTTTTTTAAATAGAGTCTCAATATGTCACCCCTGGTAGAGTGCCATAGTGTCACAGCTCACAGCAACCTCAAACTCTTGGACTAAAGCAATTCTCTTGCCTCAGCCTCCCAAGTACCTAGAACTACAGGCACTCACCACAATGCCTAGCTATTTTTTTTGGTTGTTGTAGTTGTCATAGTTGTTTAGCAGGCCCTGGGCTGGGTTCGAACCTGCTAGCCCCAGTCTATGTGGCTGGTGCCCTAGCCGCTAAGCTATAGGTGCTGAGTCTGGCTTTTCTATTTATTAGTATAGATAGGGTCTTGCTCTTGCTCAGGCTGGTCTTAAACTTCTGAGCTCAAGCAGTCAACCTGCCTTGGCCTCTCAGAGTGCTAGGATTATAGGCGTGAGCCACTGTGCCTGGCCTTTATTACATTTCTTGGTGTGGGGGGGGTGCATGCCACACAGGGCCGTAGAGAAAAGTACTGTTTTTCGCTAGGAGGCTGAAAGAGAGGGGAATGCATAGAGCCCAGTTTTTATTGGGCTTTCTGTAGAAAGGCAAGGCAGGGGTAGTAAACAATTTAGGTTTAGCTAGTTTGAATAATTTCAGCATCATTGGGGCATAAGAGGTAGTCCCTTATTGCCTGATACCTGGTCCTGGGTTGATTCAGTTTGATGGGGTTGCAGGGGAAATACTGGCTTGGTGTGTAAGAGTTAGATAATAAGGTGGTTTCAGAGATTGGGCTCTGGATCATAGGGGAGACAAATAATTTTGACATTAATTTGGCCCTGTAAATAATGCATATGAAATAGACAAATATTAAATCTAAGAAAACACAGAACCAAGTTATGGGGATGATATCAGTTTAAGAAAACCACTAACTTAATTTAGATTTGATTGTGCTAGGATTTGTGGTTTTATTGGTTTGTCTCTAAGTAGATATTTATTTACTATTTGACTTTTAGCACAAAGAACACAAACCACACCAGACAATGCTGGTGTTGGGCAGTCAAAAGCTCACAGAACTGAGAGATTCAATTCGCTGTGTCAGTGACCTCCAGATTGGTGGGGAATTCAGCAACACTCCTGACCAAGCCCCCGAGCACATCAGCAAAGTAAGATGATTTTCCTCCCATAAAACAACAAGAATTAATGATAATAAGCTAAGGGAATAATGATTACTCTAGCAGGCTCATAAACATCCCAGTAAATGCTTTCTCATCCCATGCGATTCCATTAAGCTACTACTCTCTTTCCTTCCCTTATCAGAACTTTTCCAAAGAGAAGGCCATTTATACTCTGTTTTGATTTCTTTGTCGTTCATTTATTTCTAAGTCATTCTTTGGACACTTTCTAAGATAATAGTGACCACTTAATTGTCTAAACCAGTGGTTCTCAACCTCTGGGTCGCCTTTGGAGGTTGAATGACCCTTTCACAGGGGTTGCCTAAATACATCCTGCATATCAGATATTTACATTATGATTCATAACAGTAGCAAAATTAGAGTTATGAAGTAGCAATGAAAATAATTTTATGGTTGGGGGTTAGTACAACATGAGGAACTGTATTAAAGGGTCGTGGCATTAGCAAGGTTGAGAACCACTGGTTTAAACATTTTTCCATTTTCCTACAACTTGATCTTGGTGTAGCATTTGACTTTGCTGTTTATATGCTCTTGTTTTAAACTCTTTGGGAGCTTCAGTTTGTCATAGTTGCCCCCAGCGAAAGGATAGGAACTGAGAGCCTCAGTGTCAATGTGTTGTGATTTTTTTTTTTTTTTTAAGATCAGAAACATGGTCCCACATGATTTAATGTCTAACCTATTTACCATTTGTACATCACTCAGATTAGTCTATTTTTTTTGTCAATAAGCTCTTAAGGGTTTGTTTTTTTGTTTGTTTTTTTTTTGAGACAGAGCCTTAAGCTTTCACTCTGGGTAGAGTGCTATGGCATCACAGCTCACAGCAACCTCTAACTCCTGGGCTCAAGCGAGTCTCCTGCCT
>NW_003852401.1:12092554-12126989 GCF_000181295.1 Otolemur garnettii | reverse complement strand
GTGGCTGGCGCCTTAGCTGGTTGAGCTATAGGCGCCGAGCCATGAAGCCTTTCTAAAGGAAAAATGGTAACATAAGTTTATGTTTAACCAAGCTTCTCCACTACTTCTTTCCCAGTTCTGTTTCTGTCACAGAGGGTTCCTAGGAGTATTTCTAAAGTTCTAACATAGCTGATTTGAATATTTGCAAGAGAGTAAATGAGTAAAACATGCCTAAAATGATGCATAAATAATGACTTTGTTCAAGTGACTGTATTAGTTACCAGTAGTTACGTTATAAAGGACATCTGATTATTAACAGAAGAAACTTCCTTTTTTAAAATTTCAAAGTATTACTGGGGTACACATACTTTGATTATAACATTTGCTTTATACATTTCAGGTCAAAGTTAGTGTGTCCTTCACAAAAGTAACTTCTTTTAATAGTTTGCCCATTTTGGTTGGTTATTCCCCCAGCCATAGTCCCCTTGGAACTTGGTCAGTTCAGCTAGCCTAGGTACTGACAAAATAGGGAATCTAAGTTAGTGCTTATCTTTGGTTCCTGCTAAAAATGAAAATTCACTGGTATTGAGATTACTTGCATCTTCTATGCTACTGTTTATATACTGAGATAAGGAAAGGTTGTTGATAACTTACGAGGTCTGACAATTAAGTTTGTGAATTTGTCCTAGAAATGGTGCTACATACTTCATTGCTGAATATCACTATGGTCACCTTTAAAGCACTTCCCTTGGGAAGCTGTGAATTGACACCAGTACCTAGTTACCCTTCAAAACAATTTTGGAACTCTTTCTGGAATGGCCATCAGAACTATTGTCGTATTACCTTTGTTGTTCTGAATGTCATCAAAATGTCTTCCTTTCAGTATTTCCAGGTAAAGAAAAAAGTCATTGGGGGCCAAGATCAGATGAGTTGGGAGAGTGTTTAGTTATTTGTTTGCTAGCTAAAACTCCTTCATAGACAGTGCCCTGTGAGCTGATGGCATTGTCGTGATGCAGGAGCCATGAGTTGTTGGCCAGCATTTTCACGTAAGATTTTCCTCACCATTTCTCTGTTGACTTGGTCTGCTGTGGTTCTCATAGTCAGCTGATGATTTTGATGCACCATTTGATGAATTTTTGCAATGTTTTCACCAGTTCTGCTCATTAGCGGCCTCCTTGACCTCTCTTTATCAGGGACACTGTCTCTCCCCTCAGAAAAACATTTAATCCATTTGTACATTGCCATTTTCTTCATGGCATTAGTCCCATAAACTTGGGCTAATATGTCCATGATTTTACGTCAACTCTTGCCAAGTTTAACAAGAAATGTACAAATGTTTGTTCTTTGCTCAGATTCAAGCTCCAATATTCTCAGGATGGCACACAAAAGCATTCAATAATAATGAATGAATGCCACTCAGCAAGACACTGTCAGACATTGACACAAACACAACTGTGAGACACTGACATACCAAGGTTATGAAACCTTACCAAGTTGTTTGTACCTTGTTGTTAACATAAGTACACAGTGGCAAGTTCACGAATCTAATTGTCAGACCTCTTATGATTTAGATGAAAAATTTTTGTTATTATAGAGTCTACCTTGTGATCAGTTATTAATAGCAAAAGGCATTAAGTTGCTTAAATCACTTAAGATAAGGTTCTGTAGAAGTGTTTGCAATGAATAAAGTGTTATATACACTGAACTTTGTTTTGTTTCCAAAATGAGGCAACATTTATTCCTTTTTTTTTTTTTTTGAGACAGAGTCTCAAGCTGTCCCCCTGGGTAGAGTGCTGTGACATCAAAGCTCACAGCAACCTCCAACTCCTGGGCTCAAGCGAGTCTCCTGCCTCTGCCTCCCAAGTAGCTGGGACCACAGGCGCCCGCCACAATGCCTGGCTATTTTTTGGTTGCAGCTGTCATTGTTGTTTGGCGTGCCCAGGCTGGATTTGAACCCGCCACCTTAGGTGTATGTGGCTGGAGCCTTAGCCACTTGAGCTACAGGTGCTGAGCCGCAACATTTATTCTTTTAGAACATTAATGTTGGGTCCTGGCTTACTCCTTGAGCATTTAAAAGTATTTAAAGTGGCAGATTTCCATTTGGTATTAAGTACATTGTATCTTTGTATCTCCACAACAACCTCTAAGGAAAGTAATGGGTTTACTCATATTTTACATGATGGTACAGAGGGTCAGTGATATTTAGTGACTGGGCCAAGGAGAAATTGCACAGCCTATCTTAGCAAGAATGTATGATACCATTGCAACATGATGTGTAAATGGAGGAATGAAGACAATTATGAAAGAAAAATAGAAGCTTCTAAGAGATAGGAGAGAAATTATAATATTCAGGTAAAATTATTTTAGTACCTGAAACTGACATGATCAATTCTTTTGATTGCCCACCACAATCCTGTAAGATGTCATTGTAAATATTATTCCCTTTTTGCAGATGAGGAAACAAGAGTTCTGAGTATTGCAGATGAGAAAACAGAGTACATACCCACCCAGACTCATAAAGCTATTAAGTGGTAGGTTAAGGAAATGAACTCAGGTCTTCTAACCCTCTTCCAGGAGTCATTCTATTTCTAAGCATATGGTGAAGGACCACTCTAACAGTAATTCTCAACTCTGCTTGCATATTTTTCCTAGAAAGCTTTAAAAAATATTGGTGTCAGGCCTGCATACTCAGTGTTCTCATTTCATGAGTCAGAGGTGATACTTTGTCTTAGATGTTTTGTGATTCTATTTTGTAGTCAGGATTAAGAGCAACCCTTTGATAGAAATGCTGGTAGAATGAAGGCTAAGAAACTAGAGAGATTAGACTAATTGTGCTAGTACTATATGGTACTGGGGCAAGGTTGCTCGAATAAAAGTAGAAATTCACATTCTGTCTGCCTAAAAGTTACTAGAAATATAAAGAGTTGTTTTTTTTTTTTTAAAGAAAACTCATTTAAAATGTTTAAAAAGGTCAGAAAATATAACCTGATCATTGTTGTCACAGGGAAAAAACTTCAAAGATCAGACTTAGTTTTTTACTTGTAGTATCCAAAATAACTATCACTGCTGTGTAAGTACATAATAAAATAATATTGAAGTTTGTTTGATTTCTTATTGGATTCCTTTTATGAATCACAGAAGAATATACAAGTTTAAATTGAACCTATTGACTAAAATAATAATAGGATAAAATTGATAACAGAACCAGGGAAGATGTCTTTACACTTTTATCTCTGGTAAATAACATAGTACCTGTCATAGAGTAGGTTTCCATTAAATTTTAAACAAATTT
This sequence comes from Otolemur garnettii, assembly GCF_000181295.1. Classification (NCBI taxonomy): domain Eukaryota; kingdom Metazoa; phylum Chordata; class Mammalia; order Primates; family Galagidae; genus Otolemur; species Otolemur garnettii. The sequence continues at coordinate 12,123,718 of NW_003852401.1, read as the reverse complement.
AATATGTTGCGCATATTCTATGCAGTTTCAGTTGTAACATATTCATCTGATTTTATGACAAATTTTTGTTAATTGTAGGCTTTGTCAATAACATCTGTTTTCTTATAGGATCTATATAAATCAGCCTTCTTTTATTTTGAAGGAACATTTTACAATGATAAAAGATACCCAGAATGCAGAGATTTGAGCAGGTATAGTTTTAAAAAATCTTCTCTAACACTTTCCTATTGCTGGTTCTCAAAAGTAGTGACATCTCCACAGATCCTATTATTGGTTTTTTAAGGATCATTGTAAAGAATTATTTATAAGTATTATATTGAGCATTACATACATCTAAGAAAAATTAAGCTGGGCACAGTGGTGCATGCCTTTAATCCCAGGTACTCAGGAGGCTTAGGTGGGAGGATTGTTTGAGGCCAAGAGTTTGAAGCTATAGTAAGCTATGATTGTGCCTGTGAATAGCTATTACACTTCAGTTTGGACAACATAGCAAGATCCTCTTTCTAAAAAAACAAACTAAATTTCAGAATATTATGGGGGTACATATGTTTTGGTTATATAATTTGCTTTTGTGTATTTAAAGTTAGATGTGTCCTTCACACAGTACGTGTGCAATGTACCTGTGCAATATACCCATTGGATAGGAATTTACCCATTTTCTTTTTCAAAAAAAAAAAAAAATTGGAGGGCCCTAAAGAACTGTTGCTTCTTGGATTATAGCTATCAATATTTATCATATTAGAAATTGAAACTAAGGATTATTTGAAATGTTAACATGTAATGTGATTATTTATATTAATATTTTTGTGAAAAGTACCACTTTTCTAAAACAAAAGAAATTGTCATACATTTTGCATTTAAGCTGAAGTGATTATGTGGCATCCAGAAAACTAGTTGTTTATGAGAGGGCAAGTATCCAGTGTACTCAAGGCGGGAGTGGGTTTGGTGTGCTCTCACCTAAGAGGTACAATGAGGAGTATGTGGCACACCTCCTCAGTAATGGCTCAACTACAACATGGACTTCTGATAGTTTGTACTCTCATATTAATCTGAAATTTTAAATAAATAAATAAATACCTTTTGTAAGTTCCAATTTTAAAAAAGAATTGAAAAAGGCAGGTAACATCTTGGTATTATTGTGAAGGTAATTTTGACCTCAAGGGACCATATTTTGAGAATTATTCTTTAATAGGTAAAAAAAATACAATGTCCTAATTCTAATATGTATCAAAACACTATGGTTTTCATCTCAAGATGGCGACTGTCTAATTAGTTAGGTTGTATGAATTTCAGCAGTTACAAACCCTATTCTCTAGTTTTTAAGTTTTTGTGGAGTAGTGTTATAGTCATGCCTTTTTTCCTTTTTCCTTCCACAGAACTATCATTGAGTGGTCAGAGTCCCATGATAGAGGTTATGGAAAGTTTCAGACTGCTAGAATGGAAGATTTCACCTTCAATGACTTGTATATTAAAGTAGGCTTTCCTTACTTATACTGTCACCAGGGAGACTGCGAACATGTTATCATCATTACTGACATAAGGTGGGTGGCAACACTCAGAGCGTTTCGTTACTCTTTTCCTTTCTTTATTTCACAGTATAAAAGCACAGGTATTTAAGATTAAAAAAAAGAAGAAGAGGAAATAAAGTAATCATCATTATAAACTGACTTGGGAACAGCAAAAATAAGTATCTGTTTTCTGTGCGTTGCCACCTTTATGTATCCATTTGAATCCTCTATTATTCATCTTTTGAAACATCTTTAAGAAATACTTTACTATTTATTAGAGTTAAAATCCATAAATACTTTAGAAAGTATCTCCACTTTTATATTAAACAGCTGTTATTAAGGTACTAGTTATCCATTGTATATATGTGTTTTTTATTTTGCACATTTGCAACTTTATTTCTAGGTTTCTTGTCTTTTTGCCATAATTCAAAGATGGTAACAAAGAACTAGAGGAAGAAAAGAGTAAATCTTCACATGTGACAAATGTGAACTCTTACTTTGATAAAGGTTTAAAATTGGGAAAGAGCTGAAGTAGTCTGAGATTTGGAGATTAGTTATAAACTTTGTATAGCTGATACCTCTAGTCCATAAATAAAACTATTCATTTCTTCCTTAATTAGGGAATCTCAGTTTTAGAAGTAGCAATGTGTAAGAAAAAAATCTCGCTTTGTTGCTGGTTTGATTCCAAGACTTTTTTCTTTCTATTTTTTTTTTCCTGTGGAGCAATGATGATACACCATGTTTTACCAGTAATTAGGAACCATTTAATACTGGTATAATAAATAGGAACTGATGCTTTCAAAAGTTCCCTGTTTCTAGTTTTTTTGGTCTTAGTGACTAGTCTCCAAAATTTTATACCCCATGCACTCCTCAGAAAGCTCCAGAGGAAGCAGAAGTACTTTACACACAGAGTAAACTGTGAATAAGACAAATGTGGGATGCTGCACAGAATCGATTAGACATAGAAGGGATTCCGAGGATGATGGGAAAGTGAAATCCTACCGTGATAGCTGCTTACCAACCTAGAGAACAATTCAGTCCAGAGACTGGAGCACAGAATTCAGGATGGATGTCTGGGAAGAAAAATAGAACTGTTAGACCTGTTGGTGTTTAACTCACATGGACAGTGTATTCATCATTCTGTCAGAAAATAGGGAACTGAGTAACAGTACTTTGAAAATTCAGCAAATGCAAACAGGAGAGAATTAGTAGCTAGAAAACAAAATGTACAATAAAAGGAAAGGGTAGTCATTCGTATAGCTTATTATGAGGAAGTATTAATTCCTCATAATGTAAACATTAAGTATCTATTTAACCAAATTATAGTTCTATAAAGGAGTTGAGGAGCAAAATAGTAAAAAGTTATAAGTGAAAAAGAATTGTCCCTTGGGGAAGAATGGTGAGTCAAAAGCAAGGAAAACTCATAAGCCTTGGATTTAGAGACTTTCAAAATTGTGCATAGTATGTTTATGTCTTTGGTAATGTTATTAAAATTTTGGCAGGTCTGAAGGCAGTGAGTTATTTCATTTGATAGTTCATACTGAGTTACAAGGAACTGGATTCCTTGTTCTATTTTTTTCCCCCTTCTCACTACTATACTGGGCTAAAAAAAAAAAGTCTTTAAAAATTTTCATATAAGCATGCTTTTTCTATTCATATGAGGGGAAGTGTGCCTAACATAAGGTGGGAGACAGTCTACCACTATAACTTTCCTTCCATTTCTTACAGTGTAGGGGAATATTGCAGTAAACAGTGTCATTCTAAGGCTGAAGTATTAAGAACCTGGCCCTTAAACGCAAGGCAATTTTTTTTTGTATTAAATCCTGTTTTATTTATTATATTTTATTTATTTTTTATTAAATCATATCTGTGCACATTGATGCTATCATGGGGTACAGAGTGCTGTTGTTATATACAATTTGAAATACTTTCATCCAACTGGTTAACATAGCCTTCATGTCATTTTCTTATTGTATTAAGACATTTATACTCTATATTTACAGAGATTCACATGTACCCTTACGGGATAAACCATAGGTGTAATCCCACCAATCACCCTCCCTCCACCCATGTCAAGGCAATTTCTTGATGCAGTGGTCAACAAATAAAATAACAATCTGTTTCAATGCTAAAGAGAAACAGCAATTTACATTTGTTAAGAGGTTGCAATGTGGGACTTTGCTGAGAAATTTTTAAAGGTAATTTAGACTATAACTCATTTTCCTCATATAGGTAGATTTAATCATTTAGTGCCATTCCACAGTACCAACTATCAAAAATTCAATCATTTGCTGATGGTGAAGTTTAGTATTTACTATCCTTTCTTGTTTAAAAAAATTAAATTTTAGAGTTGTCAGGGACCTTTATAATCTTGTGCAGGCCTTTCATTTTTCAGAAGAATCTGAGTTCTATCATTAAGCCTTGAAGGGATTTATCCAAAGCTGTGTAGCTGATAGTACCAGAGTACAGATTGACTTTCATTTATAATTTCTTAAAAGTTTCATAATTCTAACACCTAAAACTAAAATCTTACCAATTCATATTATACCAGGAGCCAGATTTAAATAGTCTTCCCCTTTCCATTTTTTTTTTTTTGAGAATATTTTGGTTCTGTAATTTGCTTTTATATTCATATTATACCGGGAACCAGATTCGAATTTTTATTTTCTGGTAAGTCTTCTCCCTTTTTTTCCCCTTGAGAATATTACAGGGGTATACACATTTTGGTTACATAATTTGCTTTTCTACCATTTGAGTCAAAGTTGTAAGTTTGTGTGTCTTTCACCCAGATGGTATGCTTAGTACCTGTGAGGTATGAATTTACACATCTCATTTTCCTCCTTCCCCTGAGATTTAGACTTTAACAAAAGGGATGTTAAAAAAAAAAAAAAACTAGATCCACATTGTAACAACCAGTTCTAGGTAAAATATCACCAAGTAGTCTTACTCAAACTATGTTCCATAAAAAGGTACTAAGTGGCTTGGCGCCTATAGCTCAGTGGTTAGGGTGCCAGCCACATACACTGGAGCTGGTGGATTGGAATCTAGCCTGGGCCTGCCAAACAACGATAACAACTACAACCAAAAAAACAGCTGGGCATTGTGGCGGGTGCCTGTAGTCGCAGCTACTTGGAAGGCTGAGGCAAGAGAATCCCTTTAAGCCCAAGCTTGAGGTTGCTGTGAGCTGTGATGACATAGCACTCTACTGAGGGCAACAAAGTGAGACTCCTGTCTCAAGAACAAAATGAAAATAAATAAACAAACATAGGCTTGGTGCTTACAGCTCAGTAGCTGGGACGCCAGCCACATACACTGGAGCTAGCAGGTTTGAACCCAGCTCAGGCCTTCCAGACAATGACAACTACAACCAAAAAATAGCTGGGCATTGTGGCGGGCACCTGTAGCTAGTTGGGAGGCTGAGGCAAGAGAATCGCTTAAGCCCAAGAGTTTGAGGTTGCTGTGAGCTGTGATGCCACAGCACTCTACCCAAGGGCAACAGAGTGAGACTCTGTCTCAAAAATAAATAAATAAATAAATGGTACTAAGCATTAAGTAAACCAAGGATTCTCTGATGGAATACATTCAAGAAATGCTGCATACGATTGCTCCCTCTTAAGAGTGTCAACAGTGTCCATTACCATAAAGGGATTTGGGAAGTCTCACAAGAAAACCCTGTTTTCAAAATGCTCTTTTGGAGAAAGTATTTTGTGGAACACAATTTGGTCAAATTCCATGTAACAAGAGTTTGCCTAAATCTCTTATAAGCAAAAACTGACATCTGTGTTCTTAAATGTTGAGGTATATAGACACATTCCCTTACAGATCATAAATTTGTACTTTAATCTTCAATTTCTTAAACAAAAGGCTTGTGCATCATGATGACTGCTTGGATAGGACACTCTATCCTCTCCTTATCAAGAAGCACTGGCTGTGGACCAGAAAATGCTTTGTTTGTAAAATGTACACAGCTAGGTGAGTGATATTTTCTTTTTTTCTTTGAGAAGTGTTGGTTTTCAATAGTTAGGTGTTTCTGATGTTTCAGTTTCTATTTTTGATCTAAGGACATTTGTACTTGGAGTTATAAATAATATGAGGGATTTTAGCTAGTATAGAAGTGTGCAAAATCACTTTAACGTGTTAAAACTAGCATATTTAAATATTAAGGCAATTTATTATCTTAAACGCAGAAATGTTGGGGGAAGGCTGAACTTCAGGGTTGATACAATGCTCTAAGAGTTATGTTCTTTCTGCCTCTTGTCTTAGTTTACAAAATCAACTTCAATCCACAGCTTCTGAATGAAAAAAAAATTATAGCACATCACATGCAAGGTCAAAATAAAGTTTTATACAATTTTTGCTTCATGTCATTCTGCATTTTTACATTATATAAAGTGTTCCTTTCTGTGGGTAAGAGTCAAAAATGTTTGAAAGCCACTCAAAGGTAGAGCAAGAATTTAGTACAGGTTGAGCATTCCAAATCTGAAAATCAGAAATCCAAAATCTAAAACATTTTGAGTCCCAACATGATACTCAACAAAAATGTTCATTGAAGCATTTTGGATTTTCAGATGTTCAGTACTCAGTTGGTATATACAAATATTCCAAAATCTGAAAACCATCTGAAATTTGAAACATTTCTGGTTTTAAGCATTTCAGATAAGGGATATTCAATCTTTATCTTCAGTTTGCTTTGGCTTCCCTACCACAGTACAGTTTTTTAACCAATCAATAGGCAAACATGATAAATCAGTTATCAGATCAAAATGAAAGGGAATGTTAAAAGCAAATAGTCCATGAGATACAGAATTCAACACTGAAAATTAGCATTTTTATCTCACTATGGCCAGTAACATCATCTTAAATAATGTTGCCTAGATTCAGGATAAAATTGTAATATTTTATCCTGAATTCTAGATTAAAAAAAAAGTTTAAGTTTTCAAATTAATCAGTATTCATTTACCAGTTATAAAAAGATAAATTGAGTAAGAATATATTAGATCGGTAGCATCTAGTTATATTAATGATCTGTGAGAAGAAAATAACTGTTTATATGTCATGGCAAATGTGTGATGTTTTCAAGTACATACTTATATTCTTCTCTACTTACCTTTAAGGGAAGCCTTACAGAGAAATAACATTCTGCAATGTCTTAGTATTAGATGCCCTTTTGCCTTGTAGAATATTGGTAGTGATATATCTATGTCTCTACATATATACAATATCATATAAAAGATTATGTTTTAATAATATAGACTGATAAGGTAACACTGCAGATGTTATGTTTACATGTTAACTACATACAGGCTATAACTTATAGCACATTAATGCATGAAAACCTTAATGATGTACATGTTTTTTAACTACAGATGGGTGACCAACAATGACAGTTTTGCACCGGAGGATCCCTGTTTCTTTTGTGATGTTTGCTTCCGAATGCTCCACTATGATTCAGAAGGCAACAAACTGGGGGAATTCCTTGCTTATCCTTACGTTGATCCTGGAACTTTTAATTAAGAATAGCCACATACATACACAAAGGAGAATGCACCTTTCTGAAATAACTGTTCCCTTGGATAGTTACTTTATTTCCAAGAAATCCCACTGAGGACTGCGATCCACTTGGAACCACCAACATAACCTTTTCAGAAAGTCCAAATCACAGATTTTTCTGTAAAGTAACTTGAGTGCTTTTAAATGTTTAGAAACATGTTTAATTATATATTAGTACTTATTCCAAAATATTTTTCATTTAGGACTTTTTGCCCCTTTTAAGTGGGTTGTTTTATCTTCAACTTGTAGAAGTACTGAACATAAATCCTTTGTCAGATGCACATATTCTGATTTTTTCCCAGTCCATGGCTTGCCTATTTATTTTCTGTCCAGAGTGTTTTTCACTAATGATAAAATTCAGTTAGTGATATATCAAGTGGAGGAAGCATTTTGAAAATCAGAATTTTCAAAATTCTTTGAAGAATGTGCAAGCTATACCGTCTACCATGTGGCTTCCAAGGTAAAGATCTTTCAGATATCTGTAATAAAAATTAAGGAGACAAATAAGAGTGATTTAATAAATAACACAAAATGAAGAATAGCTATAGTGTAATTTAAAGTTATAGTGGGTTCTTTTATCATGTAATGTTAGGTTTAGTTTTGATAGGTACTAGACACATTAAGACTTTTTATTTTTGAGACAGAAGCTGTTTCTGTCACCCAGGCTAGAATATGTGGCATCAGCCTCGCTCACAACTATCTCTTAACTCCCAGGCTCAAGCGATCCTCCTGGCTCACCCTCCTAAGTACCTGGGGCTATAGGCATCTTCCACCACACCGGCTAATTTTTGTTTTTAGTAGAGACAGCCCCACTGGTCTTGAACTCTGAGTTCAAGCAGCCTCCTGCCTTGGCCTCTCAGAGTGCTAGGGTTACAGACATGAGCCACTGTGCCTGGCTACATACAAGACATAAAGAGACTCACCATGTGCATAGTGAAGTAAAAAGATCTTGTATGTTCATGCCTTCACAGAAGTAACATTTAAATTGAAGCTTCAATTCCTGAATGGATCATAAATGCTATGAGATTAAAATATAATCATAATACTAAATTGATATAAATTTTTTTTTTTGCAGTTTTTGGCTGATGCTGGGTTTGAACCCGCCACCTCTGGCATATGGGGTCAGCACCCTATTGCCGCCCTAGATTATAAAAGTGTTTTTTATATGACTGTAGGAACATGGGAAAATCAAGATTGTACTGATTACTAGCACTGACTCACTTATCTTTAGCTAATATTATCAAATATTCTATAAGCAAAAACAAAAAAAAAGTTTCCTGGCCTAGCTCTTCGATTCCTCTGGCCCCTAACTATAATAATACAAGTTACTCTTTTCTGACATCCTGAGCCAAAGAGAAAAGGAAACTTTTAATAAATTCCCAGGTCCAGATATTCCGGAAAAAACTGTAGCTAGCTATCTACATACATTTTCTGGAAACCTTTTTGGGTGGAAAATTACTACCTCTCAAAACTTAAGAATGCCATGAAACAGATTTTAAATGCATCATAGTGTTTGTTTTACTTTCTCCCAGGTTATTTTTAAATTCACCTGAGTTCCACATCTGGATGGCTAAGAACAGACTTTTTATAAGTAAAAAAAACAGTGAAGCCTGTAGAACTGTATTTAAAAGATTGACAATGAAGCTATGATTTATGGACCTAAAGGCCACATATCAATTAAGTTGATTGGTTTGGAAAATACAAGCAACCCGTTCCTGGTATTGTTCTCATTCACTGATTCAGTTAGTACACACAGGATCAGGATACAGAATTAAGAGGCCCCTCCATACCTAGGTTTTTACTTTGCTATAACTATTAGAGTATTATATTGAACAGATTGAAAATTCTGTTGGAAAACCATAGACTTAAGATAAATGAGTGATATGCCCAATTCCTAAAATTCCACAGGTAAAATATATTTTTGATTATTTTCTTCACTTAGAGATGAGGTTTTGCTGTTATGTTGTCTAGGCGAGTCTTGAACTCCTGGCCTCCCATGTCCTCTCACCCCAACTTTCCAAGTGCTGGGATTATAGGTGTAAGCCACTGTGCCAGGCCCAATTCCTTTGTTATTAATACTGCATTCCTTTTAGGTCAAGTGTTAAAATGCAGTGGTCTATTTACTTTGATTCTTTGATTCATATTCTCAAAATTGCAAATTTCAGGAAGTTAATTACCGTTGTAATACATTATTCCATGTGTGCTGCCAATCCATTCATCATAGTGGACCAAGAAGAAAGATAATCATTTAAAGCATTGTTTTATTTATTAAAAATGTTAGTCTTTAAGATTAATTTTTTTCACTAAAGTCTCAGATACCTATTATTGTTTCCTAGTGAAACAGAAGGGCCTAACGAGGTAGCTCCTGCAATTTATCAGTGTTATCAGTCATACAGACATTCCCACCAAGTTCAGGTCAAAAAACTTCCTATAGGTGTGTGTATGTGTGTATATGTATGTATTTTTGGGGGGTGGGGGGGAGAGACAATCTCACCTCACTGCCCTTGGTAGAGTGCTGTGACATCACAGCTCATGGCAACCTCCAACTCTTGGGCTCAAGTGATCCTCTTGCCTCAGCTTCCTGAGTAGCTGTAGTGGGCAACTGTAGTCCAGCTCTCCAGCTCACCAGCTCACCACCGTTGTGGCAGGCACCTGTAGTCCCAGCTACTTAGGAAGCTGAAGCAAGAGGATGATGCGCTGGTGAGCTCAAGCCATCCACCCACCTCAGTTTCCCAGAGTGCTGGGATTACAGGTGCGAGCCACCACGCCCCGCCCTTAACTTTGTATATTTTGAAGCTAAAAATCTCTGACCCAAGACAGCTTTTCTTTATGCCTATTTCAACCTATTAAACACAACATGCTTGTTAAGCAAATATGAAAATGTTTAGCATGAACATAACACCTTTTGTACTTAGAAATGAATTTTTATACAATAGTGGATGCACATATACAAAATTTACTATAGAAAAGTATTATTTCTTTAAACATCTCTGTCAATACCCTTTAAGGATAATTAAACATTGGGATCTTAGTAGGTCAGTCATCTCTAACATTATCTGTGTGTTGCAGATTAATACAACAAAAATATAAACACATTTCTGCCTACTACACTTCTGTTTCTAAATTCTTTGTTTAATGATACAGGTTTGCTATTTCCAGTAGACTGTCCTTTCTAAGGCCAATGGAACAAAATAAGTTGTTAGTGAAGCCCATACAGAGCCCTATACAAGCCTTTGCTCTCATACAGGATTAGATGGCAGACCTCCTCTTGACCAGACATCCAGGTAAGTGTGTGTGGGGAGGAACATACACTTATGTAACCATTATCAGCAAAACAGAGTAAATGTATTGGCATACCGTTAGAAGTCACTGGATAGCTTTTCTTTTCTTTTTTTTTTTTTTTTTGAGACAAAGTCTCATTATGCTGCTCTCAGTAGATTGCCTGTGGTGTCACAGCTCACAGCAACCTCCAAATCTTGGGCTTAAGCAATTCTCTCGTCTCAGCCTCCCAAGTAGCTGGGACTGCAAGCGCGGCCACAACGCCTGGCTATTTTGTTGCAGTTGTTTAGCTGGTCTGGGCTGGGTTCAAACCTGCCACCCTTGATTTATGTGGTGTGTGTGGCTGGCGCTGTAACTGCTGTGCTACAGGCACTGAGCCTATAATAGCATTTTTAAGGCTTAAGGTCTCTGATAAAATGTCTACACACATAAAGTCCTGATTCAAGATGATGTATCTGAAATTTTTCTAAGCAGCTGAAAAACCTTCAACAATCAATTGTTATCCAATGATGATTTAAAAAGAACCCAGCACACAATAGGTGTTGTTTATACATACATTTTGGGGGGCTAGCATTGAAATCACTTAGCTTGTTCAGCTTTGTAGTTTTGACCAACTACACAATTTGAGTCAATGTTCCTAAAAGTTTTTGAGTTGTTTAACACAGTTCCTGTGGGTTATGACCCATAGATTGAGAACCACTGTTACAGAGGAAGGTCTACCTATGCAGGCAGACCTAACTTACTAAAGTGCTGCACTATCTCCAGAAGTTGAATATTCTGTGGCTTCTTGGTAAAACTACAGGTCTCTTGGGTCACAGGAAAAGAGTAAAAAGATAAATAACATTTCCTTTATTTTTGCCATCTTGAGCTTACCCTGTCTCCCCAAATACCACAATTCCATCACTTATAAAAAGCAAAGAAATTACTAGAGTTTGATAGAAAAATTCTTTAATTAAAACAAGTTTACACATTGACACTTATGGCTTAACTAGAATAAATCTGTCCAAGTTAAAACTGTAATAAGGACCAAACAGATAGTGACTGGTATATATGGGGGTTCTCTGAAAACAGTGGGTCCTATAGTACCATTTTAAGACCTCTCAAAAACAAAAATCCAATTTTCACTGAAGTAATTCAAATTTTTAATCTATAGATGAAAACAATTATCCTAGAGGTCAAAGCACACAGTGTTACATACAAACTGTCAATGTTATTTTCCTGTATTCAGTTTCAAAACATGAGAAATATTCTATCAAAAACCATCAAATGACCTAATATTCAAAATATCTTAGAAATGCTATTCTGTAGTAAATATACCCTTAAATTTTTGTTAACATTGGTTTTACCCTGATTTAGTCTATATACATCAATATAGACTATCTCAAAGTACTGTACTGGAGCAACTAATGTATGATATAGAAATGAAAAAAAAAATTCCCCTCTAAAATAGCCATATTTTCAAATAGGTTCGCTTCCTTAAAACGTTTACTTATATTTACTGCATAAGCATAATGGATTGACTTTTTTCCCAATTAAAAAAATATTAGTGACTTACTTAATGAGTATTAAGAAAACTTAGAAATGAGACATTTCTCAAAAATAAGCTTATTTAATTTTTAGTTTTAGTTACTAGTGCCTGGAAAGGATCTTAGATGATTGAACCCTAAAGCCAGATTCATTCTTATATATACCCAGTCTGTTTTCTGCAGGTAGGTTGTATGATTTCACTGAATTCCTAGCCACAAAACTAAATTACCTTCAGAAGTTAACATGAGTTTTGTACCTCATAGAATCGTCAGTTCAACGTCATATCTATTTGGCATATAAAAAGGCATACAGAACACACGTTTCAAAGAAGCAGGATAATGCAGCACAATATAGACTGTGAGATTAAAATTAGCTTTTGATAAAAGGAGGGAGTGAGTACTTATATAGAAGTAACATTTTACCTACCATAAAAATGCTTAACTTCTACAAAACCCACAAATAGTGGAAAGACAGTCTGGTAAATCCAAGATTTGTAAAAAATATGCACAAAACCCATGGTATTTAGGAAAGAGGAAAGGTTTATACAGGTTGCAGTTTTAAAAATGTCAATTTGTCCTACTATCAATTACACATTAACATACACACACAAATTGAAAATATGCTACAACCATGTCTGGAAGAGCAATTTTTAACATTTTCTAAAATGGATTTTGCTCAACATTTACTGTTATAATGTAGCTGTTAATACTGCACAAGTACAATTAGCAATAATGTTTACTTTCAAACAAAGATAAAGGGATTTTCTTCCCTTAAAACAAGTTTTAAACATCAAAACCTATGCTTATAAAAATTTAAAACTTTCAGCAGTCTAAATATTTTAATGAAACCATTACAAACTTCTCAAATGTTCTCTATATTCCAGGTATGTCAAACTAGTTATCTAGTGTAGAATCCTTCAGAGCTATTTCAGTCTCTCTCTCTTCACTGGATGGCCTAAAGAAAAGGGAAAAGAAAATTGTGATAATTGGAATCAGGGGTTTTTTTTGGGGGGGGGGCACATTCAATTTGTGCATTATGGTTTTTAAGAAAAAAATTTAAGCAAAACCAACCCCCCCAACTTACTATTTCTTGTTCAAAACTTTATTTTACCATGTTGTATCTTCCCAAAGTATCACACAGATAAAATACTCAGTACTTGGGAAAGCATAATGGACCAAGCCCTTTTCATCATTTCCAGGTTTAAATTGAATTGTCTTTAGTATGGCAATGTTTTAGCTGTGATACAGGTCTATATTACAAATCTTAATAAAAAGAGGGATAGGCCAATATGCAGACAAGAATTCTCTTAATTTCACAATTGGAAGGGATGCTTGATTCCAAGTCCTTCCAACAGTGGAACAAAAAAAGACTTGGATAACTATAGTTCCATTAGCTTGTAATTTTAGGGTAAATAGTATAAAATGGACTGTGATTCTACATCTAACTTTTAACATACTTTCTCACTCCAAATTCAAGAATGTTTGAAAGGAAGTTATTAATTGTGTGTCAGTAAAGTCCAAGGAAAAAGTTATTTTCTTTAACTAGTTTCCTACGTAGCTCCTAAATACAGTGGTGTATTAGTTGTACGCAAAGTTTTTTTACTTTTGCTTTGCAATTTGCTTACTGAATTCAGGAATTGATAAAAAGATAATCCCTATATAAATATATAAATAATCTTGGAACAGTACTGTGATTAAAAACTTGAATTCAGGAAAAATACGCAAGATGTCCCATTACAACACCTCCTCACTTTTTCTTAGTGCTGGCCTCATGGCTGTCTTTGCTTTCTTCATTGCTATCTCCATTATGCTGTGGCTGATTACTGTCTTGAGCATCAGATCCTCCATTTAGAGTCTTTGAACCTTTAGAAGTATTCCAATGGAAAAATTGTTAGAGCTTACAATATAATACTTTAAGATGTTCTCTAAAGATCCAAAATAAAAAATGCAACATGGCCCTGATGTTCTTAATAATGTCTTTTATTTGAAGTTACATTGTACTATTGTCTTCTTGAATTTCAGGATTGGGTTTTGATGCTTTTTCCAAAAGTGAACAATGATTTCAACAAAAAGCTGTACTGTTTACTCCCAACATCACCAAAACATCCTGTGGGTAGCTAAGGTACCATTAAGAAGCGGGGATTAGTACACGTATCTTCGGCTACAGAAAGATTAATCTAATTATTCCATTTATTACTATTATCAGGAACACTACAGGGTGCTATAGCTCTTTAGCAGATCGTGATTATTCTACTTCTTGAAAAAACAATCAAATTTTAAAATTTATCATTACTGATATTTTATAATTGTAACATTCTAAATTCTAAGTCTAATTGAAAAAGTTTTGTGCCTAGTGAGTAAACAATGGAAGATTCCTATAAATCTCATTCCCTACTAAATGAGAGAAAAAATCCCAACTTCTTTTAAAATGTTGGCTTCTACCTTAAGTAGCTGTCAGTAGTATTCTTTAAAGATATGTTCTGAAATGTTTATGAGTGAAATGGCACATATGGGATTTGCTGTAAAATAATCTCCAGGAGTGGCACAGAGAAAGCTTACAGGGAAGAAAACCGTAATGATCACGTACTGATAAAAGCTAGTTAATGAGGTTGTAGGAAGTTCATTTCTATTTCTGTGTAGGTTAGGGATCTTCCAAAATGTAAAGGAAAAGAAAAAATTTTTAGTAGTAAATACCAGCAGGATTTAACTACTTTAATTTAAACTTAATGAAAAAGAAAAGCAGAAGGTAAGGTTGAACATTTTACTGTATATGCTACACATTCTAATAAATGCTTTATGAGACTTTCCTCATTTAATGTAAGGTAAGGTAGTAATGCTTGGTACCAGAAGTATTTTGGATTGGGGGATATTTGCATATACATAATGAGCTATCCTGGAGATGAGAACTAAGTCTAAACATGAAATTCATTTGTTTCGTTCATACCATATACACATAGCCTGAAGGTAATTTTTATACAATATTTTTAATAATTTGGGGGCATGAAACAAAGCATAGTACATTGAACAATAAGAAAGCAAAAGTATCACTGTCTCAGCCACCCATCTGGACATGTGGTTGTTTAGTATCACCATCATTCCTGACTGAATACACAGTGCTACTGATAACACTCATTAAAGACTTAACAGTTAAAAATATGACATGCCATAAATACAGTGAAAACATATATTTAGGGTAACTCCACAGTAGCATCACCAGCATACGTTTAACAATCATTAAATAGCAGTAATAAAGAATGGCATGCTTTCAATCTCCACCTACAGTGCTGTGTTCGGATAAAAAGGTTACTGTACAGTATTTTTTTTTCTTAATCAGAAACATCAGACGCAATTGAGGGACCAGGAAGTGGGTCTGCTAAGGATGAGGAGACAGTAGGCTGAATAGCACTTTTTAAAATGTCTCCTCCAGCTCACCTCTAATCCTAGCACTCTGGGAGGCTGAGGTGGGTAAACTGCTTGAGCTCAGGAATTGAAGACCAGCCTGAGCAACAGTGAGACCCTGTCTCCACTAAAAAACAGAAAAACTAGCCAGTCACTGTGCACGCTGGTAGTCTGAGGCAGGGCAGGAGGATTAATTAAACCCAAGAGTTTGAGGTTGCTGTGAGCTGTGATGATGCCACAGGCACTCTACCCAGGGTGACAGAGTAAGACTCTGTTTCCAAAAAAGAAAAGTTTTCTTTAGAGTCATCTGCCTCATTAACAATGTTTGTCTTAGAAAGTCTCTCTTGGATTTTAGAAACTGACATGATTTATTTTTCTGTTGTAAATGCATGCTGATCTAGGCCTTCAATAAGCCTATCACACGTTTTTACCAAGCCATGTACAGGTACTTTTTCTGCAGTATTAAAATAAAATTATTTATCATACTTATTTTTTAAAAGTTCTGGCAAACAGTTAAAAAACTGGCCTCAATTATTTTTTTTGCCACATACCTGTTTGTTCCTTTTCTAGCTTTTTGTTTGGCCCTTTCTTCCCTTGATCTTTGGTTTTATTCGCTTCCTCATGCTGTCTTTGTTCAGCAAGAGATTTATTCAGCACTTGTGTGATCACGGAATCTCCTTCACCAACCAAAAACATGTTCTTAAACTTGTTATACAACATTGTAGACTTTTCCATGATAACCTGACTAACTTTGAATCGCCGTATCTGAGAAAACAATATACATTGATAATTGTTTTCCTAATTTATTTAAACCAAGTAATGAGAATAATTTTTAAATCTATGTGACTTGAATTCACTTACTTTTTTCAGTGTAGTAATCATCTCTGTGTGTTTTTGAGCTTGTTGCATTGTGACCTGAAGTGAAGCAAGTTCATCCAAGGCCTCAATGCATCTGTTCACATCCTTCATGACAAAACAGTAATTTCGTAACTGTTAATTATCACAACATACATAATCTGTTTAATCTGTTTATAAAGATCACTTTTAAAATCTCAAATAAGGCAGTACAAAATAACCAGTAATTGTCCCTTTTATCGTGAATCTAGATACTTATAAAATCATGTGAAAAAATAAAATATGAAGCTATAACTGCAGCACTGTATTTTTAAATGAGGTCAAACACTTACAAGATTATCAATTTTGAGTGAGTTTTTTATCTCAGCATGTATCCTTTGAAGTCGAGAATCCATTGATGTTTCTATAAATTAAAATATGTGAAAAACATTAAATAGTTTTCCTAAACCACTATTTCTGTATTGTCTAAGCAAAGTATAATGGAAGGAATTGGTGAATTTTAAATAAAAAGTGTTCTTAGTAGTCTTCACTAAGAAGCTCATCTATAAGAATAATAACTAAGAATAATAAAGAAGTTAGCACCATCTGTAGTATCTGGTTTAGGAAAGCAACATGCAGGATAAAAGCATAAAATCACCATCTAGCTGCTTTTCTTTCTAATGTGCAGTCTTCATCCAATAGTGAACTCTTCTATGCTCCATTACCTAAACACCTGGTTTCCTTAACATATTTAACCAAGGAATTTGTCAAAATATGGGAAAGCATCCAGCAGTTTTTATTTACCAAAGTTACAAAAATCTGACACCGTCAAATAATGAACATTACAGTTAATAAAGGCAACTCTTAACAAGTTCACCTAATTAGGCAATTTATATGAAATCCATCAGGGATTTGCAAACGTGTACTTGTAGGAACACAAAATGAGACTCTAAAACCAATACATAAAAAGTATTTATGTAATTTCCTTTCTTTGTATAATTTTATACATCTTAGAAAGTGAAATAACTAACCTCGCTTCTTCTCCACTTTCTTAACTTCTGGCTTCTTTCCTTCATCTTTAGTCTGCCTATCAAATGTTAACACAAATATTTCAAAACATTGGAACTTTGTGACTATGATACTAAATGCCCACAATCCCTCATGTTAACAGCTAGAAGCTTTTTCCCTTAAAATAGTAAGATTCTTAGACTAGGCCATAAGGAATTGATTATAGTTCTTACAACTGGCGTTTCACAGCACTAGTATAAGCAAAACTCACATTCACGTGCCAAATTAAATCAGCAATTTTTCAGTAACATCACAAATAGTATGATCTTAAGCTGTCTTGGTGAAATTTTGCTTTCCAACATTAAATAGTGTGATACTAAAAGACCAATTTCAAGGTCACTGGACAAACATACCACAATGGAAGTACAATACCCATAAATAACAGATTCTACATATCAATTTAAAAGCAACACGTCAAAACAGACCAATCTTATTGTCTTCCCACATCTCCAAAGAGATCTATAGATAATTGAGGGCTTTTGAATAAGCTACAAGTTTAGATATACAAGATGATACTATCATACATATTTAAAAAAATTTTTTTGGCCAATGTATCAAACTTAAATGACATCCACTAACATTTACTACCGTTTCTCAAATGAAAAAGCACCATTTTAATGTAAAACACAAAAATAACCACTAAAATTGAAATTTTAATAATTTCTACTACCTTGGCTTGGCAGTCAGGCCATATTATGAACCAATTGAAATAGACAAGAACAAAAAAATATCTAAAATTCAGGTTTTTTTAAAAAAAACTTTATTTTAAAATTTTGGTTACAGTTTCATTTTTTTCTTAACAAGTCTACTATTTTATCTCTCAGGATAAAAAAACAATTAAGATTCTAAAGAAACAACAAAGGAATGTCAAGGGAAGGGCACAATTGCCCCATTCTCAGGTGTAGGTGTTATTCCAGTTTAATACCTAGCTTTAAAACAAAATGTATTTTTATATTTTCTAAATGAAATAATGTTACAACCACCACCACCTTCTGAGTTTGTTATAACTTTCAGACACAAAGTTTCATTTTAAGTTTGGTTAAAAAAACAGGAATGATGGCCAACCTTAATATGTAGTGTGTACCTTACAGGAAATTTTGTTAACAATCATAACACAGTTATAATGCCATTAATAATGAAGTCCTCAATTTAAAATCTGGAACATTCTTCCATCAAGGGGGGGGAGGGGTTATTCAGTCCAATGAGTCTGTCTCAAGATCTTCATCTCTTGTTTGTTCCACTTGTATTCTCTTTTCAGTAACTGGATTAATGCTTTGAGCCCAAAATGAGATATATTTTTTATTACTGTAGATTACATGTTGTTTGGCTGGGAATACAATACAATAAACTTTATTTTGCATAATGCATTTCACACAAGCTGCATCTGAAATGCTTTACAGAGCAAAACTGTCCAAGTACAAAGTTTTGTAATAACAGAAGAAGGAAAGAAAACACAAATATTAGAATTTGAGAAAGTTACATTGGAGGACATTCAAAAGAAACTGAAATACATAAAGATAACTTTGAGATACTGAAGAAGGGTTGGGCTAGCAACAACTAATTTTTTATCTTAATTTTGGGAGTACAATAAAGTTAAAAGCAACAAACAGTCCAACAACTTTTCAGTGAAAAGATAGAAAAGGATAGGTGACAAAAAATAATCTTTACAGAGGTGGCCAAAGTCTGACAGATCAGAGGGAGTAACATTTCAAAGCTTTAGATCAACTTTTAAATTACTCCCTGAAGCAGCTAAAACTGCTTATATATCCTCCAAACTACGAAGAGTGAAATGCTATTATTTGTAAAGAAAGATTTTTGGTTTATGAATGTACTATATAAAGAAAAAAGCACGAAAATCATTCAAGAATAGTTTAGAATTTCACTGCTCATCATTTAACTATGTCTTAGTGACCCAGAGCATGTTTTGTGTATCACCTCATTAAAATAAATTTAGTCTAAATGTAAGACACTCAATAAGGAAAGAAAAAAATTTTAGAGAAAGAACTCAGAAGTGACTAGTCTAAACATATCTAGGAAAAATGTAATGAAGACATGAAGTCTAGTCATCATTGCTATTTACTTTTCCTTCTGGTAATAAAATTATTTTATTTTATATAATAAAGGGAAAAGAAATTCCCCACGGCAAGTACTATCTCCAAGTATCAAAACGTAGAGCAAACAACTTTGAAATTGATTCATATTGCACACATACAATGTATACCCTGTCAGCCTTTTTTACCGGCTTCCTGGGGTTCCAAATGTGCTTTTGTTATTTTTGCTGGTCTTTAGGGGGAGGCCTGCTGGTGGTATGACAGATAACGGTATTTCCTGCATTCTTTCTCCACCAACAGATTATCAACACTCTTTCTATATGTAGTATATTACACAAATAAACAGTAGAGGATGAGTACATTTCCTGGGAAGCCACTAACAAACCCTATCTGTACTTTCAGTTTTAATTCAAAAATTCACAAGGTGATTGCCTCAGTGAATTTCATCCTCTCAGAAAAGAAAGAAGCCTGAAATATGATTATCATCATATACAGAAGATGTTTCTAACACATGGGAAAAGTCACTTCTTCAAAAGGCTTCATGAAGTCTGGAAAATGAAAGTCTATTAAGTCTATTGTTTAAAAATTTCATGCTAGCCTGAAAAAGAACCCAAAATGTAGAATAAAAAAATACTTACTGCTCAGTTTCCATTTGTTCCTCCTGCTTGCGTTTCCGATCTGCTGCTTCTTTCTCATGTTGGCCTTTCAGCATATTCCTTCTGTGAGCAGCCTGAAAGTTTCTCCCACCCTTTCGCTTCTGTTTTGAGAATTAGGATGGATTTAGCTTACTGGTGACTAGTGCTTATATAATTAGTCTTGGGAGAAAAGAAGCAACTGGGTTTTTTTAAGGGACATATATTTAACAACTTAAAAAAAAAATCTTTGGATTACAGCACCATCTCTGGTTTGCAAATTTAACTTTTCCCTTGACTGTAGGTTAATAATCTGTTTTCTACTCTGCTTTAAGAGCTATTATCTTTTTTTAAAAATCAGTGGTTCTCAACCTGTGGGTCATGACCCACAGGAACTGTATTAAAGACTCATGCATTAGGAAGGTTGAGAACCACTGTTTTAAATGAAGTATGTCAGGCTATTTGCCACTATACAAGTGATACGACTTGAGTACTCACAAGCACACTACTCAACCTTTCCAGTTAAAAATTTGGCTTCTATTTGCATGACCTGGATCCATACATCTCTAAGGCTATACAGAAAATTTGTGGGGTTTCTACAGAAAAAGATACACAGCTTTAATAAGATTTTTCAAACCACTATTGCATCCAAAAAAAGTTACTATTGAATGCACAATAAAAATAACAAATATCTGTTTATAAACTACTCTTTGTTTTTACATTTGCCTTAGTCTCCTACCATTTCAAGATAAGTTTGATTATTGTCAATGTATTTATTATATATGGTATTTAATTTCCAGATCATAACTAAAAAAGTTATGATAAACCAAGAATAAAGGAAATAAAGGAAATTTTCAAATACATTTTTTAACATAGATAATTAAGGTCTATTCAAAAAGGTAAAGGAATCCAGTTGAAGACATTTACAAAAATCGTGAAAGCTTACTGAGTAGATTAAGAACCATGTAAGATTAAAAATAAAACATGTTTTATGTAATATTTAAATTTCCTACCTTTTCACCTTCTTGATCATCTCCTTCTTCTTCAGAATCAGAGGTTGATGTAACCCCTGGTTTAACTAAATTTTTCCTTTTTGACTCAACTTCTTTCTTCCCCTCTTTTTTGTCTGGCTCTTTTCTTGGCTTATCTTCTTCCTTCTGGGCCTCTTCATCCTTTTTAAGCTGCTTTTTAGGTTGTTTTTCCTCTTGCCCCTTTTTTTTACTTTTGTCTTCTTCAATAACCCTGTTTTACAGAGTCCAACAATGGAAAATGAGCTTCTACACATAATTAATATACCTGTCATTCAACTATACTCTCCTAGTCAACTAAGTATTTTAGATAGTAATAAGTATTATAGACTTTTTTATTTAAAGGTGAATCTAAAACATCTTTAAGCAAAACGAAAGTGTCTTAATCATCCAGTAATAAAAAGGAATCCTATAACAGAACATCTTTTTGGTATAAATTAGAAGATATAAAATTATAGTGGCATTAGGTTAGCAGAAAGTGGATTTTTATAATATGATTCATTTACTCAAAAGAATAAGGTAAGTAGTACCATCTACATGCCAAGGCAATGTTCTTGACTCTGAGGATTCAGCAGTCAAGGTCTTGCAGATGAGATCTCTGGCTCTTATGGAGCTTATTATATTTTACTATTTGTTAAGAATTATGTTTAAAAGGCAGACACACACACACACAAAAAAGAACTGCAGAAGTGAAATCATTTTAGAACTTAAAAGAAATATTCTTTGAAGGGTAAAAGGGTTCCAATATAAGCACATAATGGGAAACATATAACCAATAAAGCAAATATCAGATCCCTACTGGATTTTATAGACATTAAAGCAACCACTTTCTCTAAATTCCTCAGTAAAGCTAATTACTGCTGGATAATATTTATGCAAATTAGTACAGTAGAAATAGGCTCAAGAAGAATCATCAAACAAGACAAATGCTAATCACAGTTATTTTTGGAGGATATATATTCAACAATTTTACAAAGAAATATTTCAAGTTTGAAGTTTAGACAAACTTTTAAAAACTATAACCTCATACGAGCCACAAGGAATTTCATTGAGATTTTCATAAATTATGCAATTAAATCAATGATTTTTTTTTAATATGGAACACGTCATGAATTTGCATGTCATCCTTGCACAGGGTCATGCTAATCTTCTCTGTATTATTCCAATTTTAGTATATGTGCTGCTGAAGTGAGCACAGTTTTGAGACGGAGTCTCCCTATGTCACCCTTGGTAGAGTGCTGTGGCATCATAGCAACCTCAAACTCTTGGGCTTAAGCAATTCTCTTGCCTCAGCCTCCCAAGTACCTAGGACTACAGGCACCTGCCACAACACCTGGCTATTTTTTATTGCATTGTCATTGTTTAGCTGGCCTGGGCCAGGTTTGAACCCGCCAGCCCCGGTGTATGTGGCCAGCACGCTAACCTCTGAGCTATGGGAGTCAAGCCTAAATCAGTGAATTTGAGAGCTGGAAAAGCCTTCAAATTCTTCAGTTCAACTCCTTCTATTTGACAAATGAGAAAATGATGTGACACAAGATCAAATAAACCCAGTATCTTAATTCCAGATCTAATGACTTCCTTCCAGAGAAGTGTTTCCTTGAACATTTAAAACAAATTGGAAGAGAAAAAAAATTCATTTTGCCTCTTTAGAAATTTTTTGTCACAATTATCATTGGATGTTTGTCACCTGATGTCTTACATGCTTCATCTTTTAGTAAATTAAAGAAAAAATACAGAAGAAAAACAATTTCTTAAAATGGGAACAGTCTAAAAATATTTCTGAGGCTCTTCAATAATACTGATCAATTATTTTCCCAGTATGGAAGGAAACAGCTATTTAAAATACAAATACACTCTGACTCAGCAAATCTCCTTCTAGCAATGTATTCTAACCAATATATTTATACATATACAAAACAAATAGATGACAATGTTTTAATTTCTTTCTTTCTTTCTTTTTTTTTTTTTAATTCACTCAAGCTGTGGTGAATTCCAGCTCAACACAGCCTGGAATTCCTGGAGTTAATCCAAGTGATCCTCCTGCCTCATCCTCCATAGTAGTTAAGACTACAGACCAGTGCCACACGCCTAAAGTTTTCAATTCTTATAAAGATGCCTTCTATGTTGTCCAGTCAAGTCCTAATCTCCTGGCCTCAAGCCATCTTCCCACCTCAGCCTCCCAAAGTGCCAGGATTACAGGTATGAGCAAGTATACTCAACCCAACAGCTAGTTTTTAAAAAGTGGTTTTAGGCACATATTTTAAAAATCATGTGGTCTTAAGAAAAGAGATTATTTCATTATTTATTTATTTTTTTTTTGGTCCAAAGTTTCTTGAAGAGTATCAAAACAAAAAATTCTCATGAATATAATTATCAGTGCTTGGCTCGGCGCCTATAGCATAGTGGTTACAGTGCCAGCCACATACACCAAGGCTGGTGGGTTTGAAACTGGCCCAGGCCAGGTGGACAAGGATGACAACTGCAACAAAAAATAGCCAGGCACTGTGGCTGGCACCTGTTGTCCCAGGTACATGGGAGGCTGAGGCAGGAGAATCACTTAAGCCCAAGAGTTAAGAGGTTGCTGTAAGCTGTGACACCATGGCACTCTACCAAGGGCAACATAGTGAGACTCTGTCTCAAAAAACAAATAATATGTTAACCAGTTTGATGAGAGTATTTCAAAATGTATATGAAAACAGTACACTGTACCCCATGACTGCAATAATGTACACAGTTATGCTATAAGAAATAAAAAAAGAATAATAATTATCACTGCTTGCTACAAATGAGTCTTTCCACAATGGTCCTTCTTGCCACCTTCCATTACACACAAACTTGTATTAACTTCTCTTTTTAGTATGTCAAGAAACATTAAGAAGATTGTATTTTGTAAATTTGTCAAATCTTTTAATATACATTAACACAAGTAAAGACAACAAACACAACACCAAATACCTCAGCAGTTTGAAACAAATACTTTTACTTTATAAAAGGACTGAGGTGGTTTCAGCTCTTCTGGCCTCTATATTCTGCTGTCTTGTTATTTTATACCCATTGTGGAAAAGTAGTCACTAACTGATAAGTGCTGTTCTCATAAAGACCATTAGTCTCAAAAGAGCTTATGTAGTTTAGCTCTGAACTCCACTCTTTGTGTGCTCAGATACACAGCCAACATCTGTCTTACATACAGCAATAATAAGAAATAAATGTTATAAGCCACTGCTATTTTTAGGTTTGTCTACTGCCTCAACAAAAAGCTCACTAACAGAGAAAATAAGAACAAAAACCTAAAACATATGTCAATGGCTTTGGAGCTGGGAAATCAGAAACCTTAACATTATTACACAATATGTAAAACTGGTGAACTAGTATAACTTGAAAGAAGAAAAATGTATTCAGTGAAATTGTGGCTTCAGGTGAAAAGGTTTCAAGATAGAATGTTCGTAGTTGAGTTGACTGTTACCAAATAAATTTGGTTAAGTGTCAGAAGAGATGAGTTCAAAAAAGAAAGCCTATTTTCAAGAAAGAATGTAGGAATTTCAAATTGAGACACAGCCTGGGGTCAAAGATCCAAGTAAGGGTATAGCCACCAGGCCTTAACAATTCAAATTGGGCTGCTTTAATCCTTTAGATGGACAAATGATTCCTTAGAGATGGTTTCTCAGGAAACCTACATAGCTCAAAATATCTGTATCTGAGAAAGTCTTATGAATAAGACCACTGCACAAAAAGCTTACTAGAATTAAATACACAATGAAGTATTGTATGACCAAAAAAGATACCAGATTATATCAAGAGAAAGTGAATCCTAAAGAAGAACCGTGGCCCTCAAATCCCTAGGGTCTGAAAGCAGGTTGAGAAAGCTGCTCAGCAAGATGGCAATATTTCCAACAACGTTTTCATATTCAACTAAGGATGATCCTGAAAAAAATGTAGAAAACTTCCAGA
Source organism: Otolemur garnettii (assembly GCF_000181295.1). Classification (NCBI taxonomy): domain Eukaryota; kingdom Metazoa; phylum Chordata; class Mammalia; order Primates; family Galagidae; genus Otolemur; species Otolemur garnettii. The sequence continues at coordinate 12,098,895 of NW_003852401.1, read as the reverse complement.
GGCATCAAAAGCCATGGAGACAAATGAACTGGGAAGGGTACTCTCAAGAAAAACTGGAGCCTGGCTCGGCGCCTGTGGCTCAAGCGGCTAAGGCGCCAGCCACGTACACATAAGGTGGCGGGTTCGAATCCCCAGCCCGGACCGGCCAAACAACAATGATGGCTGCAACCAAAAAATGGCCAGGCGTTGTGGCGGGCGCCTGTAGTCCCAGCTACTTGGGAGGCTGAGGCAGGAGACTCGCTTGAGCCCAGGAGTTGGAGGTTGCTGTGAGTGTGATGCCATGGCACTCTACCCAGGGGGACAGCTTGAGACTCCGTCGCAAAAAAAAAAAAAAAAGAAAAACTGGAGCCTAATTAGGGAACATTCATTATATCCAAAACAGAGGGATCTCACAATATTTTCCCACAGAATTTCAGACTTCTTAGGGAATGATGACTGTAAACGAACTCATCTGCAAGTATCTGACTTCTTATTTTCACTACAATTGTTAAACTATGTTGTATTTTGTGCCACTATTTTTCAATCAACAAGTACGTTTTGAGTACATATCATATACAATATGTTTTGACACACATACGTATTTATATTCTATCTAAAATTCCTAAACAACTGATCTTGCCCAGTTCTCTATTATAGATTTTACCCTCCATTATCTAAGTATTTTTATAACTTTATATGCTGAGAAAATGCCTTACTGAAATGATAAATAACCACATATTTTTCTCAATTCCCTATCAATTTTTACTTTAACAAAATTTTTACAGTTTTTCCATAATTTTTAGAAATATCAAAATAGTAATTAACAATAACAAGCATCCTGTAAAAAAAGAAAAAAACAAACAGCAAAACCACAAGATTTAGGCTTGTTTTAAAAGTGAAATGCTGGCCAGGTGAAGTGGTTCATGCCTGTAATCCTAGCACTCTTGAGAGGCCCAGGTGCAAGGATCACTTGAGCTCAGGAGTTAGAGAACAGGCTGAACAAGAGCAAGACCCTATCTCTACCAAAAATTTTTCTCATAGAAAAAATTAGCCAGAGCTGGTGGCACACTTGTAGTCCCAGCTACACAGGAGGCTGAGGCAGGAGAATCACCTAAGCTCAGGAGTCTTAAGTTGCAATGAGGTATGAAGACACTGCATTGTACTCAGGGGGCAATACAGGGAGACTGTGTCTCAATAATAACTATAAAGTCAAATGTCTCATTTATTGCATAATTATACATTAAAAATAAACTCACATGTCACTTTCTGAAGGACAAGGTTGTTTCACCATTTTGGGTCTGCCTCTTGGTTTTGGAATCTTGACTTCTGTAGCTAATATTCACATGGGGAAAGAAGTTATCAGTAACTACTGGTTTCCCTTTAAGATGCAAAGCTCATAAAAATTACTAATGATATACACTATATAAGAATATTGGTGGCTTATTGCAGATACAATTACCCATAAATTTTAAAAAATAAACCTCTCTCCATGGTTCAAATAAGCAATAAAAAGGTAGATTAATAGAGTAATTTTCAATTTGTCCTTAGTATGGTTGAGAGACCTTAAAAACATTTTTAACTGTCATTTTAATAGGACTTTGTCACAAAAGTGAACTTTAGAATATATATATATTTAAAGTACATTTAAAGTACACTTTAAAATATACTTTAGAATATATATATTTAAAGTGCATTTAAAATATACTTACACGTTTTGGAAGTTTTTATCAGATTCACCAAGTTTCCTAACACCATTAATTTGTTCTTACAACATTAAATTCTAAAATGTTATGTAAATAAATTCTCGATTCTCTTTGTTTTCTGGGTATTACTCATCTTACCCCATATATTAGGAAGAATTCTATTATGAAGCAGGAAAAAAACCTGGCTCTGTTTTGGTTAATTTTCTTTATATAAGGAAGAGCCTTCTGAAGTATTTCTAATTTGCCAAAAAAAAAAACAGCTGTCATTGTTTAACTGGCCCAGGTTGGGTTCAAACCCACCAGCCTTGATGCATGTGGCCAGCACCACAACCACTGTGCTATGGGTGCCAAGAAAATGTTTTTAATAGGCAATGCTGAAGAGAGCTGCATATTGTAAATATCCTTATAAAGAAAAGAGTGCAAAAACTTAAAATATGAAAGGTTTTATCAAATACTTTCTCATTCTCTCATTATGACTGCATTTAGAAAGCTTATGATTTCATTAGAGGTAAAATAAATCCATTATTCATGGTAATTTAAACTTCACTACAGCCTTATTTGCCATTATTTAGGGAAAATACAATGGTGACAGAACAATGTGAAAAAGTTACACACACTTATTTCAAATCTAAATACTTTGTTTCATCAAATAGAAACCTTAATGTTTATCTCCACTGAAATTTGTATGTTACACATACTGAATTACTTATATACATCATTGCAAAATATTTCAGGTAAGAACACTGTGTAACAGATTAAAATATTAATCACAAGCCAAAAAATATTTAAACATCAATAATCCTACCTGCAGGTCGTCCTCTTTTAGGGCTCACTTTTAGATTACCAGATGCTGTTGCTGTTGTCACTACTCCTGCCTCCTCGGTCTCTACTTGTTTTTCTGCCTAAATTACAAAGACATCATTAATTTATTTAAGCAAATTAACAGGCACTTCAAAGTTTAACACAATGGCAAAAATATGCCAATCTTTGATAACATGAGTTTAATATAAGCATTAACTTGTATTATTCAACAACTGGTTCCTCAAAGTAACATCCTCATCCTTAGTTTATAATTCCAGTGAATGAGTCATTAAAAAAAACAAAAATTAAATTTAAAAAATTCTGTCCAAAAAGATCAGTTGTAAAAATAAAGTAATATTCTTGATGCAATATTTGGGCTGTTAAGTATAATGCCATTATGCTACTGCTACATTGGTATTTCTAATTCTCTAACTTTGTTAATATTACATACGTTTTACTTCCAAATTGAGATCAATATCCAATGTTCTCTCCTAAGAATTATTAACAGTAGAGAGTAAGGAATCCCAATGATCCATTTCCCTCTGATGATTTCTAGTATGACTTTCCTGAAGGGAGATAACGCCCCCAAATGAGAACCAGTGTTACAGATTTAAGCATTAGAATGGAACAAACATTAAGAACCACAAATAAGAAAATAGATTGCCAACATGAGGCAGTATTTTGTACTGATCATAACTGCAAAGGGAAGACAGAAACTCAAACAAAGACAAAAGGATGGCAGGACCACTAAAATCTACTTCCCCACTCACCTATTAGAGTTCAGCATTATAGCAACAAAAACAGAAAGCATCCAAAAACATGTACAATCCAAATGCACTGATAAAAAATTAAAAACTGTTTTAAGAATTTTTTTTTTCCAGAATAAGCCCAGACCATCAAACAAGTGAAGCTTCAACAAATAAAGTCGTCTCCAACAGCAAGAAAAACTATACAGTTTACTCAAAGCTTATTCTGCCAGTGGGGCTGGGGATGGAAATGGGTGGAAAGGGCAAAATCATGGAGGGCCTGGGGAGGGGCTAGAGTAGGACAGGGTCACAGAGTCCTGACCATCAGAGTGGGGCTCCCTGTGTCCTGCACACTCTATCAGGTGTATGTGTGTGGAGGGGGGCAACTCTCCCTTGTGTGTGAGAATAAGAACTGCTTTTTAATCAATAATCTGATTTGTAAACTTAATTCCTAGAGTTGGTAAGGATGTGGAAATTCATTCATACATTGACTACTGATCAATAATGATGACCAAAACTCATCTAAGGTAACCCTTAAATTATTCTCAGAGAACACTATAAAAATTCCTCCCTAAACATTAACTCATATTTTATTTCTATAATTTATGAATTTACAGACCATCTGGCCCTGCCCTAATCCTGACTTAACAGGTTAAAACCAGGCATTCTGTGTTTTTGTAAAGCTTTCCACGTACCAAAGGTTAAGAACCCAAGGCAGAAGTTCTCTAAAATTTGGTTCAAACTGAATAGTTCACTGGGTGCAGTTGCCACAGCACTCTACTGAGGGTGACAAAGTGAGACTCTGTCTCAAAAATAAATAAATAAATAAAAGGAGCTATCAAACTGAATAGTGCAAAAAAATCCAAAACAAAACAAAAAACCTCTCTTTACTTACATTTTCTGCTTTTAAAAATAAATCAAAACATCCACTAAGAACCACAGGTAAAATGAATGTTACTGAGGGACCAAAAAGTGACAAGTTCATCAATAATTAGTACAATAAATAAAAATGGGCTCAGTGCCTATAGCTCAGTGAGTAAGTAGGGTGCCAGCCACATACAAGGCTGGTGGGTTCGAGCCCTGCCCAGGCCAGCTAAACAATGACAACTGCAACCAAAAAATAGCCAGGCATTGTGGAAGGTGCCTATTAGAGTCCTAGCTACTTGGGAGGCTGAGGCAAGAGAATTGCTTAAGTCCAAGAGTTGGAGGTTGCTGTGAGCTGTGATGCCACAGCTCTCTACTGAGGGTAACACAGTGAGACAGTCTCAAAAAAAAAAAGAACAAAGAAAAAAATGTATTAACACAAATACTAAGCAAAAGATCCGCTCTACCATGGATGTGTGCTCATGACTGTTATAGCAAAATCACAAGTTAAAAGAATTCCTCATGAAAATAAAATCGAAGATACATAATACACACACACACACATACTTTTTTCCCCAGGGAAAAAAAGATTAAGCTGTATGAAGTATACATATATTTATCTATTTATTAATTTATTTTGAGACAGAGACTCATCATGTCGCCTTCGGTAGAGTGCCTTGGTGTCACAGCAACCTGAAACTCTTGGGCTCAAGCAACCCTCTTGCCTCGGCGTCCCAAGTAGCTGGGACTACAGGCGCCCGCCCAACACCCGGCTATTTTTCCTTCCAGTTATTTGTTGTTTAGTTGGCCAGGGCCAGGTTCAAGCCCACCAGCCTCAGTGTATGTGGCTGGCGCCATAACCACTGTGCTAAGGACGCCAAACCCATACATTTATCTTAAATGCAAATATTCTAAACTCTGACTACAGATTCATTTCTTCCATATTTTACTTGATCTGAGACTTTTAACCTTTCGACTCATTTTCTCCCCCATTTATTACCCTATTTTATAGCCCTACTACCTTCCCTGATCTAACCTAAAGCCCTCCCAACTCACACACAAACCTCATGGGACAACTGTTCAAACGCATTCTCAAGACCTTTTCATGTTAAGTTTTTCTGAGCCTGTCCCACAAATCCCAAATAGATAAATACTATTCAATTCTGCCTTCTCTGTTCTATTATTCACAGCTGCTGAATCCTGCTGGGGGGAAAAAAAACCTAAAACTGCACAAACATGCAGTTCATGTTTTATGTTCATTCATTTTATGCAGTCTCATTTCGGATTTTAAACCCATTCACTAATCTTTTACCTTGCCTTATCAGGCCCTCTTCCTCTCCCATTAACTGCTATCATAAACATTCAATCCATTTCTCTGTCTTGTACCACACCTGAAGTATTGCTTTGAATTGAGAGAAGGGAGACATGGAGACCAGTAAAAGGGAATTCCTTTGATTTCCAACTCTCCCAAGAAATTTATTTTTTTGAGACAAGGGGTTGGTTGCCCTGTTGCCTGGGCTAGAGGCACTATCAACACAGTTGACTACAACTTCTAAGTTCCAGACTCAAGCAAGCCTCCTACCTCTGCCTCAGCCTCCTATGTAGCAGTGACCACAGGTGTGTGTGCTACTATACCCAACTAATTTTTCTATTTTGTGTAGAGACATGGGTCTTGCTATGTCCCTTGGTCAGGCTGGCCTAAAACTCCTGGCCTCAAGCAATCCTCCTGCCTTGGCTTCCCAAAGTGCTAGGATCGTAAGCATGAGCCACCACACACTGCTCTGAAACACACCTGAACCTAGCTAAACTTTCATTGCACCCTAAAATTATGCTGTTGATCGAAGAGTAAAAAAAAAGAATACATTTACTGTGCTCTGAACTTCTTTCAAAATAATTCACGATCTTAAAAAATTTTTGAGGCACACCTAAGATCCTCTCATGGCATACCAGTGTGTCACGGCACAGTGGTTGAAAAGTCACTGGTTTATAGCCTCTTTTACTCCTTCCCTTCAACATTAAAGTCTATCTCTTCCTTCCTGTTAAGTCAATACCTTCAAAGTTGCCCTCCCTTCTCTCTCAACTAGCATATGCTTCTTACATAAGTTATATGGACTCGGCTGGCGCCTATAGCTCAACCGGCTAAGGCGCCAGCCACGTACACCTAAGGTGGTGGGTTTGAATCCCCAGCCCGGACCCGCCAAACAACAATGACGGCTGCAACCAAAAAATAGCCAGGCGTTGTGGCGGG
>NW_003852401.1:12080292-12091420 GCF_000181295.1 Otolemur garnettii | reverse complement strand
CGGCACTCTACCCAGGGGGACAGCTTGAGGCTCTGTCTCAAAAAAAAAAAAAAAACCTGCTATAAGGTCTTTGTCCTTCCAATCTCATTGCCAGCACCTTAGAAAAGCTTTTCCTAACACTGTTACCAAGTCATAACCCCCTATTTTAACCTTCTTGCTTTACGTACTTACAATGATAACAAAGACCTTTTTCTCTGCTAAATTCCATAGCTGTGCCAGTCAAATTAGAACTAAAATTCTGAATACATTTTTGCAGTGAACTGGTCTCACTGCCCCAATCCAGTCCCATTATTCACACTATTTTTTTTTTAAAAGAAGGCATCTAAAATCTTTTATGATTTAATAGCTTCCCATCACTTCCCTGAGTTCCAATTCTTCAGGTCAACAATAGAAGTTTTGGTAACCATTTCCATTATAATTTATGGTCTAATAATATTGAAATGCAATACTCAAAATGCTTGATATGACATGTCCTTTATGCTTCTCCATATATACTATTCAAATTACCTCACATCTTTCCCCTTATCTGACAAAATTCTGCCTTTTAACATCTTGTTGAAATTATCACATCCCCTCCCACATACACCCCACAAAGGATAAAAAGCCACTGTAATTATTTTCATATTATACTTCCTCATAAAATATTATAGTTTTCTTTGTATCTCTGGCATATAACAATAGTTGGAGACATAAACATGTGGAAAGGAAGTGTGAACAAAACTTTGTAGAGAGGGAGAAAGTCATGTTAATTAAAACCCTACTCTATCTAGTCTTACCACTGTCACTCAGTTATTTCACACAACAATGTTATGAAGTAACAATAACATGATAAAAGACACTTATCTAGCACTTAGCAGTATTTAAGTACCAGAATTATAAACATTCTACATGTGTTAAATTAATCATTTAATACTCAACAATCCTATGTACTGCTATCCATTTTACTGAGAAAACAACAGAGTCATTAAGTGAATGAAAACTGGTGCATCTTATTTCCTTTAACACTGAACTTATCTTAAGGCTGCCACTGTACCATGAAGAAACACACAGTGGTGCTAACTACATACCATAACTCACTCCTTAAAAAATTAAACAGTTTAGGGTGGCGCCTGTGGCTCAAAGGAGTAAGGCACCAGCCCCATATGCCAGAGGTGGCGGGTTCAAACCCAGCCCCAGCCAAAAACTGCATAAAAAAAAAAAATTAAAGAGTTTAGAATAAAAGGTTAAGTTTAAATAAGGCTTCATTATCTCTATCTTTCCTCACTCCAACTAAAATAAATTTCTTTTTTTTTTTTTTTGAGCCAGAGCCTCAAGCTGTCCCCCTAGGTCGAGTGCAGTAACATCACAGCTCACAGCAACCTTCAACTCCTGGGTTCAAGCGAGTCTCCTGCCTCAGCCTCCCAAGTAGCTGGGACCACAGGTGCTCGCCACAAGGCCTGGCTATTTTTTGGTTGCAGCTGTCATTGTTGTTTGGCAGGCCCAGGCTGGATTGAAACCTGCCACCTTAGGTGTATGTGGCTGATGCCTTAGCGACTTGAGCCACAGGCGCCAAGCCTAAAATAGAATTCTTAATGTAATTACCTTTCGCTTTCTCCCTCTTCTGGCAGCTTTTGGGGTTATGTCAATTGCTTTAGTCACATCCTAAAAAAAAAAAAAAGAAAGAAAGAAAGAAAGAAACAGTGAAAAAGTTACAGTAAGACTGAGAGAAACTTTCTTAAACTAAAAGTCACAAGCACAGTTTGGTAAAAGTACAGGGGAAATCTGTTTTGCTTTTCTGAATTTCAAAATTATAAACATTAGAAGTCTTAATATTACAAAGTAAAAGTAACAGGCAGTTGTCTTCATCTGTAAAAATGTTTTCACTCTAAGATCCAATACAAATTAGTCATGTTTGCTAATATATCAAGGAAACTTGTCTATTTAAATTTATAAAACCACTTTTTCTATAGTAGAATCCTGATTTTAGGAACGTGAATTTCAAAAGGGGACTGAGACTTTGGAGATCATCTAACAGTCATTTCCTGAGGCCTAAAAGGGCTAAAGGAGTAATCCTCACTCATAATCACATAGTGAGTCAGAAATCAACCTCCTCTGCTTTAAAAATATCCAGTCTAATGCCCTTTTCCAGTACATCTATCCCACAATATCTTCCTTCAAAAAAATATTCTTAATAACCCACCTGTGAGTTGGACCTCATGTTTTTCACATAAAAATAACTTTGAACAAAAATATCCTTGTGGTCATGTGTAGTGGATTTTGCCTGTAAGCCCAGTACTTTAAGAGGCTGACGTGAATAGACTGCTGGAGCTCCAGAGTTTGAGACCAGCCTGGAAAATATACTGAGAACCTGTCTCTATAAAAAATTTTTTAAAAATCAGTCAGATGTGGTGGCATATGCCTATAGTCCCAGCTATTCAGCAGGCTAAGCTGCAGAACTGCTTGAGCCAGGAGCTATGGCAGGGCCACTGCTTTCCAGAATGGGTGAAAGAGCGAGATCCTGCCTCACAATTAAAAAAAAGAAAAAGAATCTATGCAACTTCAAAATGCATATATTATTTTATAATACTGTATATTTAATATTTATGTAAGGAAATAAGCCCTGAATATTTTCTCATTCATTTTGTAAGTACTTTATTTTTATTTTTTTAGACAGTCTTACCCTATCACCCTGGATAGAGTGCCATGACATTATACCTCATAGTGACCTCAAACTTTTGGACTCAAGATCCTCTCTTGCCTTCGGCCTCCCTAGTAGCTGGGACTACAGGTGCACACCACCACATCCAGCTAGTTTTGTTTTTTTCTTCTACTTTTACTAAAGGCAGGTTATCACTCTTGCTCAGGCTGGTCTTAAGCTCCTGAGCTCAAGCAACCCAATGCCTTGGCCTCCCAGGGTGCTGGGATTACAAGAGTGAGCCATTACACCCAGTTGTTTAAGTACTTAAAGATTACTGAGACGCTGTCTCACAAAAAAAAAAAAAAAAAGAAAAGAAAAATTTCCATTTTGCCACGGTTAACTCATTTTATAATTTCTTTCTTGCAACAAAATGGCTTTATAATACAAGAAAAATGAAACATACCTCATTGCTGGCTTTTTCTTCATGGTCAGTATCTTCTTTTGAAACACTAGTTTCTTTTTCTTCAACTTCAACATCAGATGATGCATTTGATTGTTTAGTTGATGCCTGTGAGTAATCAACTCCATTACTTCCACAAAATAAGGTTTTACTCTAACTTTAAAATTTTCTACTCATAAAAAATCAAAAGCTTGTCTTTAAAAAGTTAGAAAAGTACTCTGATTTCTACTTCATAGAACACTTTTAATGCATACCATTTAAAAATAATTGTAAATGTTACCATTTCTTTCAAAGTCTCATAAGGGACCATCCATATTCCTGGCTTTCAATGCATCCAAGTGAAGCAGCATGAGAGTACAACTACAAAGAATACTTTTTTGATGCTCTAACCAACAAATACTCAACATGATACAAGTTGACTGACCTAGAATAGCACAGTCATATATAACATTCAAATACTATCATTTTCTAGGGAGAGATGCTTATCTATATGCTCTAAGACAAATGGGCTTAGCAAGAATAAATAAAAAACATATATATAAGCTTTATTTATTCTTTAAGAATATATACATATATAAGCTTTATTTAAGGAGTTTGATCTGAATCTCAAACTCAGTTTATGTGCCATTTAGGGATATGTCTCAGCCTGGGAATCACAGAGTACATCAAACCAGCACAATCATTTATACTTCTGGTAAAAGCATTAAGTAATTTGGATTCATGCAGAAATTTCATCATGAAATAAAAAAAATTCCAAGTCTGTATGGTAAAAACTACCTGGAGATTAAGTGAGTAGATAGGAACACAGGATAAATGCTGGGCGATTTGGAGGATGAAAATGACCATAAAAGTGCAATCACAGAAAAGATGATCCAAGAGAAATTACAAAATGTTAGTTTCAGAAAACAATCAATTCTATCTCTTTAGCAAGATATATCCTCCCATTACATAGTCAAGGCAATAATATGAAACCATGCTTCCATTCAACAAATACTCAGTATCTTTCTCACGCATATATGTGGTGGGTACATAGAACATACAACTTCTTTGTTTACAGAACTAATATAATTATCTATGATAGTTATAAACAAGTATAGAAGCAATTGTAATATAGTATGATCAGTCCTACAACAAGTAAGTACTGGGTACTAATGAAGGCACTTATGATCATCTAATACAGCCTTGGAGTACCAATGAAAGATTTATATGTTCCAGATTGAATAGCATTTGAAAAGTTCTCCAAAGTGAGAAAAAGTATGGCCCATGTAATGAACTAAAAAATTTTAAGGCAGAAAATTGCAGAATTTCCAGTATGGTGCTAAATCCTTCTTTAGGTTTACTCATCTCTTCCCAGTTTTTGTGCAAGTCTTAGTAAGAGGACATTCATTGATGAATGAAATAAAATAAATTTTCATGAAGACTTCCTCTCATAGTTGTTTCCTCCTATTATAAAACCTGGTTTGTTTACTTTAAATTATAAGAGTTCTGGGACATCCACATAGGAACATATACATAGTTCAAGAGTGCAATCAAAACAGAAAAATGTTCCTAAATAACACCAATACTAGGCAGGACCAAGGAAAAAATTTCTGATTGTATGATAAAATGATATAATCTCTCTACGAAAATTTAGCATCACATATAAATTAACAAAAACTCTGGAGAGACAGAAAAACAAAAACAAAAGCTGTTCTTCTGGACACTATGTCATATACATAACTCATGTGAGGTTCATATTCAAACACAATTCTATGGATTTACAAATTAAAAAATATAAAAACTTAAGCACACTCCCTCTAAGTTAAAAAACCTAAATTTAGGAGTACAGTACAGATGGCTTGAAATTTAGTGATGTATTAAATAAACTCTCAAATCAGGAATATTTATCTCGGTTTTCTGAGATCTGTTTAACCATTCAAGTAATAATTTTATCAATTTATCTAGACATAAAAGGTTAAGATTCGAACTCACAAATAAGAACAATTTAATTTGAAATTCACAAGGCTTTTAAATTAGTACTTATTTTCCTACAGCTACACTATTATTCCTCCAGGATTGACTAAATACTAAAGTAAATTTTACGTAATATGACTCACCTGTTGACTTGAAAATTTCACTTTTGGATTGTTATCTATTTCCCATAAACCTTCATTAAAACCTTTTCGTTTATTTGGTTTGCCATATTTTTCCTTGTTTTCTGAGTAAGGAAATATATCCTTTGGTCCTAAAAAAGCACTATGAAGAAAAGGGGAGTGTATGAGTGCAAAACAACCTCAAATATATGTTATTAAACAATACTTTATTATGAATCTATATAAAAGGTAGACAAAAATAAATACAATTATATTTAATTTCATACTTTTATTAAATTCATCAATAAGCTCCTAGATCTATAATCCTTTTTTTTTTTTTTGGTGAGACAAGAATCTCACTTTGTTGCCCCTGGTAGAGTGCCATGGTGTTACAGCTCACAGCAACCTCAGACTCTTGGGTTTAAGCAATTCTCTTGCCTCAGCCTCCCAAGTAGCTGGGACTATAGGTGCCTGCCACAATGTCTGGCTATTTTTTTGTTATAGTTGTCATTGTTGTTTGGCAGGCCTGCAAGGGGATTTGAACCTGCCAGTCCTGGTGTATGTGGCCAGTGCCCTACCCGCTGATCTACAGATACCAAGCCTATTTACTTTTTTTGAGGCAGGGTCTTGCTTTGTTGCCCAGGATACACTGGTGGTGTGATCACAGTTCATTGCAGCATGAAATTCCCGGTTACAAGTAATCCTCTCTCATCTGTCTTCTTAGTAGCCAGGACTACAGGTGTGCACCACCACATCCAGCTGAAATTTTTTATTTTTTGTGAGACAAGATCTTGCTATGTTGCCCAGGGTGTTCTCAAACTCCTGAGCTCAAGTAATCGTCCTACCTTGTCCTCTCAAAGTGCTAGAATTACAGGTGTGAGCCACCTTGACCAGCCTATTTATTATTGTTTATATTAAATTAAAATTCACTTCTAGCATTCTTACTGTTTTTGCTGCACTTTCATCTTTGTTGGACAATTTTATCTTTTATTTTGGTAAAATGTCACATGGGTGTATCATTAGAAAACAGAAGTCAATTATACAGTCTGTGCATGATTTGACAAACAGATGCTTGCTGACCAATCACCAAGCAACTCTGAAACTGACATGATATACATCTGTAATTTACTTTCTAATCTGTGGGTCATGTTTTGTTCAGCCTTGTCTCACAACTAAGACACTGTAAAGTTGTTTATTAATACATTCTGAAAGTCTTAATTCTATCCATTCGCAGAATGTGATCAACTACATTTGGTCTTATTCATATCACCTCATTTTACATACACTTTTTTGTTACAGTTGCTTCATTTTTATTCTGAATTTTGCTAAATAGGTTTTTTAAAAAAATTCTTCCTATTCTTCCTCCCAGTTTCATTTTTACAAGCTGTACTTTGTTATCTTATTAAGCATTATGTTCCTATGAAAAGTCATATATAAATTCACATTTTTTTTTTTTGAGACAGAGCCTCAAGCTATCCCCCTGGGTAGAGTGCCATGGCATCACGCTCACAGCAACCTCCAACTCATGGGCTCAAGCGAGTCTCCTGCCTCAGCCTCCCAAGTAGCTGAGACCACAGGCGCCTGCCACCACACCGGTTTTTTTTTTGGTTGCAGCCATCACTGTTGTTTGGCAGGCCCGGGCTGGATTCGAACCCGCCACCGTAGGTGTATGTGGCTGGCGCCTTAGCTGCTTGAGCCACAGGCACTGAGCCCACATATTTTAATATATTCAAAATTCCCTTCTAACAGAAAATAGCTTTAAAACTCTAAATTCATGTTAAGTATAGAAAATTGTTAAAATTGAAGGCTGGGCGCAGTGGCTCACACCTGTAATCCTAGCACTCTGGGAAGCTGAGGCAGGTGGACTGCTTGAGCTCACAGGTTCAAGACCCACCTGAGCATGAGCAAGACCTTGTTTTTAAAAAAAAAAAAAAAAAAAAAAATATAATATATATACACACACACACACATATACATATGGGCACCTGTAGTTCTAGCAACTCAGGAGGTTGATACAAGAGAATTGCTTGAACCTGAAAGTTTAAGGTTGCTGTGACCTGTGATGCCACAGCACTCTACCAAGGGCGACAAAGGGAGACTCTGTCTCAAAAAAATAAATAAATAAAATTCCCACATGAAAAGATGCTCAACATCATCAAGCTATCAGTAGTTTTTACATCAAAACCATAATATACCATTACATTCCCCATTTAGATGACTATAATAAAAACAATGGATAAGAAGTTGTAAAGAATATGGAAAAAATGGAATCCTCATACACTGGCGGTAGAAATATAGAACAGTGCAGCTGATTGAAGACAGTCTGGCAGCTTCTCAAAAGATTAAACACAAAAGTTATCATTTGACCCAGGAATTCTACTCCTGGAGAAATGAAAACATGTTCACACAAAAACTTGAACAAAAATGTTCACAGTAGCATTATTCACAACAGCCACAAGTGGAAACAACCCAAATGTCTACCAAATGATGAGTAAATATAATATGGTAGAGCAATACAATATTACTTGGCAATAAAAAGGAGTGAAGTATTATCACAGCCCATAGCAGGGATGAACCTTGAAAACATTATGCTAAGTGAAAAAGTTAGTCACTGAAGATCGCACAGTGTATAGTTCCATTTACATGAAATGACCAGCACAAGTATAATTAATGGTTGCCTAGGCTAAGACAGGAGGAAGAATGGGGAAAAATTTCAAGTAAATGTTAATAGATACAAAGTATCTTTCTGAGGTGACAAAAATATTCTAAAATAGATTTTGTTAATGGCCAGACTACTCTCTGCATATACTAAAATCTATTAAATTACACATTTTAAGTAGATAAATTGTATGGGAAATGAATTACATCTCAATAAAGCTATTAAAACTTTTTTCAGAGAATGTCAAACCCTATCAAACAATCCATAATTTCACCAACTATAGTCATCACTTTCAAGCCACTTATTTGTATACATATATCTAAATATGTAATTGCAATGTATATACTTGTTCATAAGTAGGCCTTTCCAAATGAAAATGAGTATCTTTTTATGTCAACAATTACTTAACCCCTGAGTATTTCACTGAATGACTATCATAATTAGTCTATTGTTGGACTATTTCCTGTATCAAATTTTCTATAAAATCATGCTGTTACAATAACATATTGTTCAATCTTTACACCTATTTCATAATAAATTTTAAGAAGAGTTGGGTCAAAGGATATACTCTAGACCTATGAGGTCCTAATGAAGCTCAAAGATGATGGGAGACAAAAAAAAAATGTTCCTTGGGCAGGCAATCCTACCGGTTTGGTTGAACAAAGGCCCTTAGTAGTTTTTACATAGCCATCACAGTACTGCCTAAGAGTACGACCTTATATAACTGTGGCTCTGATTCATTTTTCAAAGCATTCTATTTCAAAATGACATACAAAAAAATACCAATACACTAAATAAAATCAAGCTATAATTATATGTAATGGCAAATACCAAAAAATTGTAGAAGTCTGAAAGAAAATATATCAGAATATTAATACTCTCATTCATTCACTCATTTCATTCTAAAATAACATACTAAATGCTTAGTGTAGATGCACACACACAAAAGCAACTATATATAACCATATGATAGAAAATGCCTAAAAAAAGCATAGACAAATGTAAAAGAAAACACATCCAAACACTAACACATTTAAGAGCTATTTCTAAAAAGTAGGAATAAAAATGATATTGTTTCCTTTACAGAACTTTCATGTTTCTTTTTAAAAAATTTAACAATGAAAAGATAGGCTGGAAGTGGGGGTTCATCCTATAATGCTAACACTCTGGGAGGCTGAGGCAGGTGAATCGCTAGAGCTCAGGAGATCCAGACAAGCCTAAGCAGAAGTGAAATGCTTTCTCTACTAAAAACAGAAAATGTAGCTGGGGGTAGTGGTGATTGCCTGTAGTCCTAGCTACTTGGGAAGCTGAAGCAAGAGGATTGCTCAAGTCCAAGAGTTTGAGGTTGCTGTGAGATATGATGCCACTACATTCTACCCAGGGCGACAGAGTCAGACTTTGTCTCAAAAAAAAAACAAAAAACAACACACAAAAAAACAATGAAAACATATATAAGGCCTGGTGTGGTCGCTCACGCCTGTAATCCTAGCACTTTGGGAAGCTAAGGTGAGTGGATTCCTTGATTTTAGAAGTTCAAGACCAACCTGAGCAAGAGTGAGAACCTGCCTCTACTTAAAAAAACAAAACAAAACAAAACAAAACAACTAGCCAGGAGTTGTGGTAGGCACCTACTGTCCCAGCTCCTAGGGAGGCTGAGGCAAGAGGATTGCTGAACCCAAGGTTGCTTGCTGTGGGCTATGATAATACCATGGCACTCTACCCAGGGTAACAGAATAAGACTCTGTCTCAAAAATAAATAAATAAATAAATAAATACACACACACACACACACACACACACACACACATATATATTAGTTGGAGGTAAGTTAGTCTCCAAATTCTGACGGGAAACTCAGGGATCACCAAGATATTCATTTTAAATATTAGAAAATTGAAGTCCAGAAAGATGAACTGACCCAGGCAAGGTCATATAGCTATTAAATAGCAGAGCCTCCTCAACTGTACAGCGTTCCTTAAAAATATTTCAGGGTTTCCTTTATCTACTATAATACAGTCTTTGAAACATCTCCTAATAAAATATTAGGAAATATGCCATATTGCTAATTCATATGGACTCAAACAGCTAATATCAACATCAAAGCTCCTAAGAATCAAGACTAATGTAAAACATCCTAAGAAAACAGCACATTGTTAACTAAATTTAGTACTAGTTTTGAAATTCTAAAGCAATCTAAATTCTACAAGTGTGTTTTCTACATGGTATATGCCTTAAGGCTACAAATGTGTACATGTGTATATACCAATTTTCTAAGAATTTAAGTACACACAAAAGCAGTTATTTTTCTGAACTGACTTTTTGTGAGCAATGTCAAAAGAACGTATCCCTCACAAAAGCTCAGTTATCACACACCCAGAACACTTCTTTCAAAGCAAACCAGAAGTCACATAAACAAAACAGGAAAACCCACCAGAGCTGACTACACGAAGCTCAAAACTTGCTAAGTGTTCACAGGCAGTATTATTAAACAGATAGTCCCCCCTTTTTTTGAGACAGTTTCACTCTGTTACCCAGGCTAGAGTTTCCTGACAACAGCCTAGCTCACAACAAGTTCACACTCTTGGGTTCAAGCAATCCTGCCTCAGCCTCCCAAATAGCAGGGACTATAGACACCCACAACAAAGCTCAGCTAATTTTTCTATTTTTCGTAGAGACAGGGTCTCACTCTTGCTCAGGCTGATCCTGAACTCCTGAGTTCAATCCATCTTCCCACCTCTGCTTCCGGGAGTGCAAGGATTATAGGCATGAGGCCCAGCCAGAAAGTCCCATTTTTAACATACTGATTCTAATTTACTGCTTCATTTCTGTACTACTAAATCAAAAAAGATGAAACATACTGCCTATAAGTAGATTTTATATTAAATAATAGCATGCACTGAATCATAAAAAAATGATTCAATAAATAGCTGAATATGCTTGTACTATATGCCATGACTTGTCGGTATGAAGAGATGAATAAAACAGTTCATCCCATCATTGGGTGTAAAACTTAAGAGAAACCATGTAAGTCCCATACCAACTTATGCAGCTATAGAAACTGTATAGAACTAGTGTGGAAGAAAATAAAATCCCATATTATGATTCATTCCCTTTATTTCCTTGTGACTATCACCAGTTCCTCCCTACTCACCTTCACTTCTAAAACTTAAATTAGACAAATGTTAAAACAGCCTGTGATGTATACTTTTTAAAGTTCCTGAAACTGGCTCAGCACCTGTGGCTCAAGTGGCTAAGGCGCCAGCCACATACACCTAAGGTGGCGGGTTCGAATCCAGCCAGGGCCCACCAAACAACAATGA
>NW_003852401.1:12044034-12079936 GCF_000181295.1 Otolemur garnettii | reverse complement strand
TGGCTGCAACCAAAAAATAGCCGGGCGTGTGGCGGGCGCCTGTGGTCCCAGCTACTTGGGAGGCTGAGGCAGGAGACTCGCTTGAGCCCAGGAGTAGTTGGAGGTTGCTGTGAGCAGTGAAGCCATGGCACTCTACCCAGGGGATCAGCTTGAGGCTCTGTCTCAAAAAAAAAAAAAAAAAAAAAGATATAGATGATAAAGGAGCAAAATACCCCTTTAAATTTTCCAGACTTCAGAGAAACATAGCTAGATAAGAATATCCTCAATTAGCAAAGGTAATTAGCAGAACTCAAATTGAGCTGCATTTTAAACAATTTAATAAAAACTAGTAGTCTTAGAAAAATAATATGCAACATTACTTTTAATTGGTAAATCCCTGAAAGTCTTGTTCCCAAAACAAAATAAAACTTTGTCAAAGCTATGACATTTTTAATTACATAGCTGGCATGTATTGTACATGCCAAGCACTGGTCTAAGCATTTTCCAAGTAATATCTTGTGTGCCTCCCAAAATTCTGAGGTAGATTATTCCCATTTTACAATTACCAAATGTTTATTTAACAGCTACTATGTACCTAGCACTTAAGTAGATGACAAGATAGAAAAGGCCCTGCTATACCAGCTCTTCAAGTGTCAGTAAAGAGAAAAAAAAGTTTCAATCACTGTTGCAATGAAGAAAATAAACATAAAAAGGAGGATTTGCACTAAGATCTAAATGACTTCAAACTTTTTTTTTTTTTTTTGAGACAAAGCCTCAAGCTGTCCCCCTGGGTAGAGTGCCATGGCATAGCTCACAGCAACCTCCAACTCCTGGGCTCAAGCGAATCTCCTGCCTCCACTTCCCAAGTTGCTGGGACCACAGGCGCCTGCCACAATGCCTGGCTATTTTTTTTGGTTGCAGCCATCATTGTTGCTTGGCGGCCTGGGCTGGATTCGAACCCGCCACCTTAGGTGTATGTGGCTGGCGCCTTAGCCACTTGAGCCACAGGCGCTGAGCCGACTTTGTTAAGGCATAACCTTCCCAGCAGAAAAAATAAGCAACAAGAGATGAGGCTTATTTGCGTAACAGAAAAAAGGTGATAAGGTTGGAGAGGTAAACACAGCTAGTTCACATAGGGTCTCATTAAGTGGTACTTGTAGATAAGTTTATGGTTTTTTCCACTGGTAATGTTAATAAGGGGGTTACTGAAGATTTTATTTCAATGAAATTATATTATCTGACTGGGATATAAAGATTACTTTGACTAGATAGTTATTTCTTGGTATCCCTGAATTATTGCTTCCAGGACCCCTCATACCAAAATCCATGGACGCTCAAGTTCCTTGTATGAGGTAGCATAGCATTTGCATATGACCTGCACAATGCCACCCCAGTATACATTAAAAATCATCAAGTCCCTGATATAAGACAGCATAGCATTTGTGTATAACCTACAAAATACCCCCCCACTTAAAAAATCATCTCTAGATTATTTATGATAACCACAATGTAAATGCCATGTAAACAGTTGTACTGTTTTAGGAACAATGACATGAAAAAATCTGTACATATTCAGTACACGAAACTATCCATTTTTGGACACTATCCCAAAAGATTTTCAATCCACGGTTGGTTGAATCCATGGATGCAGAACCCACACATATGGAGTCACTTGTATATGAAGAGTAGAAACTAAGACCAAGACAGGACAGGGACATTATTAACAGAATAATGACTAGATATGAAGAAAAGCTAACTGACTAGATATGAAGAAAAGCAAAGACTTGATATACTATAATCAAGGTAATATCAAGACGTATGGCCCCAGAAAAGAATTGGTTCCATGTCATTCCCACTTACTAAGAACTGGTTCAAATGTTAGGTGTAAGATACCTAGGAGATTGTTACAGTTAGTATCCATAAGCAATTACTATCCAATATTTTAAACCTGATTACTAGACATTTTACTATGTCATAAAATGTATGTAGGTCAGAAAAAGAATGCAGTTAAAAAAAGATTCTGCTTTCAAATCAAAATAAAATCTTAATGTATAAATCAGTTATAAATTCATCCAAATCCCTGTTTTTTCCTGTTCCATTTCTCTAACTCTTGGCTGCTAGAATAAACTATTTATGCAAAATCCAAATTGAAAAGTTCAAATAACTACTCTCCCAAATTTTGAGAGAGGAAAAGATTAACAGAGACCTCGTTTCTAAAAATTAATCTTAAGTACAACAAAAAGCAAGCCACCATACCAAGACATATGGCAGTACTATCTTTCCAAAGATAAATGGTGTACTTTTGAGAATATGATGGCACAAACCATTCCAAGTACATTTTGAAATGAAAAATTTAAGGTCATTAGCTTAATTTTAAAGTTAAATACATTTTAAACTAAGTTTATTTTTTGTTGTTGCAATTTGACTGGGGCTGGGTTTGAACCCACCACTCTTGGTATATAGGGCCGACACCCTACTCACTGAGCCACAGGCACCACCCAATAGATTTATACATTATCAAATCTCCCCCACCCCATCCCACCCCCAGGAGTTTTGGCCAACACCGGGCTTGAACCTGCCACCCCCAGTACATGGGGCTGGCACCCTACTCCTTGAGCCACAGGCACTGCCCCAGTTAAATACATTTTAATTCCTTGGTTATATTCTCATTTCTTGAATATCAGGAATTTATTGTCTTCATTATCTTCATACCCATTAGCTAAATAATACCTACATTTAGCTACTTGATATAGTCTGATTTAAAACTTAAATATTTATGGCATGAAAATCCTCATTTTTTTCAATGCCAGAGAAGGGTTGTTAATTCCTCTTCTAATTAAAAAAGGTAATGTAAGATGAACTACAAGTTCTATAAAATTATAAGGATGTATAAAAGTATAAAATCTGTCTCATTTTACAAATACCAGATTTTAAATCATTACAAATCTAAAAAATTCTAAGGAGTATCTACTCATTACTATAGCAGTTCCAGACTTCACATGCATCAGAATCACCTGGGAGGCTTATTAAAACAGATTGGTTTAATCAAGCCCAAATCCCCAAAGCTTGATTCAGTAGGTCTGGGGGAGGGCCTAAGAACTTGCATTTTTAAATAAAGTTCCCGTGTGATGCTGGTGCTGTTCACAAATAACTGTTTTTCATTAAAAGATATCTTTCTCTTTCAAATTTGCTGATGAGTTTCTTTAAATTGTAGAGTATCCCAAGGAATCAGAAATTTACCATTTTCTTTCTTTTTTTTTTTTTTTAAGATAAAGAGATGGGGGTCTTATCTTGCTTATGTTGCCTAGGCTGGCCTCAATTCTGGACTCAAAGCAATCCTACTGTCTCAATTGCCTCAGATTCCTGAGTAGGTGGAAATATAAATGCCCACCAGCATGCCCAGATTTTCTCATTTCTTAAAAAATATGTATTTATAGATAGAATATACGTGAACCCAACTCTAATTATGAGATCATATGCTACCATGAATATATAACCAGAATTGGCAAATCTATACAGATACTGAACTAGTGGTTGTCAGGGAAGGGGAATGGAGAGTGATTGCTAATAGATATGAGAGCAAATATACTAAAATCAATTGAATTATACAATTTGAACAGGCAAACTTCATGATATATTAATTACATCTTAATAAACCTGTTAAAGTTTACACAGGACCTAAGCAACATGAAACCAAATATTGCCATTGTAGCCATGCTTAGGAATACAAAAACTATATAGAATATAAACAACTTTCTTTCTCCTCATCCCAAGTAAACAAGCCTACCCTACCAAGACTATTGCAGATTCTAAACTGCAAGTCTAAAATCAACCAGACTGTACAGTATATGTAAGGCTTTTATATTACAGGTATACAGGAATATTATTTTTGGAAATTAATGACAGCCCCCAGAGTGGCGTCAGGCACTCAGAAATAACAGTTCAACACTCAGCTGCAATTTCTGAAAAATGTGTTTCACCAACCAAATCAGTTCTCTGCCCACACATATCCACCAGGGGCAGCAGAGCAGAATGGCTCCAGAGACCACATAAACACAGAGGGAACTTATCCAGATTTCTTGTTCTCACCTTTCCCACAATATACTGTTTGTGTGGCTGACATTACAAAGCCTAAAATAAAATAGAGTGCTGGGTAGTTCTTATACAAAACCACTTTATTTTCCTATTTAGTCATCTAAATAGGAAATTTCCATCAGTCATTCTAATTGCTGAGAGAATTCTTATCTTCCTTCTAAGGAAACATTTGAATAAAAATTAAATCTACAGTATCTTTAAATTCTACCTTATACATAAAGAGACTTGGAAGACTCTTTCCAAAGTTCAATGATTATTCTAAAGTCTTCTATTACTTTACTATTTCTCCTTTGAAGTCATCTCTACTTGTTTTGCATTTTATATCCAAAGACCTTGCTAAAATAACTGATTTGCCATTAAAGCTAATAGGACTTACGTCTCATGAGTTCCAAAAAAGAAAATGGGTAGTTTGTTTGTGGGTGGCTTTACAGCTCCATCAGGAACTTCATCTACCTAAAAGAAAAATTTTAAAAATTAAAATCTTTTAAAATATACACCTCACACTTCAACAAACATGAAGAAACTGAGAACAAGACGTTGAGAAGCTATCTGTTATAAAATGGACCAGTTCTACAGGCCTATAATCTACATGACTAGTTCTGAAACCCAAGAATTTATTTCAAAACTCATAAGGCAGCAAAACCCGGACATCTGAGGTAATTTAAACATTTCCTTCATCCATTTAGTGTTTCTACTGTTGTTAATTTAATGCAGTATTTTCTGCTTAGAAACGTGCTATCCTAGACCCTACCAACAACAAAATACATGGCATAGGTATTGTCATTTCCTTCCTAAAATCCCAAAATTCAGAATTCTTAAACATATCTGGCCCTAAACATTTCAGACAAGTCTGAACCCATTTGACAATCCTAAATGATATTTCTGCAAGAAGGATATACAAATAACAGAGTAATATAGAAGGATACAATAGCACAAATTTAAAGCAGTACCCAATGTCTAAAAAAGATTCCTTACCTATAACTAAATCATATGAGGTTACCTGTTTGTTTTTCATTTCTCATCAATCCTTTTAATTATATAAGCAAGAAAGTATCAGGAGTTACTAATATACCAATTATACCTGTTACTCTTCCTTATCGATAGGGAAAGGCAGACCCCAAGGCCAGAACAAGTAGTATACAACCAGAATTTTAAAACATTTCTATTTTAAATTTCATAATTTCAAAAACATTAATTAAAAAATATTAGTTGACTTTGTTATGAGGGGGCTGACCTTCAGAGGATGTAATATTAGGATAACTTACACTGGTTTATTTGTGGGGAAGTTGGAAGGTTTTCACACACTAATGGAATTATTACCACCCAACCCCTCTAAGATACTTTAATTTTCCCACTTGTATGATGAAGACTATACCTGTTATTTCAACTTTGTGGGAAGGCCCCAAGAATTGCAAAGATCCTTATGCTCTTAGGAGGTAATTTCTGTCAACCCAGTTCATATACTTGTGTTAGCAAACATCTTTAAGAGTTTATGCAAATGCCTAGCACCTACAGAGTTTAATAAATGTCAAGTAAATTTTATAAAAACTTGATTTTAAGAATGATTATTACTGATTACATACAAGAATATGCCACACTTAAAAATTAATGAAGTTTGGGACACATAGACAGAAAATGTTAAAGCCAAAAATCGAACAAGAAGTGTCATCTTCACAGCTGAGACCCTTAATACATACTCTTAAAATTTAGTATTTCTAAGATTAATGAGAAGATAGAAAAAGGAATGTAATTCTTAGACATAGACATGTCAAAACCAAATTCAGCTGCTTCTAAGAAAAAATGAGGGAGAAAAGGAAAAAAAAAATTCCATTCCAATTCAAATTAAGTTGTTAACTAAGGAAAACACTGGCCTTCCCAGGGCTACTTTATTTTGCTTTTAGTAGAACTAACTCTTGGTCACTTACCATATTGAAGGGTCTGAGAGTGACTTGAGAGATTTTAAAAACATTCATTTCCACTTGACTTTTAATGCATTGTGACACAACAATGTGAATACAGATGTATCAGAAATTCTCTAACATATCAAAATATATAAAGACACCTTGAAAATCATGAAAAAGTATCTTGAAAGGGCCTTAAACCTGTTCAGTTTCCCTAAGCTCTACTTAAACATAAAACATATCCTATTAAGTGCATGATTATATGCACTACGCTTTCAGTTAAGGCCACTACACTTAAGAATTAGGATATATTTGGAAGTCAAAGCATATACAAAAAGTTAAAATAAAAGATCATAAAAGGAACAGATTACAATATGAAACAAAGACAGGAATTATGATTAACCATTGCTGAAAGATCCACAGAAAAGGCAAAAAAAAAAAAAAAGCTTTGGAAGAGTTGCGTGGGAAAATTCAAGGAACAGGGATCATTTTATAGTTTGATGGCACCCTCAATTACTAAATTCATGATTCTCTATTAACAAATAGGTCATTTCACCCCTTCCTCTTCCCAGCTGACATAACTAAAACTTCCTATTTTTAAAAAATCTATTTTCAAAGAAGAGTAAATTAGTAGGAAATAAATGGCCTGAAAAACATCACAACGTTAGAATATCACGTAGGCATACTTTAAAAGGATCTTTTCCTTACCTAAGCTAACAGATTTCGGCATGTTTTGGGTCCTGTCTTAGAGCCTTGGGTCCCACCATTAGAAAAAAAAAAAAAAAAAAAACACCTCTTTATCTGAAAATGGAGCTTACACATTTAGACAGTCTCAAATTCCTAAATGTCACAAAATGTTCTGGGTCCTTCATCTCTTCTGTGTACCACTAAATGTGAACCCAGGAATCTAGTCTACCCCTCCTTTTGCCTATAGAAAACAAAAAGGTAAAGCAACTTCTTCAAGGTCATTAACAATAAGAATAAGATTTTTTGGACCTTCACTGGCGCTAAATAATTGTAATACTTTCAAGAATATCCAGTCCAGTCCTAAATCTATTAAACAAGCAAATCCAGGTCTCATCAACTACAAAACACATTTGCTTTAAAAACCCTGTAAATTCAATTTAACCACAATACATTTATCTTTGACATCCAAGAGTTTGTGTGTAATTTGCATAAATTCCACTGATACTTGGTATTCTATTCAACATTAAGGAAATCCCACTGTTTAATTTTCAAACACAAGAGTTATATTTGGTTATTTCATCTACAATGTATTAACTAACATCGCATTAAAATATCTCCTATGAAAAAAACCTGTCGTAGTGTGTCAAAAACGACAGGGAAACAGAGATGGAGGACACTTGGATTTTTATAATTACATGAAAGATTACTGGGCAAAAAGCTAAAACGAAAGGTCAGGTTACAAATGAGACTAAAGGAAAGAAAAGAGACAGGAAAAAATTAAGCGAAATGGTAGGAGGCAGGCCTCTCTGGAAGAAGGTAGCACACCGCTAACGCCGAAGCCTACAAATCACTTACTCGAGCCGGCCAATGAGGGTAACCTTTCATCTTGGCGAAGATGAGGTCCCCAGGTTTGAAATCCCGAGTCATGTTTCAGAGGCGAGGCCGGGGTCCTAAGCCCCGAAGACCGCGAGGGGCTGCGGCGGTGCGGCGGCGGAGGGATGCGGGCGGGTGGACCGCAGCCGAGGCTCCCGAGCCAGCGGGCGGAGGAGGATGCCTGGGGTGTCCCGACGCGCCTGCGAGGGAGAGCGAGGAGGGCGGTTAAAGCGAAGAAACCCGGAGGGAGGGGCTGCATGGGGAGGGAGAAAAGGAGGGAGAACGAGGGAGGGGAGAGAGGGGGAGGGGAGTCGGGGGGGAGGGGGAGAAAGCGACGGAGGGGGAGGCGGGAGGAGGGAGGGAGGGGGGGGAGGGAGGGAGAGGAGGGCCGCCTCCCGCTCCTCCCCGCCGAGTGCGCGGCCTCCGCAGCCCAGGAGCTACCCCCTCCTGGCTGGGGCAGGTCCACCGCTCCGCCACCGAAAAGACGCCACCACCTGAGGCAGGGATGCTGTCCAGCCCTAAATTCCCCTTTCTCTCGCCCCATCTTCCCTTGGGCTTTTTCCACAGGGCTTAAGCACCCAAAATTGGGGGGGGGGGGCGGGTAGGGAAGAGAGGAAGAGATGGATTAAGAAAAGCGAACGTTCTTCTTCCTCCCACGCAAGACCTCCCCCGCAACCTGCTTCCCGACTCGCAGCCCACGGCCGCTTCTCGGCGCCGGCGGGCCGCGTCCACTTCCCCGCTACTGCCAGGAGCGAGGCCACCGGGGGGAGGGGGCGCGGGGGGCGGGGCAAGTCCCGGCCACCCGCTCACCTGGCGGGACTGCGGGCGCTGAGGCTGCGGTTCCTGGCGGGCCGCCTCCGCCTGCGTCCACGCAAGCCACCTGCGCCACCAGCTGCCGCAGAGGCGTCTCAACCGCTCGGAATCGCAACCGCCGCCGCCGCCGCTGCTGCCGCCGTCGCTGCGCTGCTCCCGCGCGGCTCCCGCTCGGCGCCCGCTAGCATTGGGGCGAGACCAACTGCTCGCCGAGGGAGGGGAAATAATGCAGTACCCCCTTTAAGTATGGAGCTCCGGAGCGGAGCTCCTGAAAAGCCCAGATCTGCAAGTCCGATTTTGTGTAGTAAATGCATCCAGATGGAGAAAGAGTCTCAAGCGAAGGAAAAGGGAGTGGGCAAAAACAGCTCGGCCTGCGGCGGCTTTCCCCTGCGGTTTGTGGAGTGGTCGGGCCCGGCCCGCCCCTGCTGGCTGCTCTGCGTGTGTGTATTTGTATGTGTACTGTATGTAAAAGGCGGGGTGGGAGGAAATGATTGTTGTGGACGCGGTTTGGGGGCGGGTAGCTGGGCCTCTAGCCTTTGGCTGCGTGTTAGAGAGAAACTGGCAGCCTAAACTGCATGTTCTTGCATCGTTTCCCAGGGTGTGGAGGCTTTAATGCTGTTTTTGCGCTGTTTGCCTCATCCGAAAAAGAGGAGCTGTACAAAAACCCGTAGATGAAATTGGAGCATGAGATGGTTGCAGGGTGTGCAGCTTGTAGGCCTCTTGCACCTTGCTAAATGCGCCTGGCAGTCTCCTTTTTCTGAAATTGTAATGTGAGAAAACCCTATTTCATTTATATTACATTGAAAGCACCAAGAACTGTTAGGAAAAATGTAATCCTAACGAATGCAAAATCTGAAGGATAGAAAACAATGACAGGAATGCCATGTAAGCCTTTTAGGTAGGATGTGGGTTTAGGCCCTAACTAAATTTTAGTTGTATCTAAATTTTATTTCCCTTGTAGAATGGTAGCCTGTACAGTGTACAAGTATTGTTCAACATTAAATGTTTTATTTCTTTGAATATTCTTAGAGATTTTAAAGATTATCTTTTCATCCCTTGGCCAATACATTCTTTAATATGCCCAGCCTTCTGATGTGAACTGATACATTTTCTTTTACGCTAGACAAGAGATATGTCACCAGAATTGTCTAATTTTATTTATCCACTAATATGGACCTATTAGATCCAGGTTCCTAATAAATATATGAAAAGACATTTTGAAAATTAATAAAAATTACATTTTCATTCTTCAATGAACCCCTCAGAAAGTACCTACTGTGTGATGAGTACTCTTAGGTGTTGAGAATACAACCATGAGCAAGGACAGATACTCTTTATTTAAAACAGGCTGAAAATATTTTTTAAAGCATAGAATGTTAAAATATATAAGTATTACTACCTAATACTGTTTTAAATAAACAACTCACAACTGGGAATATATCAGGAAAAGCTTTATGGAATTGGTTAAAAAACTGAAAATGTTTTGAAAAAGATAACAGCATGCTTGATTGGGCACACACTTGTAATCCTAGCACCCTGGGAGGCTAAGGTGGGCATATTGCTTGAGCTCAGGAGTTCAAGCGTGAGACATCCCCACATACACTAAAAAATAGGAAAAAAAGTAGCTGAGCTTAGCCGCGGGTGTCTGTAGTCCCAGGTACTTGGGAAGTTCAGGCAGGAAGATTGATTGAGCCTAAGAGTTTGAGGTTAATATGAGCTATGACACCACTACATTCTACCCAGGGTGACAGAGTGACACTGTCTCAAAAACAAACAAACAAGAAAAAGATACAAGTCTTTAAAAAGGTATAAAAGGAGACCCTGCCAATGTCTTACAAGGAATTTCAAGAAACAGAATCACACCTGGAAGTGTGCCAAGGGTTCCAAGTGGAACAGAAAGAGAAAATGATTATTAAGGTAGAAGGAAGAATTTGTGAAATGTCTTGAAGCTTTGAAGCTTTTCATCCTTAATTTGAATTTGATACATGTGCTAGGAAGCTACTACTGGTATAGGTTGCTGAGCAATGTCAACCCAAAGAAAGGGGTTCTTGCTGTTTCAAGTTAGAAAATAGCAAAAAGAGGCTAGAAGTAACTGTGGTAACCCATTTCTCTCATGAGACTGGTTACTGTGAAAAAAGGAAGGAAGGGCACAATTAAGCCTTACACAAAGGAATAATTGTCGGGTGGTGGCCATAAATCACACAAAGGAAAAAGTGAAGAAAGATATATTGAAGAGAAGTTCAAGATAACGGAGTAAGAGAGACCAAAGCATCATCTATCATTTTTTGTGCACATCCTTTGTTCTAAACACTAAGGCCTTAAAAACTCCAAGCATGGTCTGGAGCACAGCAGCACTGGCTTCACCTGGGAGCTTGTTAGAAGCTCAGCCCCCTCCCCTAAATCATAATCTACATTTTAACAAGATCCCAAGGTGATTCTTATGTATATTCAAGTTTGAAAAACTATTGTAGAAGATACTATAGATTATAAGAGCTTAAAATTGAGTAGGGAAAACAGACATAATAGATTATAGACAGATTATAATTGAAGTCAAAGATAACTTTTTATTCATGCTAAATAATAGGACCAACAGCAAAGATTAGGTGGGTACTGGGAGGGAGGTCCTTGAAAAAGAAATAAAAAACAGAGGGAAAGAAAAATGCATTGATGTTTTAGTATTAGCATTTTTGAAAAGGAAGTATGCTACTTTCTTGCTTTCTAAGTTTTGGCAATTTCAATTTGATAGTCTGTAGAGAGCAGATGATAAATAAACAATAAGTTAGGGCAAAACAGGTGGTAGTTTAAGCTTCCAGAGAACAAAAGCCCAGGATCCCTGGTAGCAGCAGTTTTGAATCTGAGGAGAAGGGGGGAGGAGAGAGGAAAGGAAAGGCTGGGCTCATCAGAGCCAGCGTTCCTGAACTACTATGAGCTATCCTCCTCTCCAGCCATACTTGATGCATCCCTCCCTCATAGTCAGCCCTCTTAGTGGGCTACTCATATGCCAAGACAGAGATCAGAGCAGTAGTGAGAATGTTATAAGGAGACAATATAATTTCCAAAACTACCGAAGCAAGGAGGAAGAAGCAGGGAAACCTAAATGTGTTTAGGCAGAAACTGAACCTGCAATCTTTCATTTAATCCAGGTGCTACTATCCCCATTTTACAGGTCAGAAAACAAGTTCGCAAAAGTTGAGCAACTTGCCCAAGATCAGTGGTGCCAAGGCATCATTTCAGCCCTTCTAGTCTCTAGACCAGGCCTTTTTGTGATACCATACCGCCTCTCTGTGGGGCAGGGAGGCAGCAAGACTGCAGGCAGAGTGACTTATAATTAGAAAAAGATGCTGGGAGGAAAAGCAGCCCAGGCCTTTTCCACCTTCTGCCTTTGGACTTGAAAGTATTCCCAGCTTAAAATTTCCTAACAACCTCCTTCCACCCCACCCCATTCCCGAGCTGGTTCTCAGCACCACCCCATTCTACTTAACTCCTTCTGGTCTTAAAGAAGTCAACTCATAAATCACCTCTGGAAAGACTTTGACTGCCTCTTACAGTGGCATAATTTCTTTCTTTCATTTTTTTTTTTTAGTTTTGTTATACCACGGCCATTTATTAACGCAAAATATAATGAGGAGTCCAGTTCACAGACAGCAACCACGGCGACCCCCCTTCCTGCGGGTGCTGTCAGAGAGGTTGGGAGTGATGTCCTCAATCTGCCCTATCTTCATACCAGAGCGGGCCAGGGCTCGGAGGGCTGACTGGGCCCCTGGTTCAGGGGTCTTGGTCCTATTTCCTCCTGTAGCCCAAAGTTTGATGTGTAGAGCAGTGATGCCCAGCTCCTTGCACCTCTGGGCCACATCCTGGGCAGCCAACATGGCAGCATATGGTGAGGATTCATCTCGGTCAGCCTTCGCCTTCATCCCACCAGTCACTCGGCAGATGGTTTCTTTGCCGAAAGAGCAGTGACATGAACAAAGGTGTCATTGAAGGATGCAAAGATGTGGCACACACCAAATACATTCTCTCCTTCAGCCACCTGAGGTCCAAGGCTTATGACCTGTTCTTCCTTCTTTTCCTTCCCCTTTTGAGGTGCCATTTCTGCACAACATCTCCAGACTCTGCACCGGAAAGCCATAATTTCTTATTTACAATACTACCCACTTAGTATTTACTTAGAAGTAGGCATTATCTTACTCATCAGCACATGCATTTTGTAGGTACTCAATAAATTTTTTTTTAAAAACATTCATTGAATGAATAAAGCACTGACATTTTTCATTGACTACAAATATATTCATTTAATCATTTTAATGGAGGGCCTTCTAAATGAGCTATGATACTTAGTCCAAAAAATTAGCAATGATAATACCTTCCTTCATATCTTTTATGTAATTCCCCACCTCAATACACAGTAAAGTACACCAAACTTGTTAGTAAGAACAACAATTATTAAACTGTTTTCATATGTGTGATATTTTAAGCTTTGTGATGGGGAAATAGTGGGAAGTTAGCAAGAACATGATGAAAATAAAATGTACTACCCTAAGAGATAATTCGGTCAGGGGTGCTATAAATTTAGTCTAGGGATAGGCCTTATTTACCCTGATAGTCAATAAATATTCAGAGTTTTGGCCCTTACCTGGGGAAAACCTGATATGTACTAGCCCATGAGACAGTAACTAGATACACATCTGAGCTGATTTACCAATGAATAAAAAGAGAATTGTTTTCAGGCACATAGGATAAGAGAAGTCTTAATGAGTCTGAGTGCTTATTAGAAAGGCTGGGAAGGGCTCAGCGCCTATAGCTCAACCGGCTAAGGCACCAGCCACGTACACCTAAGGTGGCGGGTTCGAATCCCCAGCCCGGACCCGCCAAACAACAATGACGGCTGCAACCAAAAAATAGCCGGGCATTGTGGCGGGCGCCTGTGGTCCCAGCTACTTGGGAGGCGGAGGCAGGAGACTCGCTTGAGCCCAGGAGTTGGAGGTTGCTGTGAGCTGTAATGCCACAGCACTCTACCCAGGGGGACAGCTTGAGGCTCTGTCCAAAAAAAAAAGAAAAGAAAAGAAAGGCTGGGAAGAAGCTAGGCAATGACAGGGATTGACAGTTGGCCTGAGAGTACCATCGGTGTCTATTGTGAAGACTATCTACTTAGACTGTGTATTATCCCTGTGGAATTTTTAAAAATCATCAGATAACTTGATCACTTCTCATCTCAGACGTTTGGTTTGCTTCTTTCTGTCCAGTCACAAGTAAGGCTTCCTTTAATCCCACATGTCTGTGTAGCACACTCCTATTTAACCCTTCTGCTTGTTTTTGGTTTTTTCCCAATTTTAGTATAGGTGATACTGAAGTACACACGTGCCTTTTTTGTTAAACCTTTTTTTCCTTCTTAATCTTATTCTTCTTCTTTCCATATTTCTTCTTCATTTTCCTTTATGTTCTTACTCCCCAATTTTGGTGTGTGAGAGGTACGGCTTTGATAATGGAACGATCTCTTGCTCTGGTCAATAGGTTTACCAACCTGACAATGTCTTTTATTATCATTGTAGCTTTGAATCTTCTAGGTCAACTTTCTCAGAGTGTTTTCTGAGAAAATTTGTGTAGCTTGAGAAATTAAAAGGCATGAATTGGCGTGAGGGGAATTATGTAGACCAGTGAGTTTGGAAAATGTTGAGTCAAAGTTACATGGCTTTCTTGAAAATAGGACATCTCAGAGCCATTAATATATTAGTTTGCTCTGTGAATTTCTAAGAAGGGTTTTTAGCCAACAGTCTAAATAAAGTTTTTTGATAATGGAATTCCCTCCTTTCTTCTTGGAAAACCCTCACCCAGTGCCAGTGAGGGTAAACACTGTACTGTGTGCACCATTTTGGTGATGTGCTTTTGTATAGGCTCATTAATGGGCAGGAGATGTGAGGTTGAGCTCTAACAGCCAAACACTCCAGAGACCTTACTTTTTTTTTTAATTTTTATTTAATGTTTAGAAAAAGTAAGAAAGTACTCAGCTAGCTGTTCAATTACAGAGAAGAATCTAATAGTTAAAGTTTTCACATGGCATAAGAAATGGGAGCACAGGCTTTGGAGTCAACCATGGGTTCTAGTCACGGCTCTGTCACTTCCCATACATGTGATATTAGGGATTTTCTTTAATTTCATTATATTTACAATAGCACCTCTGTTGAGTTGACCACCCAAGGGACTGTAACAAACTTGTCAACATATGGAGGTAATCAACATAAGGAACTAGGCCTACTTACTGATACATATATGGTGCTTGTCTAGTCTATGAAAATTAGGTCAACTTAAGGAGGTGGTCAGTGTAGGGGGGTTAACTATGGAGATTCTACTGCATTTTCTTGTCAGTGAAATGTCAATAATGACATTTGCCTGGGGCTATTGTGAATATTAAATTAGATCATAAATATATAATGTGCATGTTATAGTGCTATATATAACCTTCTTGGCTACACGGCCTAGTGAAAAAGACAGTTGCTTTTATTATGACTCAGAGTCTAAAATCCAACCAAGTATAGAGAGAAAAGTTCAGTGTCAAAATTTTACTTCTAGGGTGGCACCTGTGGCTCAAGGAGTAGGGCACTGGCCCATATATGGGAGGTGGTGGGTTCAAACCTGGCCCCAGCCAAAAACTGAAAAAAATAAAAAAAAAAATTACTTCTGGCCAGGGAAGGTGGCTCAGACCTGTAATCCTAGCAATCTGGGAGGCTAAGGTTCACCTGAGCTCAGAAGTTTGCGAGCAGTCTGAGCAAACTGAGACCCCCATCTCTACTAAAAATAGAAAAAAATCTATCCAGGCCTTGAGGCAGGTACCTGTAGTCACTCAGGAGAATGTGATAAGAGCATCACTTGAGTTCAAGAATTTAAGGTTGCCATGAGCCATGACACTAGGCCTCCTAAACCCAGGGCAACAAGAGTGAGACTCTGTCCCCCCCCCCAAATTTTTTTTTACTTCTAAGGATGACCAAATGATAAATTACTGGCTGAACTTTACTGTTTTGGGAGGGTTTTTGTTTGTTTGTTTGTTTTCTTGTTATTTATTTATTTATTTATTTTTTTAGAGATTTTAATTTTAGGTTTACAGCAAAATTGAAAAGAATGTACAGATAGATCCTATCTATTCTCACTGCCCCCACACTTGCCTACCCTGTGCCATTATCAGTATCCCCCACCAGAGTGGTACATTTGTTATGACTGATGAACCTCCATCAACACATCACCCAAAGTCCATAGTTTAGATAAGAGTTCCCTCTAAGTTTGTACATTTTGTAGGTTTGAACAAATTTATAATGACCTGCTTTATTATTATTGTTACTGTTATTATTCTCATCCCATACAGTCCTCTGTATTCCTCCAATTCATCCATCCTTCCACCAAACTTTGGCAACGTCTGATATTTTTACTGTCTTCATAGTCTTTCTTTTTCCAGAATGTCATGTCTTTGGAATCCTACATTATGTAACCTTTTCAGATTGGCTTCTTTCACTTAGTAATCTGCATTTAAGTTTCCTCTGTGTCTTTTCATGGCTTGGTAACTCCATTTCTTTTTCGTGTTGAACAACATCCCCTTGTCTGAATGTATCACTGTTTATCCATTCACCTTCTGAAGGATGTTTTGATTGCTTCCAAGATTTAGGGACTATAAATAAAGCTGCTGTAAACATCTGTACAAGGTTTTCAACTCATTTGTGTAAATACTAATGAATGTGATTGCTGGTTCATATGATAAGAAAATGTTTATAAGGAATTGCCAAACAATTTTCCAATGTAGTTCTACCATTTTGTATTCCCATCAGCAATGAATTAGAATTTCTGTTGCTATGTATCATCACCAATCACCAATATTTAGTGTTGTCTGTGTTTTGTTGTTTTTTTTTGGTTTGTTTGTTTATTTGTTTTTTGAGACAGAGCCTCAAGCTGTCACCCTGGGCAGAGTACCGTGGCATCACATCTCACAGCAACCTCCAACTCCTGGGCTCAAGAGATTCTTTTGCCTTTGCCTCCCAAGTAACTGGGACTACAGGCGCTTGCCACATGCCTGGCTATTTTTTGGTTGCAGCCATCATTGTTGTTTGGCGGACCTGGGCTAGATTTGAATCCACCAGCTCAGGTGTATGTGGCTGGCGCCTTAGCCGCTTGAGCCACAGTCACTGAACCTGTTGTTTTGTTTTTGAATCTCACTTTGTTGCCCTGAGGTAGAGTGCCATGGTGTCATAGCTCACAGCAACCTCCAACTCCTGGGCTCAAGTGATCCTCTTGCCTCAGCCTCCCAAGTAGCTGGGACTACAGGTGCCTGCCACAGTACCTGGCTAGTTTTAGACAGGGGTCTCACTTTTGCTCAGGCTGGTCTTGAATTCCTGAGCTCAGGCAATCCACCCAACTTAGCCTCCCAGAATGCTAGGATTACAGGCGTGAGCCACTGCACCTGGCCTGTTGTCAGTGTTTTGGGTTTTGGTCACTCTAATTAAAGTAGTGGTATCTCATAGTTATTTTATTTTTTAAAACTTTTTTGATGTTAAATCTCA
Source organism: Otolemur garnettii (assembly GCF_000181295.1). Classification (NCBI taxonomy): domain Eukaryota; kingdom Metazoa; phylum Chordata; class Mammalia; order Primates; family Galagidae; genus Otolemur; species Otolemur garnettii. Next base: position 12,063,048 of record NW_003852401.1, on the reverse strand, counting down.
CAATTTGTAAGTGAGCTCTTCCATAGTAATTAACAGATTTCTGCTTAAGTATATTCCATATGTATTCTTCAGTAAAGAAAATATTTAAGACTTTTTAACCTAGAATAATAAGGAAATGTAAGGTGGCTTTGAAAAAAAATACAGTTCAAAGTTTTAGAAAATACAAAGTAGTAGCAATGAGGTTTTGTTTTTTGTAGAGACAGAGTCTCACTTTATCGCCCTTAGTAGAGTGCCGTGGTGTCACACAGCTCATAGGAACTGCCGACTCCTGGGCTTAGGTGATTCTTTTTTTTTTTTTTTGGCCAGGCTGGGTTTGAACCTGCCACCCTCAGCATATGGGGCCGGCGCCCTACTCCTTTAGCCACAGGCTCTGCCTGGCTTAGGTGATTCTTTTGCCTCAGCCTCCCTTGTAGCTGGGACTACAGGTATCCACCACAATGCCCGGCTATTTTTTTGTTGCAGTTTGGCCAGGGCTGGGTTTGAAACCATCATCCTCGGTATATGGGCCCTACCCACTGATCCACAGACACTGCCCAGCAATGAGTTTTTTAAATTCCCATATCCCCAAATCACCCTGTGAAATGTCAGAGATGGTGGCATGCACCGAGTCCGAGTACTCAGGAGACTGCGGCAGAAGGCTAGTGTGAGCCTGAAAGTTCAAGTCCAGCATGGGCAACGTGATGATACCCCCATCTCCATCTCCAAAAAAAAAAAAAAAAAAGAGAGAGAGAGAGAGGAAGAAATTACCCTGTTAAATGTTTATGAATTATTTTCCAGTCTTCATCTGTATCATTTTTAAAACAAAATATTGTTTTTTAAATAAACTTTCTATTTTTGAATAATTTTAGATTTACAGAAAAGCAGACTAAATCATATAGATACATGCCTTTTGCTAAGTTTTCCCTATTGTTAACATCTTACATTAGCATAGTACATGTGTCAAAATTAAGAAATTAACGTTGGTATATCGCTGTTAACCTTAATCACAGGGGTATTTGTATTTCGCCAATTTTCCCATTCAAGTCCTCTTTTCTTCCCAGGATCCAGCCTAGGAAAGCACATTACATTTAGTCACAGTGTCTTCTCAATCTCTTCTGACCTGTGGCAGTTTCTCAGTTTTCCCTTGTTTTCCATGACCTTGGTGGTCTTGAGGAGTTCTGGCCAGGTATACTGTAGAATGTCCTAATCTGAATTTGTCCTATGATTACAGGTGTTCAGGATTTTTGGAAAGAATACCACAAAAGTGAAATACCCTTCTTGTCGCATCATATCAGGGTACATGACATCAGCATGATCTCACTAGTGATGTTAACATTCGTCACGTGGTCCGGGTTCGCCACCATGAAGGTATCATTTTTGCCTTTTCCTGTTCGTTCTTTGGAAATAATCACTAAGTCTAGTTCACTCCCAAGAGGGTGGGAGATATTCAGAAATTAAGCTCTACCTCCTGGATAGGGGAGTATCTATATGTTATTTGGAATTCTTCTGTAAAAAAAGATTTATTTCTTCCCCCTTATTTATTTATACTGTTTTAATGACTACATTACTGGCTATACGGTAGTTTGCTTAAATATTCTCCAAGTATTGCTCACTTAGGTGGTCTATACTTTTTTACTTAATTTGAGTGTTTTGTAATTTATAATCATATGATGGATTTTTAAACCCTGCATTTATCTGCTGTGTTTTAAAGAAATTCTTTGTTCCAAAGAGTGTAGATTTATTATTTTTAAAAATCAGTACCTTTGAGCATAGGCCTGCATATTTTATTTCAAGATTTCAAATTTGGAGCTTTCTGCTGCAGTCATAATCCAGGCAACTGTCTGCATTGTTTCATCCGTTGAAATTTTTTTCTCAGTCAACTTGAATTTGGTCATGTTTCCCTCCCATTTCACTCAGCTCATTTGTTGCATTCCAACCTCACATGACGCATGTGACAACAGTCTTCACATTTTTTTCCTGTTATAATTCTCCCTGTCAAACATTTAAGTTGAAATATAATATTTTCCCAATGTTTTTATTCCAAAGAATATAGTTTCTGGCACATTATAGACATTTAAAAACAAAAATGTTGTATGAAGTAACATAAATACCACAGTGATTTGATAGCCACTATTATTCATTTTCAACAAACATGAATAATGCTTCTTTAGCATTTAAAATGTTCACAGATTTCCTTATTCTTCTTGAACTTGAATTTCCATTCTACTTGCCCTACAGAATTTTGTTTTAATGCAATACTTTTTATATTTGAAAGTAATTTATTAAAAAAAACAAAGTAACTTATTGACGAACCCATCAGAATTCTCTGCAACAATAATATGTATATAAACTGAAATTGTAAAATGAATTTTTTTTCTCCTTTTTGTGCAGGTGGGTTCTCATTTTATTTATTATTTATTATTTATTTATTTACACATTTGGTATGTGAGAATGCACATTCTTTTCAATCACACATGGAATTTTTTTTTTTTTTAGAGACAGAGTCTCATTTTGATGCCCTCAGTAGAGCACTATGACATCACAGCTCACAGCAACCTCCAGCTCTTGGGCTTAGGCCATTCTCTTGCCTCAGCCTCCTGAGTAGCTGGGACTACGGGCACCCGCCACAGTGCCCAGCTATTTTTTGTTGCAGTTTGGCCGGGACTGGATTCAAACCCTCCACCCTTGGTATATGGGGCTGGCACCCTACTCACTGAGCCACAAGCACCAGCCCACACATGGAATTTTTAACAAAAGTGTGCAGTGTATCAATTTATAAAGCAAGTTTCAACAATATATTTATTATTATATTAATAAAATATAATTCATTTTAGGTTACATTATTCTCACTTCCAGGGTAAAGTTCCATTTGTAGAAGAGCCCCTCACCCAGGGGTCATATTATACACCTTCACAATATGCACATTAGGTGAGATACCGCCTCATGCCCTGGGGTTCTCATTTTGATTAGTCATATACAATTGGTCAAAAAAAGTATACATATGTTACACATTTTAATAAATTATTCGTCATGAAAACTATATTGGAAATGCTTCTCTTAAGCAGATATATCCATCAAATTTTTCTGAGTGTAATATTTAATGAAAGGGAAAGGTGGTCTGAGTACCGTGCTCACGTCTGTAATCCTAGCACTCCGGCACGTTGAGGGAGGAGAATTTACTTGAGCCCAGAAGTTTGAGGTTGCATGAGCTATGATAAGGTCACCCCACTTTAGCCTAGGCAGCACAGCAAAACCCTGTCTCAAAAAAAAAAAAAAAAAGGAGTGGGGTGCGCCTGTGGCTCAAAAGAGTAGGGCACCGGCCCCGGCCAAAAACTGTGGCCGGGGGAGAAAGGCTCCCGTGTTGTTATATTATTTAGTCTAGCAGTTAACATATATTTTCATTTTTTCTTATTATGAAGTAGAAATTTTTTAACATTTTGTAAGATGAGATAAATGAAAAATAATATACTATGATAGGTTTTTGAAATATAATTTTATCTTTTTTTGTTGTTGAAGTTTGGCCGGGGCTGGATTTGAAACTGCCACCCTTAATATATGGGACCGGCACCCTACTCACTGAGCCACAGGTGCCACCCTGAAATATAATTTTAGAATAAGCTTGTCTATACCTATAAAAAAAATCTTGCTGGGATTTTTTTTTTCTCTTTTTTAAAATAAACTGGAGTGCATTGGCTATTCATGAGTGGTTTATTAGCCTGGGAGTTTTGACTTGTTCTCTTTCCAACCTGGGCCATTCACCTCCAAACTAGGGGTCCCCTGCTCCAGGGAGGCCATCATACCAATGCATTCAGCACTACGACCTTTTAAAACTAATTAGTAAAGTCAGCAAAGTCTTGAGACGAGAGACAGACATACAAATATCAGCACTACAACCCAGAAACTCCTGAGTTCAAGCAATCTTCCCACCTCAACCTCCAGAGTAGCTGGCACTATAGGCACACGCCACATCCAGCTTGCTGAGATTTTCATAGGAATGAAATTTAGATATTAATGTGATGAAAAGTGACATCTTTAATGGGCTGGGTCTTCTAATCCATGGGCATAATATATCTCTTTATTAATTTAGTTCTTCTGGGCCAGGTGTGGTGGCTCATCCCTGTAATCCTAGTACTTTGGAAGGCTGGGGTGGGTGGATTGGTTGAATTCAGAGGTTCAAGATCAGCCTGAGCAACAGCAAGACCCCACCTCTACTAAAAATAGAAAAACTAGCCAGGCATGCTAGTGGGCACCTGTAGTCCCAGTTACTTGGGAAGCTGAAGCAATAGGATCTCTTGAGCTTAAGAGTTTGACGTTGCTGTGAGCTATGACATGATGGCACTCTACCTAGGGCACAGAGTGAGACTCTATCTCAAAATTTAAAAAAAAAATTAATTGTTCTTTTATTTTTTGATTAGCACTTTATAGTTTTCAGCCTATGAATCCCATACATGTTTTCTTTGATTTACAACTATTATATTTTTGAAAGTGATTGTAGTTTTAATTTCAGTGTTCATTGCTGGTACATAGAAATATAATTCATTTTTCTATGTCTGTCTATGTCTCAAGACTTTGCTGGCTCAGCGCCTGTGGCTCAAGTGGCTAAGGCGCCAGCCACATACACCTAAGGTGGCGGGTTCGAATCCCTAGCCCGGGCCCGCCAAACAACAATGATGGCTGCAACCAAAAAATGGCTGGGCGTTGTGGCGGGCGCCTTTAGTCCCAGCTACTTGGGAGGCTGAGGCAGGAGACTCACTTGAGCCCATGAGTTGGAGGTTGCTATGAGCGTGATGCCATGACACTCTACCCAGCGGGATAGCTTGAGGCTCCGTCTCAAACAAAAACAAACAAAAAAAAGACTTTGCTGAACTCACTAATTAGTTTTAAGAGGTTTCTTTTCTTTTTCCTTTCTTATTTTTTGTAGATTCCTTGAAATCTTCCAAATAATCGTGTTATCTATAAATAGAGACAAAGAATAAACTCTGTGTGGTTTCAGTTCTTTTAAATTTTTTGAGGATTTTTATGGACCAGGATATGGTTTATCTTGGGTACGCTCCATGGATGATTGAAAAAACTGTGTATTCTGCTTTTGTTATGTGGAATATTCAATACATGTCAGTTAGATATTGCTAGCTCATGGTATTGTTGAGCTTTTGGACATTCTTCTTTATTGTCTGTCTAGTTATTCTATCAACTGGTGAGAGAGAGGTGCTAAAGTCCCCAACTATGTGAATTTATCTCTTTCTCCTTTCAGGTCTTTAAGTTTTGTTTTGTTTTATTGTGGAGACTAGATTCTCATTCTGTTGTCCAGGTTAGAGTGCCATGGTATTAGTCTAGCTCACAGCAACCTCAAATTCCTGGGTTCAAGCAATCCTCATAGCTGGGACTATAGGTGCCCACCATAAGATATGGGTCTTGCTCTAGCTCAGGCTGCTCTTGAACTCCTGAGCTCAAGGGATCCTCCTGCCTCCTCTTTCCAGAGTGCTAGAATTATAGGAGTGAGCCACTGTACCTAGCCAGGTCTATAAGTTTTGGTTCATATATGTATTTTGTAGTTCTTTTGTTTGGTGTATGTATATTTAGGATTGCTAGGTCTTTTTTGATTGATAGACTCTTTTTATTATTACGTAATGTTTCTCCCTGTCTCCGGTATTTTTTTTCCTTCTAAATCAGTCACTACTGAAACTACACAAACTGGCCACTGACAAAAATGACCCCCACTTGTGTGACTTCATTGAGACACATTATCTGAATGAACAGTTGAAATCCATCAAAGAACTGAGTGACCATGTAACCAATCTGCCAAAGATGGGAGCCCCGGAATCTGGCACATGGGCGTATCTCTTTAAAGCAAGCACAACCTGGAAGATAGTGATAATGAAAGCTAAGCCTTAGGCTAACTTCCCCATAGTCAGGGGTTGACTTCTGTGATCACCAAGCCAGTACATGAGAGTTGGGGCTTCCTTTACCTTTTCTATAAATTGTACCAAAACACCAATTAAATGCTTTCATTTGTGATATTCTTTCAAATAAAGAATTTTGTACCCCCCCCAAATAAATAGTCTACTTTATCTGATATTAATAAATTTATTCCTGCTTTCTTTTGATAAATGTTTGCATGGTATGAATTTTGTAGCTATTTACTTTCAACTAATCTGCTTTTATATTTAAAGTATGTTTCTTACAGGCAGCAGATAGCATTTTTTTGTTGTTGTTTTGTCTGTTTGTTTGTTTTTTGTAGACAGGCTCCCAATCTGTTGCCCAGGCTGGACTTGAACTCCTGGGCTCAAGCCATTCTCGTGCCTCAGCCTCCTCTTTTTAATCCATGCCACCAATTGTCTTTTAATTGGTGCATTTAGATTATTTATGGTTAATGTAATTATTGATGTTTGTTCCCTTTGTTTGTTTGTTTTGAGACAGAATCTCACTCTGCCCTAGGTAGAGTGCTCTGGTGTCATAGGTCATAGCAACCTCAAACTCTTGGGCTCAAGAGATCCCCTGGCCTCAGTCTCCCTAGTAGCTGGGACTATAGGCACCTGCCACAATACCCAGCTAGTTTTTCTATTTTTAGTAGGGATGGGGTCTTGCTCTTGCTGAGGCTGGTGTTGAACTCAGGCAGTCCACCCACCCCAGCCTCCCAGAGTGCTAGGATCATAGGTGCTATGAGCCACCGTGCCCGGCCGCCTTGTTTTTTTATTTATTTCTATTTTTCCTAACTTCCTGCTGATTATTTGAACTTTCTTTTAAATTTTCATTTTGATTTACCTATAGTGTTTTGAAATATATGTCTCTGCATAGACTTTTTTGGTGTTTGCCCTAGGTATTACATTATACATGCCTTATTCATCATAGCCTATTTCTGTTGACATTTACCAGTTTGAGTGACATACAGAAAACTTATCTCCCTTTGAGTCCCTTTACTCGCTTTCATTTATAACTGTCTTACATATTTCCCTCACATACATCAAGAACCACATCAGACAGGGTTAAAATTTTTGTTTCAACCATCACACATAATTCACAACACTCAAGAGGAGAAGTAAAACCTATTGTATTTACCATATTTTTTACTCTTTTCTATTGTTATTTTTTCCTTCCTGATGTTTTGAGTTTCCTTTTCTATCATTTTCTTTCTGCTGTGAGAACTTCCTTTAGCCATTCTTTTAGGGTAGATCTGCTAGCAACAAATTCTCTTATTTGAGACTATCTTGATCTCCTCTTTTTATTCATGAAGATAATTTTCATGAGAGAGAGAATTCTGGGTTGGCAGGTTTTCCCTTTAGGACTAGAAAATTGTTGTACTTCCTCCTTCTGATCTCTGTAGTTTCTTATGAGAAATTGACTGTCATGTGTTTTTTGCCTTCATAGATAAGGTGTCATTTTTCTTTCACTGCTTTCAAGATTTTTTCTTTGTCTTTAGTTTTTAGAAGCTTGACTATGATGGCTGCTTTAAAATATTGTCAGATAATTCCAAAATTTATGTCATTTTGGTATTGGCATTGGCTGGTTGCCTTTTCTCATTAATGTTGAGATGTTTCTGGTTCTTGGTAAAACTGGTGATTTTCAATTATATCCTAAACATTTTGGGTATTATTTTAGGTGATCTGGATCTTGTTAAGATGTGGACAGGCCTTGTCTGACGCTGCATCAGTTAGGGGAGAAGAATGCTGCCTCATTACTACCAGATGGAGGTGCAAATCCAGGTTCCCCACTTGGTCGCCTCCCTAGGATAGAAAACTAAGAAGTGTCTAGTTATCTTGTAACTGAATGGAGATAGGAATTTAGGCTTTCCATTAGGACTCTCCTGACACCACCCTGGCTGGGAGGGAGAAGAATGTCTCACCAAACTCCCTGTCTGGTTTCTACCAATCATCAGTTGTGGGCATTACTGTTAGAAATAAAAGGCCAAGCTCTCAATGGAGCATTCTCTGATACTCCCACAGCAGAGGGTAGGGTGCCTTGTTGTAGCCAGATGAGGGCTTCAGCCATCAAACATAATTTAGAAAACTCAAGAGAAGTAAAGTATATTGTTTTTACCCATATTTTTAATTCTTTTCCTTGGTTTTTCTTCCTTCTTAATTCTCCAATTTTCCTTCTTGTTACATGGTGGTAAGGCCACACATTGTCCAGGGTGTTTGGTTAGAGTAGGTCCACAGTTGTCTAAAATTTTTTTGTCTTGCTGGACTGCCCCTTTTCTAGTTCATTGGCTAAAGGGAACAGGCTTTTCTCAGGGTTTCTTTTATTTGTGTCTGTTGGTATTTCCAATTGCTGGTTTTCTCTGCATGTATAAAGATAAGGGCAGTAGGGAACTTACTACCTTGCCATTTCTTGAGTCCCAAGATCCCTAGATGGTCTGTATCCTCTCTACTTTTCAGAGACTTTTTGTTTGTTTGTTTCTGCCCTGGGTAGAGCACTGTGGTTTCAGCTAGCTCACAACAACTTCAAACGCCTGGGTTTAGGTGATCCTCTTGCCTTAGCCTCCCTAGTAGCTGGGACTACGGGCCCATATCACCATGGCCAGCTAGTTTCTCTATTTTTAGTAAAGATGAGGGTCTTGCTTTTGCTCAGGCTGGTGAATTCCAGAGCTCACGTGATCCTCCCACCTCAGCCTTGCAGAGTGCTAGCATGATAAGCATGGTGAGCCACCATGCCCAACCCAGAGACTTCTTCTATTTGTTTTATTTATAATGTCCAGTGATATTTTCCTCATTCCTTTAGTCACTGAGTTTCTAGAGGAAAAAGAATGTACATTCTGTGCCTCCAACTTCATTATTCACATCTTCACCTTCATCTTCAAGGGAATTCGACTCCATGAGGGCAGGGACTTTGTTTTGTTTATGACTATATCCCAGGGATACAGTGGCTGGCGCATAGAAGACCTTTGGTAAATATCTCCTGTCACTTCCTTCATGTTATCTTTATCTTGGTAACTTTTTAAATAATCTTAATGTATTACTTGAGTATAGATAGTCATGCAGGGATTAAGACACTGATTTTATTTTATGCTTTTCCCCTGTGCCTTTCTTCACTCTATTATCTCCATCTGAAGGGCCCTCAATTACTTCCTGCTTTTCCCTTCTTTTTTTCCTTCTCTTGAAGTTCCAAACCTATCACACCTCATAGGTCACTTCTTCTAAGGCTCAACATCCTATCCTAAAATTATATATTCACTACTTTCTGTAGTACTCATTTTGAAATAAACACATTGTCTCAGTTAAAAATGCTTTTGGCTATTATTAACAGAAGATACATTGTAATGGCTTATGCCAAAGACATTGGAGATGGATGGATATCATTGCAGCTGGATGACTTGAAGGCTATTATCTTTTTAATTTACTTGACTTATTTCTCTTACTGACTGGTCAACTTATGAACAGATGATGACTGCTCTTCTCATAACCACATCTGAATTTCAGCTTTAGGATGAAAGGGCATAGGATGAAATAATAGGCTCAACAGGTCCATCTCTTTTTATTTGAAAAGCAGAAGCGCTCCCAGAAGTCTCATGCAGCAGACTTCTTACTATGTCTCATTGGACAGAATTCCATGACGTAGCCACTCCTAGCTGCAAAGTACAAGTGAGAAAGGGGCTGTAAATAGCAATTTGGTTAGCAAAACAATCATGTCTGCCATATATAAGTATAAATAGCTATATAATTCATTTATATAAATCTTCTGTCTCCTTAACTAGTTTGGAAGGTCTTTGAGATCACAGATCTAATCAGAGTTAGTCATTTTATGCTTCACACCAGACTATTGTAAGGATCCTCCTAATTTCCCATATTTCTGCTACAAACAACAACCAAAGTTCCTAAATTGAGCCTTTAAAATATAGGTAATGATTAGATGGATACAGTGGCTCATGCCTATAATCCTAGCACTCTGGGAGGCTGAGGTAAGAGGACTGCTTGAGGCTAGGAGTTCAAGACCAGTCTGGGCAACATAGCAAGACTCTGTCTTTACTAATCGCCCCCTCCCCCCCCCCAAAAAAAACTTTTTCTAAGTTCAGGAAGCAGAACCACTATGAGTTAGGGGATAAGGCTTTCTTTTTCCTTCTTCTTCTTCTTCTTCTTCTTCTTCTTCTTCTTCTTCTTCTTTTTTTAATAGAAAGTAGATAGACTTTGTATAATTGTGGGAAGAAGTGTAGAAGTGAAGGTCCAAGAGGTATGTTGGAAGATTAGAGAAGTAGTAATTAACAAGTCAATCTGAGAAGTCAAGCAAGTCCAGCTGCCAAAATAGGACTACAGAGAAGGCTTATGGGGAGATGTATGGGAGACTGTGCCTCTATTCAGCTACCACCCCTGTGGATCATCTGGTGTTAGACCTGGAACCATTGTTTGTCAGCAACATCAGGAATTAGGGAGAAGAGCCAGATGTGGATTGAAAAAGAATGGAAACTGGAAGCTGGTCTTCTTGCGTCTAGCCACAGTGACTTTCAGAGAGTAATGACTGCTGCTTCACTTCTACCTTCTAAATCTCACTCAGATTCATCTTTGGATACTCCATGGAAGGGAATTTTGGAAATGCAATTCAGCTTAGTCAAGTTGACCTCAAACAAATCACTGCACTAAGTAAACTATGCAAATAGAAGTCTATCACCAGGGAGTTAAAATAGTTATACTGCCTAGAGGCCTGGGACTATGTCTTAGTCCAGTACTTGTCTCCTTTTTGTTCTGGCCAATAATTTGATTCTTAAATCTTATATTGTCCCCATCGATCTTACTGTGCAAACTTAGTTTTCCTCTGCCTGGTATCTGTCTTCTAGAGCCGTGGCATTTAGTCTTATACGAAGGGGAAGTTGTAAAACTGCACTAAAAAAACTAAATTCTTCATTTCTACATAGTCCTCCAAACCGCTCTGGCATTCCTCGGTGGTGATGCTGAATATGGATACCCACTTTTTTTCTGGCCAGCCTTTCAACCTTTTTTATCCCATGGCACACTTGAACCTCTAGTTAAACTTCCACAGCACACTTAAATTATGTTGATCAAAAAAATAATAAAAGAGTAAACAAAGAATAGACTTACTGTGCTTTGAACCTCTCTGGAAAATAAGTTAGTTAATGATCTTTAAAATTTTTAGTAGCCCACCTAAGATCCTCTCACGGCACACTGGTTGAAAATCACTGTCCTAGAGGGGAAAAAGGAGATCTTTCTTTGGATTCAGGCTATAACATGCTACAAGGCAATTTTGTCCTTTAACTTTTATTTTTGTGTGTGTATTCTACTTCTTACATTTTTGTTGGCCTTCCTCTCCTGTTTCTCTGTTCTGGGTGCAGTTCTTCTGGGTTCCCTACTGCATACCCAGCATGTTCTCTTCTGCCTTGGCATGTTTATGAACCATTACTTCTAGCGAGTCATTTATCTCTGGGTAATGCAGTTTTCCCATTTTTGCTTTTGCTGACCAATATATATTTAATGCCAGATATTTACTGAGCATCTAAAATATCATCCCTTTTCTCTACAGGAGCTCAAAGTACAAAAATATCTGTAAAATAAGAGGGAAAGTAAAAACTACCAGTATGGAGCAACAAACAAACAGCTCTTGGAGGTTGGAGAAGGAAATTGAATTCTACCTCCCGATGGGCCCTTTATTTACCTTTTTCAGTCAGGGAGCTTTGTATCAGATTTTCAAATCTTCATATTATTGTTCTGGTATTTATATTATAAATTAGTTGTAAACAGTTAAATCAGTGTTTGTAGTACATAAGATTTAAGCAATATTTTATAAACAGTATTGAAAAAGCTATATAACGTGTTCATAAAATAAGATATAAAATTATAATTTTAAGTCACACAAGCATAGAAGCAATACTGTGAAAATAGAAGTTCAGAGCTAAGAAAACTAAGCTGTTCTCTTATGTCCACTAACTCGATTTGGAAATTATTTTTCTTGTTGCATTGTTTCCGTAACATGGGCTTCTGGAATTCAGAATTATTTAATACTGTATGCATTCATTCAAGCTTGCTTTCCTCAACTTAAGATTTGTAATTTGACAGTATGAGCAAGCAGTACACTGGTCATGGTTCAGAGCACGTTCTCCATTTTCAGCATCACCACCGAGGAATGCCAGAGCAGTTTGGAGGACTATGTAGAAATGTAGAATTTAGTTTTTTTAGTGCAGTTTTACAACTTCCCCTTTGTATAAGACTAAATGCCACAAACTGTTTAGATTGTAGTTGTAATTTCATATAAGTATGTATGTGTAAAAATATGAATATGCTCATTATAAAGTTCAAGTGTGGATTTATACATAGACACAGTCCAGTGGTCCAAATTGGTGTAGGGCTGAGGAAATGGTCGTAAACGTTGTGCAGCAGCACAGCAGAGACCCTGTCGTATATTTTCTTTGCTGACATTTTAGGTAAGAGGGAAATTAAGATGTAGAATTAATTCTGAGGATATAAAACTCAGCTTCTCATTCGGCCTAGTTTCGTTATTACTGTTTAGATTGGTCAAGTTTCTCAAATTCAACTTATTATCTTTTTCCCCCTTCCTACTTCTTGCCTACTGGTTAGGGTAGAAGAAAAAGGAGGAAAAAAGGTGCTGAATGTTGACCTTTGTCTTCTGTTCTAATTTACTATCAATTTGGCACTGTATAGTTTTCAGAGAATTTTTTTTTCCTACTTCAGGGTACTTCAGAAAAGCTGGGGTAGTTGCATTAGAAAGCACTTTTTTCTGGCCAGCCTCAGTGGCTGTCACCTGTAATCCTAGTACTCTGGGAGGATGAGGCAGGAGGATGGCTTGAGGTCAGGAGTTCAAGATCAGCCTGAGCAAGAGTGAGACCCCATCTCTACCAAAAATAGAAAATTAGCTGGGTGCAATGGTGTGGGCCTGTAGTCCAAGCTATTCAGGAGGCTGAGTAAGGAGGATGGCTTGAGCCCAGGAGTTTAAGGTTGTAGTGAGCCATGACGATGCCATTGCATTCTACCCTGGGCAACAGAGAATAAGACTCTGTCTCCAAAAAAAAAAAAAACAACGACGACAACAAACCCAAAAAACAAAGTAGTTTTTTATTGTGCTAAAATATATGAGGGCTGCCTGGAAAGTACATAGTCATGGAATGTGAAAAATAGAGACATACATAGCTAGATACTTTCTGGACAGTTCTTGTACATAACATAAAATTTGTTATTTAGGATGGGCTCAGTAGCTCACGCCTATGATCCTAGCACTCTGGGAGGCCGAGGAGGGGTGGATCAACTGAGCTCAAGAGTTTGAGACCAGCCTGTCTAAAAAAATATAGGTGGGCATTGTGGTGGGTGCCTGTATTCCCAGCTACTTGGGAGGCTGAAGCAAGATGATTACTTGAGCCCAAGAGTTTGAGGTTGCTGTGATGCTATAGTACTCTACTGAGGGCAACAAAGTCAGACTGTCTCAAAAAAATCTATTATTTTATTCATTTTTAAGTGTGTAGTTCATTTGGCATTCATTACATCCATATTGCTGTGCAACAATGACCACTCTCCATCTCTAAAACTTTTTCATTACCCTAAAAACAACACTTCTTATTCTAACTTACTATTAGGAAAGTAGGGCTGTTGGGATAGAGAGGAAATTATTTTAAAAAATGGCATATTATATGTGTTATTGAGGTCCTTGATGGAAAGAAGGGTGAGCTGGAGAACACTGACTGTGGTCAGATGTATACCACCAAGGCCCATAAAGAGAGATGTTTAAAGAAGAGCTCAGAAGTCACACCATACCTGCAATGACATCATGGCTTTGATCCCTTTTGTAACCCTTAGATCTGTTGTGCTAAGTTGAACCCCTTGTGATCTTGTACTATTTTTTTTTTTTTTTGAGACAGTCTCACTTTGTGGCCCTCGGTAGAGTGCCATGGCATCATAGGTCGCACAACTTCAAACTCTTGGACTCAAGCAATCCTCTTGCCTCAGCCTCCCAAGTAGCTGAGACTATAGGCTCCCACCACAATGCCTGAGTATTTTTGGAGAAGGGGTCTCCCTCTTGCTCAGGCTGGTCTTAAACTTCTGAGCTCAAGCAATCCACCCACCTTGGCCTCCCAAAGTGTTGGGATTACAGGTGTGAGCCACTGCGCTCAGCCTGATCTTGTAGTATTTTTTTAATCTCTGTGGCCCCAAACTTGTATATGCTACAAACAGGTCACACTTGGCCACTGCTAAGAGTGATGAAAGCTTTTCTTGCCTCTGAGAAGAGGATCAGAAAGATGACGTCAAGAAAAAAAATGACAAGGAAAGGAAGCATTTTTCTTGAAAGTACAGAGCAACTTGTCTAAGATCTACACACACCATGTCTTCTAATCTTGAGCCCTATTCCAAAATCTTTGTGGTCTTTTAGACAGAGGAACATGTTTCCCTTTAAAAAGTCAATGTTATCTACTGCCTGTCTATTCAAACACATCGTCCATCTAATTTTTTGAAATTCCTAGGTGAGGAGTTCCCTGGCCTTAAACACATAATCTAGCTTTACTGTTTTCTGAACCATAGCATGTCAGAAGACTCCTACTTCTCAGGCCTCTTGAAAAGCATAAATGAAGACCCTTAGTTATAGAAGAAAACAGTACAAAATTCTTCAGTTTTTAAAGTTTTTGAACTCAAATCAATGCCCAGCTTTCCTTCTTGGTTAATTAAATTATCAGAAGATTTTTGGAGGGGAAAGAAAAATTTGTGGGCAAGAACGAACCCTAGGTAATATCAAGGCATATCTTTTTTTTTGAGACAGAGTCTCACTATGTCACCCTCAATAGAGTGCCATAGCATCACAGCTCACAGCAATCTCAAACTTTTGGGCTTTAGCGATTCTCTTGCCTCAGCCTCCCAAGTAGTTGGGACTACAGGCACCTGCAACAACACCCAGCTATTTTTCTGTTGCAGTTGTCATTGTTGCTTAGCTGGCCTGGGCTGGGTTTGAATTTGCCAGCCTCGGTGTATGTGGCTGGCTCTGTAACCACTGTACTGTGAGTACCGAGCCATCAAGGCACACCCTAAAAGCAGGCATCAGTTAAAAAAGATAACATGTCTTCGTCCAATCATCTAGTAGCAGTCAGTTTTTGTGCTTGAATTTAATAGTAGGTGGCTCAAAGGAGCGGCACCAGCCCCATATGCCGGAGGTAGCAGGTTCAAACCCAGCCCTGGCAAAAAACTGCAAAAGAAAAAAAAAGAATTTAATACTAGGTGCTGTGGGACAATCTTGTTTTTTATAATACCCCTATGACGTTATCAAATGGTAAGATAACATTTTGCTGTGTTACATAAATGTTTCTGGGTGTTAAGAAATTATATTTGAGGTAAAGATATTACCAGGTAGCTCTATAGCAAAAGCACTTGAGGTTAAGTCCACTAGTGTGCCTTTCTTGTAAAATCTGTAAAAGTGAAATCATCTTTGAATATTCTCTGTTTGTTTTAAAGTCCTTTCCAAGGTTTGTTTCTATTGGCTTCAAAGTCTAGCTCCTATAAGTTTTCTATAATCAGTTTGTCAAATCACAGTCTGAGGACACAGGTATCCGTAAGATTCTCCTTATTTCAGATACTAGCTACAACTGTGAGAGTCCCCAGGATACCTCTCACTTCTGACCAGTTGGCTACAAATTCTGGTGTTCCTACAATCATTCAAGGGTTTGATAATTCACTAAAAAGACTCACAGTACTCACTAAAAGTGTTGTACTTATTATTATCGTTTTATCATAGAAAAAGGATACAAATTAGAACCAGCCTAAAGAAGAGAGGTATAGGGTCAAACCTGGGAGGGCCCAAAATGCAAAGCTTCCATTATCATCAGGGATGTGTTACTTACTCAAGATCAAAGTGTGAAAATAATCAAGAGTATTGCCAGCCAGGGAAGCTTATCTGAGCTTTGGTGACCAGAATTGTTATTCAAATCTCAGTACTTAGGCATATTTGATTAAATTATTGACCATGTGGTTGAACTCAATCTCCATCTCTCTCTTCTCAGAGGTCAAGCTGATATTGCATGGTTCAAAGATCCAACCTTCTAATCACATGGTTGGTCACTGTGGCATGGCCAGCCCCCAGCTGAATCAGGTCCCTAACAGAAACTACTAGGTGTGATTCCAGGAGACTACCATGAATAACAAAGATACTCCTATCACTCAGAAAATTCTAAGGCTTTACAGCAAGGGTTCTTAAACTTTTTAAACAGAGGGCCAGTTCACTGTCCCTCAGAACGTTGGAGGGCCGAACTGCGGGCCCTGGGACAAGTCACCTGCTAAGCAAAACAGGCAGTGGCAGCAAAAACACCTGGAGGTCCAGATAAATGTCCTAGGCGGGCTGCATGTGGCCCACAGGCCATAGTTTGAGGACACCTGGTTTATAGACTATCTCCTAGGAACTGGGGACAAAGGCAAGTCAAATTCTTTAATATACAGTCCTTGAGTATTGTGTCTCTGGAGAGGAAAATGATAAGGAAATTTTATATTTCTAGGTGTCTGACCTATTGTGTTACTCTTGAAAAAGTCACTTAGTGATTGATTGATTCCAATTACCCAAGAAGCCAGTGATTGATTACAAGGGACTCATATAAAAGGAAAATGAAAGCATCCACTTGCAAAGAGAGTTATCAACTCAGTGGTTGGTTTGATTTTGTGTTTTAACCAAATCATACACACACACACTGAGCCAGGCATTGGACTTTTACTAAAGAGTGACTAAGGATGCAAAAAGCATTATTAAGGATAGAGACCTTGGCTCGGCGCCTGTGGCTCAAGTGGCTAAGGCGCCAGCCACATACACCTAAGGTGGTGGGTTCGAATCTAGCCCGGGTCCACCAAACAACAATGATGGCTGCAACCAAAAAAAAAAAAAAAAAAGCCAGTCACTGTGGCAGGAGCCCGTGGTTCCAGCTACTTGGGAGGCAGAGGCAGGAGACTCGCTTGAGCCCAGGAGTTGGAGGTTGCTGTGAGCTGTGATGCCACAGCACTCTACCCAGGGGGACAGCTTGAGGTTCTGTCTCAAAACAAACAAACAAACAAACAAAAAAGGATAGAGACCTTGTAGGTATCAAAGTTAGCAATCCAAAACTTTAAAGCAACCAAAAAGAAAGAAAGGAAATATCTTGGGAAGTAAAGAACAAAAGCATGCCGATTTAAGCATGACAATCTGTGACTTCAGTCATTTAGCACTCTTTTCATGAATCTTGGATAAAGCTGTCTGCTTTACACAGCCATCTTGATCTGAAAGTCTTAAGTGAAACTGTCTTTTCCTGATCTTGTGGTTTCTGGTCAGTAGTTTTCCAGTATTTAAGGATGACTAAGTATCCTTATTTGACAAAAATAGTTCTAAGCACCAACACCTTAGAGACTTTCTGTAGTGAGTTGTTTTTCAGCAAGGCTCAAGGATTATTTTTTCTCTGATTATTTTTTCCCTCTTAATTTCCTCAAGATGAAATTTTTCAGAACAGGCAGGTGGCTCATGTGTATCATCCTAGCACTCTGAGAGGCCAAGGCAGGAGGATTGCTTGAGATCAGGAGTTTGAGACCAGCCTAAGCAAAGTGAGACATGGTCTCTAAAACTAGGCAGGCATTGTGGGGGGCGCCTATAGTCCCAGCCACTTGGAAGGCTGAGGCAAGAGGATCACTTGAGCCCAAGAGTTTGAGGTTGCTATGAGCTATGATGTCATGGCATACTACAAGGGCGACAAAGAGAGACTCTGTTGCACACACACACACAAAGAAAAATTTCAGAACATTGTTCAAATAGAAGAGAATAGCATTCTTTTTTGAGTGTAACAAAAAATTGATATATTAGAATATAGTAGGAGTAGGAGTAGCAACATACAATATTATGAATAGGAAGGAGATGCCAAGGGTTTTGGTTTGTGCCACAAGGTATATCATGATGGACCCTGGTTTACAAAGACATTGGAACTTAATAACTCAGAAATAAATCTTTCTGGAGACAATTATTGTACCAGTCTTTGTACATGAAAAAAGCTATTTCTAAGATATGTTAGTCAGAGACCAGTGAGAAAACAGCAACCTCATTTTTTTTTTCTTTTTGAGATGATCTCACTATGTCACCCTCGGTAGAGTACAGTGGCATTGCAGCTCACAACAACCTCAAACTCTTGGGCTTAAGGGATTCTCCTGCCTCAGTCTCCTTTGTAGCCGGGACTACAGAAACCCACCACAATGCCCAGCTATTTTTTTGTTGTAGTTGTCATTGTTGTTTAGCTGGCCTGGGCAGGGTTCAAACCCATCAGCCCCGGGTTTGAACCTGCCAGCCACGATGTATGTGGCCGGCATCCCAACCACTGAGCTATGGGTGCCCAGCCCACTTCAGTTTTTTGAATAGGAAAAATTTGCTATAAAGAATTATTAACTAGGAGGAGGCAGAAGAAACTAAAAAGGTAAATAAAGACATTAAGGAATCCAAAAGTAACAGGTGTAGAAAAACAGCTACTACCTCTAACCTGAGGAAGGGTGAACACTAAAGAAACTATGGATTAGGAAAAGAGCGCGGCTGTCTACCACTACTCCAGGGCTGAGATTCAGCCCGTTTTAAGGACGACACATCTACTAAATACACAGCCATGGTAATGGTGAAGAAACTTGTTAGAGGGGTCTATAAAAGCGGTTTGTCATTGCTGGAGAGTACAGGCAGCTGAGCCAATTTGTAGGAATGATCAGCTGCTGCCACAGGATGTAGCTGGGTGGGACCTGGTCTAAAGTAGCTTCAAGAAGAGGAAGCATAGCCTGGAGGCACAGACGGAGCTCCTGCGGTGGGCTTCTGTATTGGAGAGTAAAAACAGAGGGCTGGAGCCCACAGGTGTCTTCCCCAGCTATGGCCATGCAGCGTCACTCTTGCGCCCTCTGCTGATGAACCATAGCATTTCCTCTGCTGGCAAAAAAGAAATGATCAGAGGGTCCAAGGCAAGCATGTGTCCTAAATCAAGGCAAGAAAGTGTAGATTTGCAATTTAGCAATAATATTAAATTGGTACCGACCCATAAGAAGTTCAAAATAATTACGAAATGTTGATAATTTTACTACAAGTTTTAAGTTAATTAAATTTAGATAACATCAAGCCTAATTCCTTCCT
>NW_003852401.1:12037069-12043884 GCF_000181295.1 Otolemur garnettii | reverse complement strand
CCTACGGCATATGGGGCGGGCCCCTTACTCCTTTGAGCCACAGGTGCCACCCCCTTCCTTTCTTTTTTAAGAGATGGGATTTTGCTTTGCTGCCCATGCTGGAGTTCAGTGGCACAACTATAGTTCACTGCAGCCTTAAATTCTAGTTCAAGAATTTAAATTGCTCAAGCAACCTTTCTGCCTCAGCCTCCTGAGTGGCTAAAACTACAAACATGTGCCACCATGCTTGGCTAATTTTAAAACTTTCTGTAGAAATGAGGTCTTGCTATGTTGCTGAGGCTGCTAATTATTTCTACTAAGTTGAGGAACTGAGTTGTTGGCTGAACTGATGGCTATTCCAGTAAATTCAAAGAAAGCCTTTATTTGTAAGAAGACGTCATAGTCTGATTACTCTGTATTTGGGGACTGAATTTAGGACAGACAAAATTAAGAAGCCTTGTCAAAGGATATAAGAAACAAGCATAAGTCGTTTTATTTGGAAGAACAGTTATGAGTAACAAATAGGAAACACAACAAAAATAATGATTGTTGATAACTTAGCTTAAAAAAATTATTTTCATCAAAATGATTCAGCAATATGCCAAAAGTAAGGGTTAACAAAATATTTTGGGAATGAAAACAATTTCTGTTTTTCTGAGCCAGAATAAGTAGGTTGTTTCATAGGGAAAAGAGCAGATTCTGATTTTATGTTTTGTTTTTCATTCATATTACAATTTATAGTAAGGTATATATAAGCCCTCAAATTTGTCTTTTATCATTTTTAAATTATTTATTTATATATTTATTTTTGTCTCACTCAGCACCTCTTAGACAAGTATTTTTAAATTTTACATAATACTCTTTAATGTATATTTTATAGCTTTATATGTATACATTGAGACATATACAAATATATAAATATGCCAATAGATGATTAAATTAAGGCTTTTTTTTTTTTTTGAGTCTCACTCCGTTGCTTAGGCTAGAGTGCTATGGCATCACTAGCTCATAGAAACTTCAAACTCCCAGGTTCCGGTGATCCTCTTGCCTTACCCTCCTTAGTAGCTAGGACTACAGGTGCCCACCATGATGCCTAGCTAATTTTTTCTTTTTCCTATTTTTAGTAGAGATGGGGTCCACCTGTCTTGGCCTCCCAGAGTGCTAGGGTTACAGGTGTGAGCCACCCCGGTGTAAATTAAGGTTTTTAACTATACCTTTAAAATATATTTAACTTTATTTATATAATAAATAGAATAATGTGTATTATATTATTGAATTAACATTTTTTTTTTTTTGAGACAGAGCCTCAAGCTGTTGCCCTGGGCGGAGTGCCGTGGTGTCACAGCTCACAGTAATCTCCAACTCCTGGGCTCAAGCAAGTCTCCTGCCTCCACTTCCCAAGTAGGTGGGATTACAGGCACCTGCCACATGCCTGGCTATTTTTTGGTTGCAGCTATCATTGTTGTTTGGCTGGCCCAGGCTGGATTCGAACCCTCCAGCTCAGGTGTATTTGGCTGGCACCTTAGCCACTTGAGCCACAGGTGCTTAGCCAAGTTAACATCTTTATAAACTGCAACAATATACTTAAAAAGTCATATTTATTGTTTTAAATGCATACTCCTTTTTCTACATATGATTCTCACTATTACAAACTTTAACCAAAGTAATTGATTTTTGAATTTTTTCAGACTCAAGAGAACTTAAAAGGTAGAAAACCAAGAACTATATTGCTAATTTTTTCATCAAGTACATGTATTATACTACTTTAATTTTAATGTGCAGGATAACATATATGCATACATGTGAACACATGTGTGTATACCAACAAGGTCTGACAATTAAATTCAAAAGCTGGATCCTGTATTCAGCTAACCTGAGTTTCATTTATTTATTTATTTATTTATTTTTGAGATGGAGCCTCAAGCTATCCCCCTGGGTAGAGTGCCATGGCATCACGCTCACAGCAACCTCCAACTCCTGGGCTCAAGCGAGTCTCCTGCCTCAGCCTCCCAAGTAGCTGAGACTACAGGTGCCCGCCACAACACCTGGCCATTTTTTGGTTGCAGCCATCATTGTTGTTTGGTGGGCCTGGGCTGGGGATATGAACCCGCCACCTTAGGTGTATGTGGCTGGCGCCTTAGCTGCTTGAGCCACAGGCACCGAGCCCTGGGTTTCATTTATAATGGAAAAATTAAATACTTTAATGATATTTACATGTTGAAGAAATTTGTCATAACTAAACCAGCTCTCCAGGATATTCTCAGGCCTATCCTCCACAATGACAAGCACAATGCTCTACCAACAAAGTAAACTCACTCAGAAACTTTTGATCAAACTCCAACTTCCACAGTGGCAAAAGGATTAAAAATGTCCACTGGACTTTTCAAAAACTCCATACCCAAAATTCAAAATTCTACCAGGTTTATCAATATTTTCAATTAATGTGAATGGCTTAAATTGTCCTCTAAAGAGGCACAGGTTGGCTGACTGCATACAAAAACTCAGGCCAGATATTGGCTGCATACAAGAAACTCATCTTACCTTAAAAGATAAATACAGACACAGGGTGAAGGGATGGTCATCTATAATTCAGGCAAATGGAATCAGAAAAAAGCAGGTGTTACAATTTTATTCGCAGATACAACAGGCTTTAAACCAACAAAAGTAAGGAAAGATAAGGACGGTCACTTCCTATTCATTAAGGGTAATACTCAACATGATGAGATTTCAATTATTAACATTTATGCACCCAACCAAAATGTGCCTCAATTTATGAGAGAGACTTTAACAGACATGAGGAACTTGATTTCCTCCTGCACCATAATAGTCAGAGATTTTAATACCCCTTTGGCAGTGTTGGATAGATCCTCCTGTAAGAAACTCAGCAAAGAAATTATAGATTTAAACTTAACTATTCAACAATTGGATTCAACAGACATCTACAAAACATTTCATCCTAACAAAACCGAATACACATTTTTTCTCATCAGCCCATGGAACATCCTCCAAAATAGATCACATCTTAGGTCACAAGTATAACCTCAGCAAATTTAATAGAATAGAAATCATTCCTTGTATTTTCTTGGACCATAATGGAGTAAAAGTTGAACTCAGTAACAACAGGAATCTGCATACTCATACAAAATCATGGAAACTAAATAACCTTATGCTGAATGATAGCTGGGTCATAGATGAGATTATGAAAGAAATTACCAAATTTTGGAACAAAACAATAATGAAGACATGAATTATCAGAACTTCTGGGATACCACAAAGGCAGTCCTAAGAGAGAAATTTATGGCTTTGCAAACCTTCCTCAAAAGAATGGAAAGAGAGGAGGTCAACAACTTAATGAACATCTCAAGCAACTGGAAAAGGAAGAACATTCCAACCCCAAACTCAGCAGAAGAAAAGAAATAACCAAAATTAGAGCAGAATTAGATGAAATTGAAAACAAAAGGATTATACAACAGATCAACAAATCAAAAAGTTGCTTTTTTGTAAAGGTCAATAAAATAGATAAACCAGGGTACTACAAATGTCCTCACTCAAAGGTGGATTCCCCGTTGGCTCTGTTAGGCCTTACTTGATCAGAGTTCCCTGCACAACACCACTCTTCTTCACAAGATGTCCTTAAGTGTGGTCTTTTGGGTAAATCCAAATTTTATAGAACAAATTCTTTTGATAAAGGGATTTGTTCAGTGAAGTTTGGATTTGGTCAAGGGGCTGCACTTGGGAATCTGGAGGGCCACATATGCCCTTGAAGGTTCCCCACCCCTGTATGGTCTACACTTGTATAAAGAACATTCATGTATTACATTATTGGAATGTATCTAATATGAATAATACTATGCAAAATAAAAATGAAAAGAGATTAACTTTTCAAGTTAGTGTCATTTTCCTATTAAAGGTCTTAATACCCACCCCAGGGAAACAGCATATTATGTGACATTAACAGCATTTGCATTAAAAAAAATAGATAAACCTTTGGCCAACCTAACCAGAAATAAAAGCATAAAATTCCTAATTTCATCAATCAGAAATTATAAAGGCCAAATAACAATACTCTTCAGAAATTCAAAAAATCTGTAATGAATATTACAAAAAACTCTATTCTTAGAAGTATGAAAATCTGAAGGAAATAGACCAATACTTGGAAACACCATCTTCCTAAACTTAGCCATAAAGAAATGGAAATGTTGAACAAGCCTATATTAAGTTCTGAAATAGCATCAACTATAAGAAATCTCCCCCAAAAGAAAAGCCTGGGACCAGATGGCTTCACATCAGAATTCTACCAAACCTTTAAAGAGGAACTAGTACCTATATTACTTAACCTTTTCCAAAACATAGAACAAGAAGGAATACTTCCCAACTCATTCTATGAAGCAAATATCACTCTGATCCCCAAACCAGGAAAAGACCCAACAAGAAAAGAACTTTATAGACCAATGTCTGTAATGAATATTGATGTAAAAATATTCAATAAGATCCTAGCAAATAGATTCCAGCAACACATCAAACAAATTATACAACATGACTAGGTGGGTTTCATCCCAGGGTCCCAAGCCTGGTTCAATATATGTAAATCTAGAAATATAATACGTCACATAAACAAAATAAAAAACAAAGACCATGTGATTCTCTCAATTGATGCAGAAAAGCTTTTGATAATATCCAGTATCCTTTCTTGATCAGAATGCTTAAGAAAATAGATATAGAAGGGACACTTCTTAAACTGATAGAGGCCATCTACAGCAAACCCACAGCCAATATCATATTGAATGGAGTTCAATTGAAATTGTTTCCACTCAGATCAGGAAGCAGGCAAGGTTGCCCATTGTCTCCACTGCTTTTTAACATTGTAATGGAAGTCTTAGCCATTGCAATCAGGCAAGAGAAGGCAATCAAGGGTATCCAAACAGGATCAGAGGAGATCAAACTGTCACTCTTCGTAGATGATATGATTGTATATCTGGAAAACCCCAGGGACTCCACTACAAACTCCTAGAAGTGATGAAGGAATACAGCAGCATCTCAGGATACAAAACCAATACTCACAAATCTGTAGCTTTTATATATACCAACAATAGTCAAACTGAAAAAACAATCAAGGACTCTATTCCCTTTATAATAGTGCCAAAGAAGATGAAATATCTGGGGGTGTACCAAACAAAGGACATGAAAGATCTCTATAAAGAGAACTATGAAACTCTAAGAAAAGAAATAGCTAAAGATGTTAACAAATGGAAAAATATACCTTGCTCATGGCTGGGAAGAATCAACATTGTTAAAATGTCCATACTACCCAAAGCAATCTACAGATTTAATGCAATCTCTATTAAAGCACCTCTGTCATACTTTAAAGATCTTGAAAAATTAGTACTTCGTTTTATATGGAAACAGTAAAAACCTTGAATAGCCAAGACTTTACTCAGAAATAAAAACAAATCAGGAGGAATCATGCTACCAGACTTCAGACTATATACCATAAATCTATAGTGATCAAAACAGCATGATATTGGCACAAAAATAGAGAGGTAGATATATGAAACAGAATTGAAAACCAAGAGATGAAGCCAGACACTTATCACCATTTGATCTTTGACAAGCCTATCAAAAATATAAATTTGGGGAAAGATTCCCTAGTTAACAAATGGTGCTGGGTGAATTGGTTGGCAACTTGTAGAAGGCTGAAACTGGACCCACACCTTTCTCCTCTAACAAAAATTGACTCTCACTGGTTAAAGGACTTAAACTTAAGACATGAAAGTATAAAAATTCTTGGAGAGAGTGCAGGTGAAACACTTAAAAAAAATTGGCCTGGGAAAATACTTTATGAGGAGGACCCCCTGGGCAATTGAAGCAACATCAAAAATACATTACTGGGATCTGATCAAACTAAAAAGCTTCTGCACTGCCAAGAACACAGTAAGTAAAGCAAGTAGACAGCCCTCAGAATGGGAGAGGATTTTTTCAGGTTATATTTCTGACAAAGGTCTAATAACCAGAATCCACAGAGAACTCAAACTTATTAATAAGAAGAAAATAAGTGATCACATTTCACTGGGGGCAAGAGACATGAACAGAAGCTTCTCTGAAGAAGACAGGTGTATGGTCTCCAGACACATGAAAAAATGTTCATCATCTTTAATCGTCAGAGAAATGCAAACCAAAACCACTTTGAGATATCATCTAACTCCAGTAAGAGTAGCCCACATCACAAAATTCCAAAACTACAGTTGTTGGCGTGGATGTGGAGAAAAGTGAACACTTCTGCACTGCTGGTGGGAGTGCAAGCTAGTACATTCCTTTTAGAAAGAAGTTTGGAGATCTATATGGGATCTAAATGTAGACCTGCTGTTTGATCCTGCAATTCCTCTACTAGGTGTATATCCAAAAGACCAAAAATCACTCGGCAACAAAGATATTTGTAGTTAAATTCATAATTGCCAAGTCTTGGAAGAAGCCCAAGTGATAACTGACCCATGAATGGATTAATAAATTGTGGTATATGTATACCATGGAATACTATGCAGCATTTAAAAAGATGGAGACTTTACCTCTTTTATGTTTACATGGATGGAGCTGGAAAATATTCTTCTTAGTAAAGTATCTCCGGAATGGAAAAAAAATATCCAATATACTCAGCACTACTATGAAACCAATTCATAATCACTCACACTTTCATATGAGAGATGAATCTGAATTATAGCCCAAGATGAAGGAAGAAAGGGGGGAGATAGAAAGGGAGGAGGGTGGTTTGATAGAGGGTTAATGGTGGGAGCACACCTATGGAGCATATTCCAAGGGTACAAGTCAAATCTATCAAGTAT
>NW_003852401.1:12024551-12036990 GCF_000181295.1 Otolemur garnettii | reverse complement strand
ATCAAGCTCACAGCAACCTCCAACTCCTGGGCTCAAGCGAGTCTCCTGCCTCAGCCTCCCAAGTAGCTGGGACTACAGGCGCCCGCCACAACGCCGGCTATTTTTTGGTTGCAGCCATCATTGTTGTTTGGCGGGCCCGGGCTGGGGATTCGAACCCGCCACCTTAGGTATATGTGGCTGGAGCCTTAGCCGCTTGAGCCACAGCCTCCGAGCCAACGCAAATGTCTTAACACTGTGATTAAGTAAATGAGGTGAAAGCTATGTTAATTAGTAGGATGTAAGCACTCCACTTTGTACAAATAATCAACACGTTGGATCCCACAAAGGCATAAATGTATTCATGATCTATGTATATATGACTTAATGAAAACAAAACAAAACAAAAACCTCATCCTGGAAAATGTGCTACATACCCCATTGCTGAATATCCCTACAGTCAGCTTTGAAGTACTCTCCTTGGGAAGCCATGCACTGACGCCAGTACCTAGTCCACTATCAAAGCCATTTTGGAATTCTTTTTCTGGAATGGCCATGAAAGCTGTCATTGTATTACCCTTGATGTCCTGAATGTCATAAAAATGTTTTCCTTTCAATATTTTCTTCGTTTTCAGGTAAAGAAAAAAGTCACTGGGGGTGACATCAGGTAAGTAGGGAGGGTGTTCTAATACAGTTATTTGTTTACTGGCTAAAAACTTCTTCACAGACAGGGCCATATGAATGTTGTCATGACAAAGTCTCACTTTGTTGCCCTTGGTAGAGTGCTGTGGCGTCACAGCTCACAGCAACCTCAAATTCTTTGGCTCAAGTGATTCTCTTGCCTCAGCCTCCGAAGTAGCTGGGACTGCAAGTGCCTGCCACATGCCTTGCTGTTTTTTTAAGATGAGCTCTCATTCTGGCTCAGGCTGGTCTCAAACTCATGAGCTCAGGCAATCCACCTGCCTTGGCCTTCCAGAGTGCTAGGATTACAGTTGTGAGCCCAGCCTAGGAATGTAACTATTGGATTAGAAATAAATATGTTTATACCACTTGCGGATAAATATTCAAGGGTGCTATTCTAAATTCACAAGTCAGAAGAGAAACACCCATTGCCCATAATTTGCAAGATCGCCACTACTCATATTGGAGTAATTACCTTAAGTTTTTCTCGTTTTGAGACAGAGGGTCACTCTGTTTGCCAGGCTGGGGTGTGTGAGCCACCTGTCCTGGCGCCGTTGCATTTTACATATACCAATTTTAGTTTCTTTCCTTTCCATTCCTTAGCTTTTCTGCTTTCAAATTGTGCTTTCTTTAAATCTGCAAGGAATAATAATAAATAGGCTCAATACTTAACAGTATACTTATTTAAAGAAAAGTATGACTAGCCTCAGTATTTTTTAACATAGGGATGGGTAATTATGTTACTTTCATCCCTCGGTTTTTATCCTTTTATCCATCAATTTCCACTCTAGGGATTTAGACCATGACTTAAAAAAAAATTTGCAAAACATACCTAGTCAGTGTTTTTATCTTTTCAAATAAAGACACAAACTAGTAACAACCCGAGTAACTGGATAAATATTAAATAAATTGTGGACACTTATAAAATAGATTATAATGCAGCCATAAAAAGTGCTTGTTTCATATTGACATGGCAATATGTTTATAATATTAAGTAAAACAAAAAGTATAGAATTAGAATGCATCAGTTAGAATTTTTCTGGCTTCAAGCAGTGATGTGCTAGAGCGGTCTCTTAACGGCTTGAGGGAGAACAGTGCACCTTTCTTCGCTACTCTGCATTCAGGCTTCATGCCCGTTGTTTGAAACTGGCCAAGGTGGGAGTATGTGGAGTATTTTCATGAAGGAAGTCAGCAAATACTACAAATCAGGGATCCTCTTTTTACCGCTCCAGAGCTGGTTTACCAGCAACATCACTGGCGTCAGGTAACGGAAAACCATTTATTGCTTACTTACAAGAATGTCAGAGATGGTAGCAGCCCAGGAATGGGTCAGAAACTCAGTAATGTCATCAAGGATCAAGGTTCATTTTATTTTCATCTCAGTTAATGTGCTCTTGCATTTCATTGGTCAGAACTGGTCAAATAGCCAACCTACCTGCAGGGGAGCTTGGGAGAGTCAGTAGCTGGCAACTGGAAATACGATAGCCACGATTTGAACATTCATCTTCTGAAGTTGTACTGATTTTACTGCTGCAAACAAATTAAGGCTTAGCAGCAGTGGCGGGACAGGGAATGGATGAGCAACTAATAGTGTCTGCTACTAGGATGTGTGTGTGTACCCATGAATAAAAATTTATTTTTTTATAATAAAAACATCCTCTCCTCCCACCTCAGTGGGAGGACCGCTTGAGCCCAGGAGTTTGAGGTTGCTATGAGTTAGGTTGATGCCATGGCACTCTAGCCTGGGTGACAGAATAAGAGTCTGTTCTCAAACAAACAAATAAAAAACAACAACAACAAAAAAATCCTTTTTAAAGATGTTCATTTTCTAAAAAATATATTTGTCTCCTGCATCAAAAAGTCTATAAATGGGAGGTGCTCACACCTATAATCCCAGTGCTATGAGAAGCCAAGGTGTGAGGATTGCATGAGTTCAGGAGTTTGAGAGTTTGAGACCAGCCTGGGCAACATAGCAAGACCTCATCTCCACACACAAACAAACAAACAAACAAAAACAATTAGCTGGGCAAGGTGGTGAAAAAAAAGTCCATAAAGAAATATAACAATTATTTTTATATTTGAAATGGCGAGGCAATACTTGGGGAATATTTAAAAAAGATTTGGAGGTTACTTTTTATATATGTTATTTTTATTTATTTATTTTTTAAAATACTTAATTTTAAGAGCAATTTTAGGGTCACCACATAATTGAGCAGAAGGCACAAAGATTTCCCCAGTCTCCCCCATTTTCACTATGCTCCACCAGAGCGGTACATTTCTTTCAATCTGCGAACTTAAATGGACACATCATAATCTCCCAAAGTTTGTAACTTACATTAGGGTTCACTCTTGGTGATATACATTCATGGATAAATTTATCATTACACATATCCACCATTATAGTAGTAAATAGAATAGTTTCACTGGCCTGAAAATCCTTTATGTTCTGCCTATTCATCACTCTTTCACATCATCCCTGATAACCACTGATCTTTTTGCTGTCTTCATTCATAGTTTGTCTTTTCCAGAATATCACATACAGGCATATCTTGGAGATGATGTGGGTTTTGTTCCAGAACACTATGATAAGGCAAATATTGCAATAAAGTGAGTCACACAATTTTTTTAGTTTCTTAATGCATACATATAAAATCTATGTTTATACTATATTATAGTCTATTAGTGTCCAATAGCATTATGTCTAGAAATGTATATTCTTTAATTTAGAAATACTTTTTTTACTAAAAATTGCTGACAATCATCTGCACCTTCTCCTTTCTCCCCTCCCTTCACCCTCCTCCCCCCATTAGAATTTAATTGTGTTTTTCTCTTGTGTCAGCATGTGGTTTTTATCTACTGGTTTCATACTAGTATTGAGTACATTGGATACTTGCTTTTCCATTCTTGTAATACCTTAATAAGGAGAATGTTCTTCAACTCCATCTGGATCATATTTTAAGACTATGTTTAGTTTTTAAAAATATTGCCAGGGTGGCACCTGTGGCTCAGTGGGTAGGGCGCTGGCCCCATATACCGAAGGTCTGGGTTCAAACCCGGCCCAGGCCAAAACTGCAACAACAACAAAAAATATTGCCAAACTACACTCCAAAGTGGCTATGCCATTTTGCATATTTATCAGCAATGAATGAGAGTTCCTGTTACTCTTCATCCTCATCAACATTTGGTGTTGTCAGTGTTCTGAATTTTGGCCATTCTAATAGCCAGGTGTTATACCATCTTATTATTGTTTGAATTTACATTTTCCTGATGACATATGATTAGCACTTTTTCATATGATTTCTGATATTTGTATATCTTCTTTGGTGAAGTATTTGTTGAGGTCTTTGGTCCATTTTTTCAAAGTGGCTGTTTGTTTTTGTCCTGTTGCATTTTGAGAGTTCTTTGTATATTTTGGGACTTTAGTGTGACTTTGATTCCCCTATAATTGCCAGAGTTTTTTTATGTGACCGTGTGTTGTTAGAGAAAATGATAAAGATATTTTTATTTTTGAAAATATTAGAATAAATGTTGCCTTAGTTTATTTTGTGCTGTTATAAAAGAATGCCTAAGACTGGTAATTTATAATGAACAGAAATTCATTGGCTCATGCTTCTGAGGTTGAGAAGTACAAGACTGAGGAATCACATCTAGCAAGTGCCTTCTTGCTGCTTCATCATATGGTAGAAGTGCAAGGACAGGGTGAGGGAGAGAGTGAAGGGAGCTAAACTTGTTCCTTTTATAAAGAGGCTGCTCCTATGATAGTATACTTACTCCTGAGACAGCATTATTAATTCATCATGAGAGCTGATCCCCCTTGTCCTAATTACCTTGACTTAGGCCCCAATTCACAACAATGTTAAAGTGGCACTTGAGTTTGCAACATATGCTTTTTGGGGGACACATTCACATTCAAACCATAGCGAAATGTGAAACCACTTATTATATATTAAATATATAGTAGGCTCAGGGCCTGTAGCTCAGGGGTTAGGGCACCAGCCAGGTACACTGGAATTGGTGGGTTTGAATCCAGCCCGGGCCTGCAAAACAACAATTATGACTACAACCAAAAAATAGCTGGGCATTGTAGCAGGTGCCTGTGGTCCCAGCTACTTGGGAGGCTGAGGCAAGAGAATCACTTAGGCCTGAGAGTTGGAGTTTGCTGTGAACTGTGATGCTACAGCACTCTACCCAGGGCAACAGCTTGAGACTCTGTCTCAAAAGAAAGAAAAAAATATATATAACAATATACATAACAATATTATATTTTTACTAATGTTATCTGGATTTAAAGGTTTTTTTTTTTTGGTTTTTTTTTTTTTTGAGACAGAGTCTCAACCTGTCACCCTGAGTAGAGTACTGTGGCATCATAGTTCACAGCCACCTCCAACTCTTGAGCTCAAGCGAACCTCTTACTTCAGTTTTTCTATTTTTAGTAGAGAATGGGGTCTTGCTTTTTGCTAAGGCTGGTCTCAAACTCATAAGCTCAAGCTATCCACCAGCCTCAGCCTCCCAAAGTGCTAGGATTACAGGCATGAGCCACCATGCCAGGCCAGGATTTAAAGTTTTTATGTTAACCTAGATATCTTAACATTTTAATGTAAGTCCATGCCTATCTCTTATTACATTTATTTTTTATTTATTTATTTATTTTTTTGAGACAGAGCCTCAAGCTGTCCCCCTGGGTAGAGTGCTGTGGCATCAAAGCTCACAGCAACCTCCAACTCCTGGGCTCAAGCGAGTCTCTTGCCTCTGCCTTCCAAGTAGCTGGGACCACAGGCACCCGCCACAACGCCCGGCCATTTTTTTTGGTTGCAGCAATCATTGTTGTCCGGCGGGCACAGACTGGACTCGAACCCGCCACCTTATGTGCATGTGGCTAGCACCTTAGCCACTTGAGCCACAGACACCGAGCCTTATTACATTTATTCCCAAATATTTTCTTTTCCATTGATGAGAGGGAAGATTTATTGAGAGATAGGAGAAAGCAAGGCTAAAGGCAGGTGTGTAGAAGATTAAGGTCCCTTAACTGACAAAGAAAAAATGGATTTCATCTGGTAAGCAATTTGGCACTAAAAGAATTAAGACAGTAACCTAGTCAGAGTTATGCTTTAGAAAGATCATTTCTGTTGTAGCATACAGAAGCAGCAAAGTACCAGAGCCACTGAGAGCAACAATTATGACAAGGCCTTTCAATTCTAAGAATTGATACTGAAGCAGCATAATAATTCAGCCCCTGGTATTTGAACTTTCTAGGGGAGGTTAAGGAAGGGCCAAACAGATGTGGCTCATGTGGTGCTTAAAAAACCCTGGGGCTCACATACATATAATCAGTTTATTATACTTGCCTTGTGTCATAAAGATATACATGCACCCCTAGGCCTGCTTTTGATATTTTTTTCTATTTTTTGATCCTTTCTTGTTATAACTGTCAGTTTAAAAATGCTCTAGATACTGTCAACTTCTAAAAATGTTGAGAATTTGCACAGAGAGGGAAGGTGAGTGACTTGCATCAGGACACAGGGAAGATCTGATTACAAGTTTCTGGAGAGGAAGCAATAAGGAAACATACCAATAAAGCTGCTTTGTAGTAGGCATAGAAAGAAGACAGAAGGCTTCCCGAAGAAGTAGGAATTGGATTAATTCCTTGAGATTTCCTTGGATTGAGACTTTGTGAGAATGTGAAAGAAAAAAGATTCTTAAGAGTTTTTCTTACCTGGATGTCTAGGAGATTAGATGTTTTATATATTATAAAGTAGAGGAGTAGTTTGGGGGCTTCTGTGAAAAGTTGGAAAAGGAAAGAATGTTTTAGATATATTGAATTCAATTGCCTGACATTAAAGTGATGCTGTTCAAATGGGAGTTAAAAATTCAGGCTCAGCGCCTATAGCTCAACTGGTTAAGGCGCCAGCCACGTACACCTAAGGTGGTGGGTTCGAATCCCCAGCCCGGACCCGCCAAACAACAATGATGGCTGCAACCAAAAAATAGCCGGGCATTGTGGCGGGAGCCTGTGGTCCCAGCTACTTGGGAGGCGGAGGCAGGAGACTCGCTTGAGCCCAGGAGTTGGAGGTTGCTGTGAGCTGTAATGCCACGGCACTCTACCC
This sequence comes from Otolemur garnettii, assembly GCF_000181295.1. Lineage (NCBI taxonomy): Eukaryota > Metazoa > Chordata > Mammalia > Primates > Galagidae > Otolemur > Otolemur garnettii. The sequence continues at coordinate 12,030,229 of NW_003852401.1, read as the reverse complement.
AGGGGGACAGCTTGAGGCACGGCACTCTACCCAGGGGGACAGCTTGAGGCTCTGTCTCAAAAAAAAAAAAAAAAAAAAAAAATTCAAAACTAGAGCTCAGGAGAGATCAGAAGTGGATATAAATAATCGAATACTGGGGACAGAGAGTTCATGCTTGCAGGAATGGATGACATCACCGAGGAAGTTTATCTGGTATAAATAATGTGAAGGTTGAGGACAGAAACTGAGAAAATATCAGTTGAGGGGAAAAGGGGGATAATGGTTCTCTGAGTAGCAGGAAAAAGATCAGAGAATTGGAGAAACGGAGTGTGGAATTTTGACCATGATGGAGAGAGTTCTAAGGAGGAGCAACCTGTCAGCAAAGTCAAGTGGTCTGGGATTTGGCAATGGGATCACTACCGACTTTGGAAGCTGTTTTGGTAGAGCTGTAAGAATGGATCTAATTGCTGGTTATTTCAAAAGAATTGGTAGAAAGATGAGAGAGGAATGAAGTGATATTGAGGCCAAAAGGGAGGCAGTGATACAGGGTTTCCCTGTTAAGGCCTGGACAGGGACGCTCCATTTTCTAGGCTTCAGTGAGCTCAGAGATCAGTCTCATTGCAGACCCCATCTCTAGGCACAAACAGGCTCTTCAAAACCAGCCTGACCAGTACCTCAACTGGGCTGCCTCTGACAGAGCAGGGAAAGCACCCTAAACAAGAGGCTGCCCCTCAGGAGAGGAGAAAGCGCACCTCAGGTGGGGCTGTAGTCCTACACAGGGGCAGTTTTGAAATTAACTTCTGCCCACAGAACTCTGGTACCAAACAGTTGTGACACATTCCAGACATATATTCCATCTCCCCCAAACCCCCCTGCCGGCAGGACAGGAAAAGCAGCATATAATAAACCCCTAGACAGAAGGCCCAAATGGGCTACCTGCTGGAGAACTCCCCTTTGGCTTGCTGAAGGCTCTTTCTGCCCCTCCTTTTACTTGTCAATAAAATCTGTCCTTTACTTGCATAGTCTATGGATTTATTCTTCAAATCTCCAAGACCAAGAGAGAGAAGGCTACAGTGGGTTGGAAAGCAAATCTTTATATAGTTTTTATTAAGTGTAGTAGCATTTTAGGCTAACAACAGACAACGGAGAATTAACTCTGTAACTACTAGAGAAACAGAAAATTTCCAAGTGTTTTGGAATAATCTGATTTATTGTGTAATTGTTACAACTTTTCTGCTTACAATCCTTCATTAACTTTGGTGCCTGATGAACTCCTAATATGACATAGTCTTCTGGCATCCAGTTTCAGTATATTTCTCCAGCCTGGCCTGTCACATTTACTCTCCTCTACACAAAGCTTCACTCTCTCTTTTTAAAAAATGCCTCCTGCTGTTTCTTATGCTGTGTTTTTGCAGCTTCCATGTTTTCTTTCCAATTCCTTGTTAGCTTGGCAAATCTATAATTATTTTTTCAGACTAAAATCAAAATTCTTCTCTATGAATACTTTCTGGGTGCTCAGGGTTATTATCATTTCCCCTCTTTGATTCCTATTGCACTTCCTTCTATCACTTAGCTCCATGGTGGGTACATAGATCGTACTCTGTAAATGCTGACTGCATTGCTATCTGCATAAATGAAGATTGCATGTGTTCACATTGCACCCATTTTTCTTTTATGTAAGTGTACAATATCATACACTTGGCCTTTGATTCTTGCCACACAATATTCACTTTCGTGATTTTGTTAAAACACAAATAACAAAAGTTGAAAATATTGTTTAGAGCTTTTATAAAAAAACTCTCCGATATCAACATTCTGTTGTAATTTTCCATTTCATTTCTAAATGTTACAGTGGGCTATTTTTTTCTTTCCTTAATCTCTTCTTTTATAGCAATTATCCTCTTTCTGGCTATAGCATAAAGAAGCAGAGCCGCCTTCCTTTTTAATCTAAGTAACTAAACTCAAACCAATTATGGTTTCAGGACTACAAGAATAAAGGAGGTTTTAATCTCAATTTATATCTGCATTTATGACCGTTGGCTCTCTCCAGGGAGAGATGGGGGGAAAGACCGCTCTACACTAGGTTTCAGGTTGATTACAATCAACAATAGGATGAGTTTAGCATAAAAGGCTCATTTTGTATTAAAAATCTTTTTGTGGGGAGGAGGTGGTAGTGGTGAAGATAAAAACCTTAATTAAAATCCTGCCAATCTGCATCGTTCTTGGGGGAATTGGCTCTCAGAAGCTAAGGAACAAAAGAGGATTTGGTTTTCCTACCTCCCTTAAGTGGCAGCAGATTGAGAAGCAGTTACCGTGTGTCTGTGTGTGTGTGTGAGAGATGAAGAGAGAGGAGAGAAAGAGGGAGGGCGAGGGAGAGAGAGAGAGGGAGAAGCGAAGAAGGCGACGTGGAACACAAATGCGCTAAAGCTCTAAGGCCCTTTTAGAGATGTACCTCATTATGTAATAATTATAAGGAAAGGCGCTGCAGCAGCATCAATTGTATTGACCCGCTTTCCTCCGACCTGATTACCACACCAAGTGAAATACAATGGGGATGGGAGGAGGGGTAAAAAGCCCGGTGCCAGACAGAGGAAAAACAAACACTTATACACAACCCGACCCCAGAGAATTTCTTTCCAACCCTTGGCATCAGCCCACGCTCTCCGAGGGGCTGCTCTGGCCCTAAGGATCAGCAAAGGAGTAAGTATAAAAACGCAGGCTCTGGAAACTCTTTGATTTTTATTCAGTAGGCAAGGAAAGGGGGCTAGAAACAAGCTGGAAACCTGCACTCCCAGTTGTCTCTGGCAGCTCTGAGTCAGTGAACTGTGGACCTCACGCTGAGAACCCCCAGGGGAGCGTGGGCCAGGTGCACTCTCGCGAGGGGAGGGGCGAGCCTGGCGCGGGAGCGCGCGCCGTTGGGAGCGCGCCGCTCCCCAGCAACAGCGCATGCGCCTGCTGTTCTCCGGGCGAAGGCGCGCTGCTTGGCGCGCGGGCTCTTCCAATCCGAGCTGGCGTTCTCCGAGTACGTATCCCGGAGCAGCGGGCTCAGGGCTGCGGGAGGCGGGAGGAAAGGGGCGGGCCGGGCTGGGGCCGGGGCGGGGTCGGGGAGGCCAGCGAAAGTCTGGGAGGGTTTGTGTGGGAAGCCGTCTTTTCTCCTCCGGAAGTGGCAGTTGTAAACTTCACCTCTCTGGGGATGGTCCCCTCTGGTCTCCCTTTGCCATTTGCCCTCCCCACCCTCCAGGTCCTAGAGTCCGTCGTGTTCCCACGGTTTTTTGCTCTTAGCCCCTTGGGCTCCCTGGGCCGCCTTCTACCCCTGAGACTTGAAGCTGCCCTTGGGGTCTTGGGTGTGCGGTCTGGACCACGCGAGACCCCTGAGGTAACCGCAGTGTTGTGGGGGTTTCGAGGTGAGCGGCTTGGGGGGAGGTGTTGAGGGGGTCGTGGGGGCCTCCGAGTTTGGGGCTGTCGGTGTCGCCTGGGGGGCGCGCCTCCAGCTCCCTGGGCTGGGTGTCTCCGCCTACTGGAGGAAGATCTCGGTGGAGCATCCTAGCCCGAGACCAGAGTGCTCGGAGGGACCAGAGGGCAGGACCCCGAGGGTCTGGGCTCCGAGCTTCTTAGGGCTACTGCTACGGACAGCTCGGCTCTTCAGCGCCTCAGAATCCGTCAGCTCCTCCAGGACTAGGGCAGGGACCACGTCTTTCTGGCCCGCTCCCCTCCACCCCCCCTCACCCCCGCGCTTTAAACTCAGCCGCACACTGGACCCATAATGGTAAAGGAATGAATGATTTGGACTAGACTTCTATTGCCTACCCTTTAGGACTCTGAAAGACTTAGAAAAAGGCAGCTTTATGTTGCCCCGAAGCTGTAAATTTCTTTGTAAAAGTTGACTTTTGAATGTTTTTTAGGTAAACATAGTTATTCATTTTATGTCCAACACTTGAGTACATTACATGTCGATTTTTTTTTATAGTTTTCATAATCTTGACAAAAGAAGCTACCATTTTGTCACTTGTTAATTAGCAGTTAGTGCCAAGTAGCAACACCATAATGTTAGAGCAGGAAATAGACATGGTTTCTTACAAAATGCAGAGGAAACAAAGGTACTGCAACCTGGCTCGGGGCTCATAGCTCAACCGGCACATGCACTGGGGCTGGTGGGTTCGAACCTGGCCTGGGCCTGCTCAACAACAATAATAAATAGCGGGGCATTGTGGCAGGCGCCTTTAGTTTCAGCTATTTGGAAGGCTGAGGCAAGAGAATCGCTTGAGCCCAAGAGTTTGAGGTTGCTGTGAGCTGTGACACTACAGCACTCTCCGGAGGGCAACATAGTGAGACTCTGTCTCAAAAAAAATGAAGTACTTTCCTCCTGCTGAGAGGAAAGATGAAGGGAATAATCTTAATCTGGAATTTTTTTTGGGGGGGGGACATAGTCTCCCTTTGTTGCCGTTGGTAGAGTGCTTTGACATCATAACTCACATCAACTTAAGACTCTTGGGGTCAAGCGATCTTCTTGCCTCAGGTTTTCATTTTTAGTAGAGAAGTGGGGGGGCATCTCACTTTTGCTCAGGCTGGTCTCCAACTTGTGAGCTCAAGCAGTCCACCTGTCTAGGCCTCCTCAAGTTCTAGGATTACAGGGGTGAGCCATGGTGCCTGGACTGGAACTTTATTCCTTAGTCCTGGCTCTGCCATTTATTAGCTGTGTAACCTCCAGCAAATCACCCATCTTCCCTAGCCATTAGGTTTCTTGGGCCAACGGCTCCTCTGCCTCAAGCTTTAAGTTCCTTATTTGTCAGATAAGGAGGATGGACTTAAGTCTCTAAAGCCCTATTTAGTTTTAATTTTTTTAAATAACTTTAGCCCTTTTGTCTTGGTCTTGCTTTGATGAAAGAACCAAATATTTCCTTTAAAGTGAAATATATAACTCTGCTGATAGACATTCCCAACACAGGTGTGGTTACTAATGAACAGAGTACTGCATAGTGAAAGAGGATGGGTATAGGTGTCAGCCAGGTGGGTTTGAATTCTAATTCCCCAACTGAATATCTTTATACAAGTTACTCAACCCCTCCAAGCCTCAGTTTTCTCATCTGTGAATGTGCATAATCATCTTATAGAATTACTGGGAGGATTAAGTGACGTCAGGTATGCTTAGCTCTGTATCTGGCACAAAGTAAATGGTCAGTAATAGTAGTTTCTATCTTTTCATCCCTGTGCCCCTCTGTTTTCTTCTGATCTGTGCAGACACATTGAAAGATGAGTCCACTCTGGATGACCAACTGAAGAATTCAGATGTGTGGTGGGAAAACTTTGTATCATCAGTGATTCCAAAATCTAAAGTAGACTCTCCTCTCAGGATGTCCTCAGGCATCCTCAAACTATGGCCTGTGGGCCACATGCAGCCCGCCTAGGACATTTATCCAGCCCACCGGGTGTTTTTGCCACCGCTGCCTGTCCTGCTTAGCTGCTGACTCATTCTGGGGTCTGCAGTCTGGCCCTCCAGCGGTCTCAGGGACAGTGAACTGGCCCCCTGTTTAAAAGTTTGAGGACCCCTGGTCCAGATCATTGCTCCCGTGGCCTCAATTGCCCTTTTATCTATTTTCTTAAAAACTTCTTAATGAGGGGCCATGCCTGTGGCTCAGTGAGTAGGGCACTGGCCCCATATACTGGGGGTGGTGGGTTTGAACCTGGCCCGGCCAAAACTG
>NW_003852401.1:12012288-12022519 GCF_000181295.1 Otolemur garnettii | reverse complement strand
TCTTTATCTCTTTCTGTTTCTTTCTCTCCAGTCTCACTTTGTTGCCCCAGGCTAGAGTGTTGTGGTGTCATAGCTCACAGCAACCTCAAACTCATGGTCCTCTTTCCTCTGCCTCCTCTTATCCAGCTGAGACTGCAGAGTGAGTACCAGTGCTCCTAGCTAGTTTTTTTTCTCTCTCTTTTTTTTTTTTCAGTAGAGACGGGGGATCTTACTTTTGCTTAGGCTGGTGTTGAACTCTAGAACTCAAGTGATCCTCCTGCCTTGACCTCTCAGAGTGCTAGGCCTCTCAGAGCACTAGGATTTAACTAGCTCTACAGCTAGCATCTGTCCTGATTTAATCTTTCTTGAAAGCAGAGAGGTAGGTACTTGTTCCTTAGTGTCAAGAAGAGCTGGTGTGAGAACCCATTTTCTTAATTTATGTTACTCAGCTTCTTTTTTTTTTAAAATCCTGTCTTACCATTTTCAAGTTTCTTATCTGTATTAGTTTTCTATTAATGTGTAACAGGTTGCTACAAAATTTGTGGTGCTTAAAACAGCACACCATTATTATTTCTCAGTTTCTGTGGGTCAGGAGTCCAGCACAGCTTAGGTAGGTCCTCTGCTTAGAGTCTCACAAGGCTGCATTCAAGGTTCTGGCTGGGCTATGTTTTCATCTAGAGGCTTGACTGGGTAGAATGTGCTTCCCAGATCATTAAGGTTGTTGGCAGAATTTATTTCCTTGGAGCTGTGTGTCTGAGGGATCTGTCTTCTTACTGGCTATTGGGTGGAGGCCACCCTTATGTCCAGAATGATGCCTGTAATTCCCTGAAATGTGGCCCTTTCTATAGGCAGTTTATAGCACAGCAGTCAGCTTCTTTAAGGCCAGCAGGAGATTGTCTGTCATTCAGTATGCTAAATAAAGGTCTTATATAATATAACCATGGGAGTGGCATGTCATTATTTCCTTGACATGGAAATATCCTAGTATCTTCCTAGTATCTTCCTAGATCTTCCTAGTATCTTTGTCATACTCTTTTGGTTATATATCAGTTACCTGGAAGTAGATGAAATTATTTTCTGAGCTGTAGAAGATGCTCTGTATAAGACGTTCAGATTTGAAGATGTTAGATGCCAAAATGATGCACTGAAAAGTGATAATTCTCTTCAAATTAGCTTTATTGAAACAACTGTCAAAATTTAGTAAACTTTCTTTTCTTGTACTTTTCTGCCCGATATATAATACAAAAACTAAAACATTATTAAGGCCCTTACTAGTTGAGATTCTTTTCTAATGAGGTAAACAGAGGTCTGTTTATGCCTGATACGTGTGTGTTTAAGCTTTATCACAGAGCATTTTATGTCCATGCTTTTGAGCCTTGGACATTACTCAAGTACAGAAGAGTCCATTTCTTCTAGTTTTTAACTCTTACTTCCATTCTGAAGGCACTTTCACTGGGGTCTGATTTTTAGAAGCAGGATTGTAAGGTGACAAGATTTTGGGACTCACTATCTGAAGAGCTTGATGAAGTCCTTAGTGTCCTTCATTTAATGCCTCAAATCATTGAGCCTTTCTGGTTCAGATGAGTTTCCTTATGAAGCTAGGATAATAAACTTCGCTTTATGTATCATTGGTGGCCTTATATAAAGAACTTGGGCTTTGGAGTCAGTTATGAGTTGGTATCTTAGTCCTGTAACTATGTATGTTTTGGCTTTAATCTCTGAATCTTAGTTTTTTAATCCTTCCATTGCAGTGGTATACAGATCAGAGTTTCAAAATTCCATATGTAAAATTTCAAGTACAATGCTTAGCACGATAGTAGGTGCTTAGTAGATTAATGACAGTGGCATTTGCCTACTGCTATTACCAAGCTTAGTCTTGTAGGTCCCTGGAGAAATGGGATTCTGCCTCACTCCCTTTTGACCTGGCTACAATTCCATTTTTGTCCTGGGTCAAATTGTTCAGTCAGCCGCATGAATCATTGACTGTTGTACAGATCTTTTGGTATCTACTTGTAGGAACCATTAATCAGTTCTTAGCACTGAGATTGAGTCCATTTTCTTTCAGTGATCACTCTGAGGCTTGTTTATTGAGAGCAGAGTCAGAACAGTTTGTCACCTTTTTTTGGTCTGGATATGCCTATACAACTACAGTCTCATTAAACAATTCTTTTGTTATATCTTTTTCCTACATCAAATCACTCCAAGTATCACTCCCTTCCTTTATCAGGGGTCATTATATTTTTCAGAGATTTTGTGTTCAGTAATATATATTGATGGTAGCTGGGCACTGCTTATGTGCTGTATAATTTAAATTTTAAATATATGAGATTGGGTGGTGCCTATGGCTCAGTGAGTAGGGTGCCAGCCCCATATACCAAGGGTGGCAGGTTTGCACCTGGCCCTGGCTAAACTGTAACAAAAAATAGCCTGGTGTTGTCTCAGGCGCCTGTAGTCCCAGCTACTCAGAAGGCTGAGGCAAGAGGATAGTCTAAGCCCAAGAGTTGGAGGTTGCTATGAGCTGTGACGCCATGGCATTCTACGAGGGTGACAAAATGAGACTCTGTCTCAAATAAAAAAAATGAGATTGCTAGAGTTGATAGAGATATATGAGATTGATTGAGGAAAATAGGCTTGAAGAGTTTAAGTGACTTGCTCAAAGCCATATACTTACAAGATAGTTACTAGAATCCTATTTCAGATCTTTCTGAGCCCAAAGGTCATGGTCTTAGGATACTGGACTTATACTGGGGATATCAAGAGGCACTTAGATATTTTTATCTATTTATATTTAATGAATTATTGTTACTTCTCCATTTAAAATGTCTACCCAGTCATTACTTAACACTATGGTAAAGTAACATACTTTACATCCTTTGCTTTATATAATTTGCAATATTTCCTATAGAAGTGGAATCCAGAAAGTAGGCCAGAGTAAGTGACAAATACTTTTGCTTTCTTTCTTTTTTTACTTTTCTCTTTCATGCTTCCTCTTTGATCGCTTAGGAGGAAACTTCTGAAAATTCATAGGTTCTTTTGTTTTGGAGTATCTTGGTCTCTTTAATTGCAAGATTGCATTAAAAGTTTTTCATTTATGAAAAAGGCTTTGGGAACCAAAAAGTGTCCCTGGACAAACTGAATTCTATACCCTAAAGATAGGCACTACATATTTTTTACCACTTCAGTAGTAATTTGTCACTATTTTGCTATGATAATTTTTCTTTTCATTTAAGAAATTAAAATAATCTAATAGTTTCATTACTTTGTTCTTAAAAGAAGGAACATCTTTTTAACATTTTGTCATTTTTGTTTCCAACCCTTTTTAATTTTTAAATTATTATTAAAAAATATTTTTTAAAAATGAGATAGAGGTCTCATTTTGGTGTCTAGGCTGGGCCTTGAAATCCTGGGCTCTAGTGATCTACCCACCTCTGCCTCCTGAGTAGTTGGGACTACAGATGTGCCACTTTGTTCAGCTTCCAACCCTTTTAAAAAAAATATAGTAAAACATTATAGCTTTTTAGAATACTAGTATTACATGTTTATTATTCAATAATTAAAAAATACATTTTGGCCTGTAATTCCAGCTACTTGGAAGGCTAAGGTAGGAGGATCCCTTGAGTTCAAGAGTCAAGACTATAGTGAGCTATGATCATGTCACTACAAAGAAGTCTGGAAACAAAGCAAGATCCTGTCTCAAAATAATAATTAAAAAGCCAAAGAACAAAAGAAAAATCTCTCGTACTCTCAGGATTTAAATATGTGACCACTGTTGTATGGTTTACTATTTTAACAGACTTCCGTCCATCTTACCTGTAACCTATAGACATCTTGGACAATTTTAATCATCAATAAGGACATGTATCAGTAAGAAATAGTAGGGTATTTTCAAAGAGTTGGAAGATTAACCATGAGTTTAAATACTTCAAGTACTGCCACTGGTGATATCCAAAGGTAAGCCATTTCCTTTAGTTGAAGAATGCTTTTGGTTGTAAGGAACAGGGAGAACAATGATTGGTGGAGCAAATTTGTAAGAATTCTCATGGGATGGTAAGGGAAGTAGAAATTTTGTTGAATTGAAGGAGTAGGAGTGTAGTGTCAAGAATTGGAACTGGATCTAGAGACTTGTGGAGATCTTTGTGCTCCTTTGTTAATGTGGACCATAAAAGTCCATAGGCCTGAAATTTCCTGTCTCTAGAGCAGTGGTTCTCAACCTTCCTAATGCCGTGACCCTTTAATACAGTTCCTATGGGTTGGAACCCATAGGTTGAGAACCGCTGCTCTAGAGACTTGCTTATTCTTTTCCTTATATTTCTGCTTATTTACACATCTGTTTTATTTTCTATAACTTCTGTGGCCTTAATTCCACTGTTTTCGTCATTGCTCAGCTTTAATTCACAGCCTCTGTTTAAGAATTGTTTTAGTTGGCTTGGTGCCTGTAGCTCAGTGGTTAGGGTGTCGGCCACATAAACCAGGGCTGATGGGTTCAAACCCAACCCAGGCCTGCTAAACAGTAATGACAACTACAACAACAACAAAAAATAGCCGAGTATTGTGGCTGGAGCCTTTAGTCCCAGCTACTCGGGAGGCTGAGGCAAGAGAATCATTTAGGCCCAAGAGTCTGAGGTGAGCTGTGAGCTGTGACTGAGTGGCACTCTACTGAGGTGACAAAGTGAGACTCTTGTCTCAAAAAAAAATATTAAATATTTTACAAAATCATCATTAGGATGGAGTGGAGATAGTCCTTCCTCATATTTAGTTTGAGAATGATTGATCTAGACCAGTGGTTCTCAACCTCCCGAATGCCGTGGCCCTTTAATACAGTTCCTGTGAGTCATGACCCACAGTTGAGAACTGCTGAACTAGACTGACTATTTAGTAAGCATGTGGGTAGGACAGGGTTAGAGTGGGGGCAGAGATGGCTTGAGGTAGTCACCAAAGTAGTTGAAAAGAGCAAATAAAGTTTTAGCAAGAAAAGAAAGTTTTATTGAGAAAGAGAAAGATAGGTTTACAGAGTAAGAGCTAGGTATTGGCTTACAGAGCAAAATAGATTTTCCATAGAGAGTGGATGAGCATCCATTGTGAAGAGCCTACTTCATGGTTCCAGGTTACCTTGGAACCAGAGCCTTACTGTGGGTGTGGACCTCTCACGAGCCTCTCTGAGAGCCCATGGTGGGATACGATCACATGATAATTAGTTTAAAGGCTATTCTAGGTCACCTTTAAGCCTTAAGCCTCTGTTGTACTTGTGAGGTTAGAGAGTCTTCTAACTCTTTTTGCAGTTGGGATGCTAAGTTCTGATTGGTATATTGGTAAGATATTTCCTCCTCCCCAGGTGTAGCAGTTGCTTGGGACAAAATTAAGGTGGGAGGCGCCAAGATGGAGGCCGGGTCCTCCACCCCCATCCTCTTTCCCAAGAGAACCCAATTCCTAACTATTTACTTAACAACTGTAGGATTTGCTACATCATGTTTTCCACCAATCTTTAGAAGCTACCTACCTTAAATCTTTTCTGGAGGAAGGTAGGGCATAAATAAAACAGAAACCTTTTTTCTTTGCTAAAATTTCATCTCATAGAGGACTTTTGTCAAATGTTGCAAGGGGCAAGAGTCAGACTTTATCAGTTTTCTGCTACAACCTTAAGGATTATGATTCAAAAAGATTCAAAAACTGCTTAATAGAGGATCTCCAAGTTTCCTTCTTGCTTTCATATTCTGTTTTTATATATACACATGCATGTGCACATATTTACATACATGGGTGACTATATATTTTAATGTAAATAATGCATATGTTTTTAGAAAAATTTAAAAATATAAATGAACAAAAGAAAACTACTTGTAATCCTAGCACTTAACTACTACTAAGATTTTAGTAAATATCTGTCCAGACTTTTTCTTATGGAAATATCAGTGTATTACATAAATACAACATTTTAAAAATTAGAACAATATTTTACATATTTTAGTATTCTGGGAGGAATTTATTACCCCATCAGTATACATCTGTCATAATTTCTTGTTTTTTAGGAAGCAGGGTCTTACTCTGTCACCCTGGCTGGTGTGTAGTGGCATAATTACAATTTACTGTGATCTTGAACTTCTGGGTTCAAGCAATTCTCCTTCTTTAGCCTCTAGAGTAGTTAGGACTCTTGTGGTGGTGGGGAGAGGCCCACTGTACTGAGGGCTTTTTTTTTTTTAAAGAGATACAATTTCTCTACTTTGCACAGGTTGGTCTCAAACTTCTGGCCTCAAGTGATCCTTCCTTCTTGGCTTCCTAAAGTGGTGGGAATTATAGGTATGAGCCACCGCACCCAGCCTAGTCATAATTTTTAATGGCTAAATTATGCTGCATAATTTTAAAATCTGCTTAAAAGTTATTATTTAAACTCTCCCACTGGCTCGGCGCCTGTGGCTCAAGTGGCTAAGGCACCAGCCACATATACCTAAGGTGGCAGGTTCGAATCCAGCCTGGGGCTGCCAAACAACAATGACGGCTGCAACCAAAAAAAATAGCCAGGTGCTGTGGCGGGTACCTGTGGTCCCAGCTACTTGGGAGGCAGAGGCAGGAGATTCACTTGAGCCCAGGAGTTGGAGGTTGCTGTGAGCTGGGATGCCACAGCACTCTACCCAGGGGAATAGCTTGAGGCCCTGTCTCAAAAAAACAAAAACAAAAACAAAAACTCTTCCACTGATGTGCTTTCTGTAGATTTGCCTTTTCTGAATAATCCATATAAATGTGGTATTTTGTGTATCTAGCTTCTTTCACTGGGCATATTCCCCTCCCGCCCCCCGACACTGGGCATATTCTTGAGGTATATCATGCTGTATCATGTGTCAGTGCTTTGTTTCTTTTTATTGCTAAATAGTATTCCATTGTATGGATATACCATATTTTGGTTGCCCATTTACCAATCTACGGACATTTGATAATTTTCTACTGTTTGGCCGCTGTGAATCATGCTGCTGTGAACTTTCACATGTAAGTCTTTGTGTTGACATAGGTTTTTTGTTTCTCTTGGGTAGAGTCTTAGGATTGGTATCGCCACATCGTATAGTAAATTTATGTTAAAAATTTTAAGAAATTGCCAAATTGTGTTCTATTGTGACTGAGTCATTTTACATTTCCACTAGCAATATATAGGGTTTTAGTTTCTCCACATCATGACCAACACTTTTTTCTTCTGTCTTCTGCTCTACTTTAACCTCAAGTTTCAAAGGTGTTACCAATTACTGAGCTTACTAGGACTCTGGTGTAAATCAAGTTGATTTACTCACTGCTGGTTTTGAATTCACCTTTCTTGGGTAAATTAGTTACCACTTGTACACCTGCTTTTAAGCTTCCACTGTTTTATTGGTATTATCTCATGTTTTGTGCTCTTTCTCTTTGTGAGTTTATACCTCTATTCTATTTGCTGTTATTTTAATTTCTTTTTGGTGAGGAGAATAGAGTGCTTTAGTCTGCCTTTTCTTTTTCATTTTCTTTTAGGGACAAAGTCTTGCTATGTTGCTTAGGCTGGAGTACAGTGGCTATTCATAAGTGTGATCATGACACACCATAGCCTTAAACTTCTGGACGCATATGATCCTCCTGTCTCAGCTTCCTGAATAGCTGGGACTATAAGTGTATACCACCACACCCAGCTCCAGTCTGCTACTTTATTATTACTATTATTTTTAGAGACAGAGTCTCACTTTGTTGCCATCGGTAGAGTGCTGTGGTGTCACAGCTCACAGCAACCTCCAGCTCTTGGGCTTAGGCAAGTCTCTTGCCTTAAGCCTCCTGAGTAGCTGGGACTACAGGCACCCTGCCACAATGCCCGGCTATTTTTTATTTTTGTTGTTGTTACAGTTTGGCTGGGATGGGTTTGGAACCCGCCACCCTTGGTATATGGGGCCAGTGCCCTCTGAGCCACAGGCACCACCCCCTAGTCTGCTACTTTAAAGCAAGAATCTGTATTCTTTACTTTTACTTTTTCTTTTTGTAATATGTATTATATTTTCAGTAAGTAAAATATATTATTTAAAGAGAAAAAAAGATTCAGTCTCTTACTAAATTACCCAGCTTATATGGTCAGTTTCAGTACCAATGTTGAACAGTGTGGTAGTTTCTTAGTGGATGGTTGTTTGTTACTAGTAATATATCACTTGGCATTTCTAGCTACCTTTTGCAACAGACATTTTACTACATTGTAAATTTCTTTAAGTCAAGGACCATGTCATGTTCCCTATGTGAAAAACACATTGTCAGAAATATCAGAAATGCTATGAAATATGCTTCATGAAAACTATATTTTGTTATGATCTCATTTTACAGGTTGAAGAATGCCTCACCAGATGTAAAACAAATGCTAAAAAATGAAGATTTGGATATTACTGCTGATCTTAGAAAGAAACTCCATCGGGCTAAGAAAGAAAAATTAGAAATAACAACTAAGGACAATGCAGAGGTAGAATTTATTTTCCTCTTAACTAATGTTAAAAGTTGAGTTTGATTTTTTTAGATTTATTTCATATTACAAATTCCATGTTACACCTTTATCACTATACTATTCTTACCCTTAAAAAGGAAATCATAATAAAGAACACATCATTTTTTATACAGTATAACTGCATAAGAGTGCTAAAGTAGAACTTTAATAAATTATGTGTATCTGTATGTTGTCTTAGATTTATTTTCATTAATAAGTTCAACTTGATCAAAAGATTAGTTGATGAATTTGCTTGATGACTAAAGGATTTGTAAATTAGATACTTTTGAAATCATAATGTAGGTTCCTTTGTAGTCACAACCATGACACAATCTCTTCTGTAGATTTGAATATGGAATTTTTAGTCATAGTGCAATTATCATTGTTTCTTTTGATTTTATTATGTCATTGTATCACTTATTTGTATATGTGTATATACAATATTTCAAATGTATGTATATATTCCATGGACAGTAGTGTTCCTTCCCCTCTAACATAATTCATGAATTATATGTTTATGTCTCTTTTGTTTATTGTGTTCTTTTTCTTTTTTTCTTGATTTAAATCTTATTCAGTCTTAAAGCTTAGCTTAGGGAGACTGATATAGTGTGAAAAATGTCAGATTACACAAAGCTCAAATCATTCCTCGCCCTTCTGTTTACAAGATATGTGATCTTGGGCTAGTTATTTATTATGTACCTCATTGGTTTTTCATTGTGAAATGCTGGTTCCAAAGGGTTGTTGTGATAATTAAGTGAAATAAAATTTGTAATTGTAAAATTTGTAATTCCATATTCAAATTTGCTTGTGGTATAACTTATTGACAGTTAAACATAAACAATATATTTTCCTTCCCTTTTTTGCTAAGTTCTAAAGTTCTTCTGTTGGGAAGCCTTGTAAAGTCTCTAAGTGAAACCAATTACTCCTTTCTTTGTTCTTCCACAACATGTTGCTGTTACAGGTATTTTAGAATTAAAACATTTACGTACCTGCTCTTTTTTACACTATAGTTATGAAGAGCTGAAAGCACTTTGTTTTTGTATCATTCATGTTTTTTACTGGCACATAGTAGACCCCTAGTGATTATAGGTTGAATTAAATGTATGAAAAAATGATTCTTTTCAGTGTGTTTAAGGATTAGTGGTATTGATGATTAAAATAACAAAAGATGACTATATGACTTGTATTTGTATTATTTAGTAGCAGTTGAGGTAATTCTAAGTGGTAATTGAAATAATTGCTTCTGTTTACACTGTAATAATACATACAAATATAGAGTGGTATTTTGTAAATGTATGCTAATTGTTCATAAACTTTAAAAATTATTTTTTAAAGCCAAATTTACATTTCACTTGTGTGTATTGTCATAACATTCATCTATTAAATATATTCTTTCACATGTATTAGCAGTTGTCATTAGGCTTCTTTTAGCAGAACACACTATTGTCTCTTTTTTTTTTACACTATTCTCTTTTATTTGATCAAAGTCTTTTGAAGTATGTGTTTATAGTGCAGAGACAGGAAATTCTTTTAGAGAAGGATGACAGTTTTCTCAAAAACAGGCAATTATAGTTGTTTCAACTATAGGTTATGTTACTAATCATTCTTATTCTTTCAATTATTTGTTTAGATGATCTTTATTATTTAGTAATTTTTTAGTCATATAATCTATCTCTGGATATAACCATCACAAAGCAAGGCAGAGAGGAATGAATTGCTCTAAAAACTAAAGCCACATTTGCCTTATCAGGCATTTCTAATGCTAACACAAATCATGTGGAGTGA
>NW_003852401.1:12006410-12011575 GCF_000181295.1 Otolemur garnettii | reverse complement strand
CCTTAGCCACTTGAGGCACAGGCGCCAAGCCAGAGTAGGGTTTCTTAAGCTGGGATCCTCAGAAAGGGAGAAATTAGGGAATCTATGAACCTAGATGGGGAAAAATTATAGTTTATTTTTATTAACTGTTAACTGATACTAAGCATTTCCCCCAGTTTTGAAGGGCTTGACCCCACTAGTTCCCCTTTGAACAAGTAATAGCAGTGTTAGTAGTACTGTTGACTTTCTCATCAATAGGAATTACAGATACATATCACATTTCAGAAATCACAGCTCCCTATCACATTTCATATACTTATGGGGGGATATTTTGAAAATTGTTTACATTTGTTAGTACTTTGAAGTTGCAGTGGTTATTAGACCAGCCAGTAAGCTTGTTATTTAATATGTTGTTAAAGTAATATATAGGTTATTGCATCACAAATTTATTTTTATGTTTCTTTTTATACCTTGATTTTCTTTGCAATCCTGTGTATTTTATGCATTTATTATCATACATTATTCATTTATTTATTATACATTATTCTGAGAAGACTTTGTTAGGTTGCCAAGAGGGTCATGGCACAAAAGTAGTAAAAAATCTTTCTTTTAGATGCAGGGGTGTCCAACCAATGGCCTGTGGGCCAAATGCTGATTTTGTCAGGACTTTTTTTATTTATCTGTGGTGTTGGATATCATGAAAAGTATGCTTAGACCTTTTTTTTTTTGCTAATCAGCTTTTGTTAGTGTTGGTGTATTTACTGTGTTGCCCAAGACAACTCTTATTTTTCTAATGTGCAGCGGAAAAGAAAAAAGTTTGGATACCCCCGTTGGAGTCTGAGACATGCTGTAGATAGCATAAAGAGATGAAGGATAATATAGGGAGGAGGTTCTATGGTAACTGGTTGAGCATATCGACTTAAAAGAATGCATACATGTTTTAAAAGGGAGGGAGATAACCATTTTGCTCCTGTTGTTGCAAGTATTGTGTACATGTTGAAACTTAAATGAGAAAACGTCCTCAAGTTCAGAGGATGTGTTTTTGTAAGTTATTTGAGTGGCTTTGGAAATAAAATAAGGCCTATTCAGGCAAAAAGAGGGACAGTATTAGAGAGAATTGGTTATATAGGTGACGAAAGAAATAAGAAATATAAGAATTCATACAGAGAATGATATAAACATTCAGATTAGTAACAGCAGGAACATCACCACCTCTAGGCTATAGAGCTCATGGAAGAGATATTGTTGCCAAAGTCCAGAAGTTGGAGCTATATGGTGGGAGGTGGACCATGGTAGGGAGCCCATTTCATGATGACATATCCCACCATTATCTCTGCTATGCACTCTTATCTCTGGCATATGAAGGTTAGCCACTAAAGGGCTTTCTAAAGATGAATGTGCTTCCTACTTCAATGTACTTTATAGTGTTTTGATATTAATTGGTGTCCTCTGTGCTCTTGAAAAGGATGTAGTCAGGGAAAGGGAAGATTTTGGTTTGCTCAGAATAAAGCCTCTCCATTGTCCTTAGGTCTCTATATGACATTAGGAAAGTACTGGCATTTTGACCTTATTAAATAGATGGTAGGGTAATGTTGAATTCAATTTGTAGTCACTTATTGAAGCAAACTATTAGTTAGCTTGTTAAATGCATATCAGTCCTATACATGATCTCAAGGTTCTTGTGAATACAAGATTAGCCAGATCTTTCTTTTGCTATAAGCTATTTTCTCCTGGAACAGATAATGCTTTTCTTCTTCTGTAGTATACTAAGATCTAAGTCAATCTGTGGTAACAAAGAGTGGTGGAGGTGGGTCTTGCAAATCCTCTTGGAAGGCAGCTGCTTTTGGGGTGGTCACTAAATCTTAAGCAGGGGAAGACAAGTTACCTCATCCAGGGAGGAGAAGCTGCTTTTATTGGTAAGGGATGTTCAGAGGAATTTGGGAGTTTACAGTTTTTAGGTTTGTCTAATTCTGAAAGCCCTCATGCCTTGTCTTGACTTTATACTTAACGCCCAGCTGATAGCATTTTATCTATTTATTTATTTATTTATTTATTTTATAGAGACAGAGTCTTACTTTGTTGCCCTTGGTAGAGTGCTGGGGCGTCACACAGCTCACAGCAACTTCTAACTCCTGGGCTTAAGCGATTCTCTTGCCTCAGCCTCCCGAGTAGCTAGGATTACAGGCGCTCACCACAATGCCAGGCTATTTTTTGGTTGCAGTTTGGCCGGGCCTGGTTTGAACCCGCCACCTTTGGTATATGGGGCCGGCACCCTATTCACTGAGCCACAGGCGCCACCCGCTGATAGCATTTTAACAGTAGAAACTTTCTGAGACTCTTCATTGAACTTGCAGTTCTACATTCCCCATAATTAGATTTTTATTCTGCTCCTTAGACTTGTCTTCCCCGGATCTGTAAGAAATAAGCAATTCTCTTAAAGTCACCATAAAAACTCTGATTTTTTTGGGCTTGTCTGAACCACTGTGATTATTATTTTGTTTTTGTAATTCTCTAGTATACAGAAATTTAGTCTTCTCACCCCTCAGGCCTTATAGTAAATAAGACTGTCATAGGGGTCAAGTGCATTTATTACTTCATTTTCCAAAGGATTGTTAACAATTGGCACTAAATCCTAAACAACTACACATTATAATTTAAATAAGTGTGATACCACTGTATGCTGTAGATCACTAGCATCTCATTTCCACCTGCATAGAGGTCTGTACTCTTCGGGCTTAAGTTAGCCACTTAATACCAGAAACTCATCTTGACACCATTTCTGATAACAACAGCAATATTACTGGATGTTCAGTCCAGAAAATATTAATAGAAACCACTGTAGGTCTTTCAACAAAAGGACATTAGTCAGGGATATTGGTTTCACAAGTACTAGAAGAGCTGAAAAGACAAATAGGGATTTTTTTTTTTTTAAGACAGAGCCTCAAACTATCCCCCTGGGTAGAGTGCTGTGACATCACAGCTCACAGCAACCTCCAACTCCTGGGCTCAAGCGATTCTCCTGCCTCAGCCTCCAAGTAGCTGGGACCACAGGCGTCCACCACAACACCTGGCTATTTTTTGGTTGCAGCTGTCGTTGTTTTTTGGCGGTCCTGGGCTGGATTTGAACCCGCCACCTTAGGTGTATGTGGCTGGCACCTTAGCCACTTGAGCCACAGGCACCAAGCTGACAAATAGGGATGTTAAGGCAACCCAGATGGTAGCAACATTAGGAAGCAGCTTCTGCTTCTAAGATCGATGAAAGTTATACCTATGTGGAGAGAGCAGGGAGGGGTATCTGGAAGGATTTGCAGCCACAGAGAAGACAGACAACTGTAGGAGACAGATCAAGAAAGGAGGAAATACCTTGGCTGCTTCATTTCCCCTGCCTCCGAGAACTCAGTAAGTATTTCTCATTGACTGAACCTGTTGAAAAGCAAGTTGGGGAATGGAGTGCCCACAATACAGAGCAAAGCTGGAGAAAGGTAGAGAGAGGATATGAGAGCAAATAGGTAAATGGCACAACTGAGAATGCTTAAATGTTAACAATTTTATTCTTATGAGGGGAGATGGTATAGCCAGAGAGGGTGGATAATTCTGAAACTGACATTGGAATTACCTTGTAATTAAGGTGGTCTATGATTTTATTTTAGATATTTAGCAGATGTTTGTAAATTCTTATGTCACAAGTATATTGAAGATACTCACTTTTCTAAATTTTTAAATCAGAAATTCTTATTTTGTTCTTTATATGTGAATAAGAGTGTAGCTCCTGCCACTCTGTGCATATTAACAGCTACTTAACGGTAATTTCTGCTATTGCCCTTCAAAAATCCTTTCATCTTTTTTTGATTAGACCCTTTATTTCTAGCCTAGTGTAGTAGCTCTGTGCTTTCTTATGTGATACTTTTTAAAAATTCTCTTTTCTACCATCTTTCTCTCCTACCAGCGATAAATAATTTTGCTTTTCTTCAAACAGTCATAACATTTTATTTTTACCTCTTTTACAAAAGTTTGCTCATATGCCTTTCTGTAATATTTATTCCTTTGAGATGAGGGATACAAAAACATTATACTTAACATGTAGCAAGTGTTTAGTGAAAAATATTATTTAATGAATCATTGATTAAATCATGTAATTCTAGAGTGGAAAAGGACCTTATAAATCTTCTAATTCTAACTTTCTGTCTTATCTTCTGCATGCTATTTCATGGAAAGTCATAAATTAGGTATTAGTTCATTTAAATCCCTATGAAATTGGCATTTTTATTATTTTATGCTGTATTAGTTTTGCTATAATCAAGAAAAATAATATAGACAATATTTATCAAATTATACTTTGATGTAGTTTGCACCTTGATTTCATTTAGGGAATAGAGGAAGAGAGGAAGGAATGAATTTTTAAGTACTTACTATGTGTCATACTTGGCTTTTTTTTTGAGACAGAGTCTCACTATGTTGCCCTTGGCAGAGTACCTTGGCATCACAGCTTACAGCAACCTCAAACTCTTGGACTTAAGTGATTCTCTAGCCTCAGCCTCCCAAGTAGCTGGGACTATAGGCACCTGCCACATTGCCTGGCTATTTGTTTGTTGTTGCCATTGTTGTTTGGCAGGCCTGGCCTAGGTTTGAACCCACCAGCCTGTGTATGTGGCCAGTGCCCTAGCTGCTGAGCTACAGGCTCTCAGCTGGCTTTTTGTTTTTTAGGTATGACTATTTCTGATTAAAATATGTGATTTCTTTCTAATTTTTTAAAACGTCCCTTTGAGAATTTTTTTAATCTAGTAGATTCTCTAAGATAAAAAACTTAGTGTCATTTGGTGAGTAATGTAGTATTTCTTTGCTAGTGTTGCAGAAAGTTTTATAAGTTCTTCCCTTGTAAATATTATGGATACAAGTTTATATAAGAAATTTAAATTTTTGAGTGTATTATCTCATAATCTTCGAAACATGTTGATATCAGAAATCTGTTTTTAGCTGGCGAGCTATGAAAGCCAGATTGCCAAACTACGGTCTGAGGTTGAAAAAGGAGAAGCATTACGACAGAGTTTGGAATATGACCTGGCTGTTGCTAGAAAGGAAGCTGGTTTTGGAAGACGGGCTGCTGAAGAAAGATTAGCTGAGGCACATAGGATCCAAGAACAACTCTGCGGTGAGACTGTTTCTATTTCTTCCCATGTTTGGGGTTG
>NW_003852401.1:11985486-11988983 GCF_000181295.1 Otolemur garnettii | reverse complement strand
TCTCTTGCCTTAATGTTTCAAAGTCTTTGGTGGTTTTGTCTTTGAATTCATTGAATTCTTGAGTGAACTTTTGGAATGCTCCTTGAATTTCTATTTCTATCTTAGCCTCTATTCTATTAATCTTATTTGTAATCCAAATTCTGAATTCAATTTCTGACATTTCAGCCATGTGTTTATATAGGGGATCTTTAGTTTTGTCTGCCACATCCTTTCTTGGGGGGCTCAACCTACTCTTGTTATTCATACTACCATCCACATCCTTTCTTGGGGAGGTTGATCTACTCTGGTTATTCATATTACCAGAGCTTTTCCACTGATTCTGCCCCATGATTGTTTTACCCCATTTGGCTTTTCCCCTTGAGGTTTGTCAAGGACCCGTACAGTGTTACGGCCTGAGAGACTGGGGACCTGCTTGGTGTCATGGGGCTAAGTGGCTCTGTCTTATTTTCAGCTGGTCTCTGTCCTCTAATGATTCAGTTACTCTTGGTTGAAGTTTCTGCTGTGGAGAAATACCAGCAATTAAGTCGCCCCACCCCCCACAAACAACAATTGGGCATGGAAAATCAAACCTTCCCTCAACCATACACCCAGAGTGCCCCTTTGAATAGTCCCTGGCTGGTCTGCCTGGTTTAAGGGGTCCAAATCAGTTGTCCCAGTCAGCACCAGTTTCAGGTGGAAAAATTCAAATGTCTCTAGCAGCTAGATAAGAGGGGTCTGCTCACAGCTCAGATATAACTTGCTCCAGTGCTCCGTGAGGGCAAAGGGACCCACCCAGCAAATGGGTTACTCTGGGAAGGTTAATACCTCCTTCCCTACCTTGCACCCAGTCACTTGTATCCCCCAGGTCTGTGACCCTATTCACTCCAGTAGGCAACTGCTCCCACAGTTTATGACAGCCAAAGTCACCCCGAAATCTGTGTCCGGCTGTGGGGACTTGCGTATTTAAATTAGGCTTTGAATGTTCTCGCTGTTCCAGCCTGCGCCTTCTGTTGCTGCTAGAAATGTCTGCAAGCCAGAGGCTGTTAGAGCTGATAAGGAACTCAGCTCTGGGCAGCAAGCAATTAGAGTTTACGCTCAGGTGTCAATTCCAGCCTCTGCCCGCCCACTGCCTTTGTCTCAGCTATATTCCCCTGAGGGCTGGTGTTAATGGTCTCTTTACTTACAAAAGTTACCAAGTCCATTCTGCCTGTGGCTGCTGTCCGGACCCTCTGGTTGCCCAGAGAGATAGGGCTTGCCTATCTGGAATGGCATCAGATCGCAGCTCAGGATGCCACTGTTGCTGTATGGCTTCCTCCGAGTCAACTTTCTTCTCCTCACTCCTGTGCCGCAGTTAGCATAGAGCAGCACCAGCACTTTCCCCCTCCACTTCTCTCAAGGAGATGCCCAAGGATCTGTACTCCATAGGTAACAAACCTCCAGACCTCGGCGTGGGTGGATGGGGACTCCTCAGAGTTCAATGTTGCAGGTGGGGAATATATACAGTTTTACAATTTTATGCCTGGCAGGAGGGTGCCATGGCATGCCAGCAGAAGTAGGAGGTCCAGTTTTTAGGGGGTCTCTCTCGTGGGATAGAGTGGGAGGGTGGTTGAACTCTGTTTGCTTGTTTGTATGGAGTAAACTGTGAGCCCTTCTTGTGGAGGAGGGGAGTCCCATCTTCTTGGTGGTGGATTTTGTACCTTTTGATTGTCTTTATAGGGTTGCAGCTCACCTCAGGATATTTGAAGTGTGCTCTTCAGTCTGCTCTCTTGGCTCTGCTCCAAACCATTAGCTCCTTTGCTAAACTTCTGTCCTTTAAGCCTCCTTCTGGATGGGAGCCTCTGTAAAAAGCTGGCTGCAGTCCACCATCTTGGCTCCGCCCCCCCAACCCAGCAGTTTTATCTTTAGTGTTTCCCATAAGAAAGAAAAACATTTGTCCACGAAAGACCTGTATAAGAATTTCACAGGAGCTTTTTTCATAGCAGCTCAAAATTGGAAAAACTCTGACAAAATTAATGTTCATTGACATGAGAATGAAGAAACAATTTTGTGTTATATTTGTACAGTGAAATACTACTCAGCAATAAAAAGGTACCCACTCAGTACTTAAAATACACACCAATGAATCTTGAAAACATTAGGCTGAGTGAAACTTTATAGCACAAGAGGACATTCTAGCCTGGGTGCCCATAGCTGAGTGGTTAGGGGGCTGGCCACATGCTCTGGGGCTGGTGGGTTTGAACCTGGCTCAGGCCTGCTAAACAAAAATAAAAAAAAATAATATCTGGGCACTGTGGTGTATGCCTGTAGTCCTAGCTACTAGAGATGCTAAGGCAAGATAAACACTTGAGCCCAAGAGTTTGAATTTGCTGTGAACCATGACACCGCGGCATTCTACGGAGGGTAACAAAGTGAGACTCTGTCTCAATTTTTTTTTTTTTTTTAAAAAGGGCATCCTATATGGTATTATTTATATAAGTTCTCGGATAGGAAAACCTACTATATTTGTTGCTGAAAAAAGCCTAAACAGTAGTTGTCTCTGGGTGGTTTGGCAGTTAGGTTATGACTGGGAAAGGGTATGAGGGAACTGTTTTATATTTTGATAGAAGGAAATGTTCTATATTTTGATAGACATTTGAGTTACATGACCCAAATGGATTTATATGGATTTATAAAATTTCTGGCACACTAAGATTTGTGCATTTCACTGTAGGTAAGTTTTACCTGTTAAAAAACGGTATCAAATTCCAGTTAATGATATATATGGTCAGTTATTTAGGAGTGAAATGCACTGATGTTTGCAACTTTCTTTGAAACACATAAACAAGTGCAATGGATAGATGGATGGATAAATGAGTGGATGCCTGGGTAGATGGATAAAGCAAATACAACAAAATGTTAACAATTGTAGAGTTTAGGTTGTGGGTGTGTGGGTGTTAACTGTACAATACTTTCACCTTTCTGTAGTTTTGAAAAGTTTTGTAACAAAATGGTGAGGGTAGCATAAAAACCCTGATAGAGTTATGTGATATTTAAAAGGAGAATCTCACAATAATTGAGAAAGGGGAAATGTCCCAAGAGAAAATTTTGGAAGCTGGAAAGCAATGGATGAAGAATAACTGATTTAGCAGATCTAAAGAATCCTAAACGAGGACTGGGGAAAGCTGGCAGACAAATTCTTAGTCAGTCAAAAGTCTTATAAACTGGAAACACCAGATACTTTGAAATTTAGAATGGGAGTAACAGCTTTTGGGGGTAAAATGAAGAGAGTTAGACAAAAGCTGTTTGAGAGGCAAATGGGTCCTTAGATCTTCCTAAGAACATACTTCTCTGGGTTTGTTCACACTTCATAGTGGAAGTCAAGATGTTTAATCTCTAGAGAAGGTGAACTAGAGGGTCTTTCAACTGTGAAAAACAGCATGATAGCATGCTCAATGCTGACTACCGAGGAACCATTTTTTCCAGTTTTTTTTTTCTGTTTCCCCCAAACTATCACCCAGATTTCTTTCTTTTCTTTTTTA
>NW_003852401.1:11982186-11984999 GCF_000181295.1 Otolemur garnettii | reverse complement strand
TTTTTTTTTTTTTTTTTTTGAAGCGAAGTCTCACTGCTTTAGGTAGTGAAGACTTTGCCCTTGGTAGTGTGCTGTGGTGTCACAGTTCACAGCAACCTCAAACTCTTGGGCTCAAATGATTCTCTTGTCTCCGCCTCCTGAGTGGCTGGTATTACAGGCACCCTCCACAACACTCAGCTATTTTTGAGACAGGGTCTTGCTAGCTCAGACTAATCTCAGAACGCCTGAGCCCAAGAGATTCATCCACCTTGGCCTCTCAGAGTGCTTGGGTTACAGGTGTGAGAAACTGTGCCTGGCCTAGTTATTCACTTTTGATTCAGAGTAGACAATCAAAAATTACTACATATCTGTGGAAAACCTCTAAAATGGAGAGGAAAAAAAATCAACTTTGAAGAGAGAGAAACTCTGCAGGAAGAAGACAGTTTAACAAATAAATAAATAGCATTAATTTCCTTGGAGCTGACACAGAATATATTTCATCCATGAAGCAAGAACCAGATGTTGTAAAAGAAGAAAGCTCTTAGAAATTAAAACATTTGGAGAATCCTCAAAGAACTCATACTATGCCTCCCCTTTGATCCTGCAGTCCCATTACTGGGTATCTACCCAAAAGAAAAAAAATGATTTTATCATAAGGACCTTTGCATTAGACTGTTTATTGCAGCTCAATTTACAATTGCCAAATTGTGTAAACAACGTAAATGCCCACCAATCCAAGAATGGTTTAATAAGGTGTGGTATATGTATACCTTGGAGTGCTATTCAGCCACTAAAAAAGATGATGACTTAACATCTTTTGTATTAGCCTGGATGGAGCTGAAACACATTCTTAGTAAAGCATTGCAAGAATGAAGAAGCAAGAATCTAGTGTTCTCAATTCTGATATGAGGACGATTGATGCTAGTTACATGGTGGGGAGTGGAGAAATGGGGGAATGGAGGGAGGTGGGGAGGGTCATGGTATGTGACACACCTCTTGGGGGTGGGACACAATAATA
Organism: Otolemur garnettii; assembly: GCF_000181295.1. Lineage (NCBI taxonomy): Eukaryota > Metazoa > Chordata > Mammalia > Primates > Galagidae > Otolemur > Otolemur garnettii. The sequence continues at coordinate 11,984,002 of NW_003852401.1, read as the reverse complement.
AAAGGGACTTTACTTAACAAATGCAAGCAGTGTAACCTGGTTCTTTGTACCCTCAGTGATTCCCCACCAATAAAAAAAAAAAATATGGAAGCAGAAATGAAAAATGTCAATGGAAGCATTGGAAGATGAAGATGGAATAGATTTCCCAGACATTAGAGTAAAAAGGGGAGAGGTGAAAAAATAGAAGAGACAAGAAAACTTGAGAACCAATATGAGTAATAGGAAATAGTGAGAGAAAAAGGTCAGAGAGAAAACAAAGAGAGATAAATCACCAGTGAAATTATTTGAGATATGAAGTATAAGAACTGAAGTATATGAGTTGCCCAATGGGAAGAGTCTACTGAATATTCATCACTATGGAAAGAAGCGAACCTACCTGAAGTCATAGCATTATGCAATTTCCAAAAAAAAGACAAAGAGAAAGTTCAAAGGCTTTCAAAGAGAAAAGAAAAAATAAGCCAAATGGCTAAAAAAGGGTCAGGAATCTAAAAGGCTTCAAACTTCATACTTGTAATACTGGATGTTAGATCATGTAACAATGTTTTCTGGAGATGGCAGCTGAATGGGAGGGAGACTTTTCATCTATGTGTTACATCTTCTATACTTTTGAACTTTGAATTTTTTGAGTATATGATACATTCAAAACACAAATATAATTTAGAAATAATACCGATAATATAACTGATATTTTTAAATAAGTGTGTTTGTACATTTGTCCTTATTTTATCTGCAGAATGACTTAACGAGGAAGCATTTTTATTCCCATCCAGGGTCAGGGAGTTAGAGAGATTTAATTAGGTGGCAGGTGATGGAACAAGATCTGAAAGCCTTTCCTTAATTCTGTTCTAGATGCAGAAACAGAACTGTAGGGGTAGTGTATTGAGAGATGCTGTGTGGAGAGGGTAATAATGTGGAGGAAAAGCTGTGCCTAAGCTGGAGAGTAAGTAGATCAAAGGGTTGAAATGGTGGTTCCTGGCCTCTACTTTCTGACAGTCTCATGTGTGAAGTGTTACAATGTGTTTATTAACAAAAGGCAAATATTAAAATTTGTTATCTAGTGAGTCATTTGAAAAAGTTGCCCTATCTATCACAGTCTTTTTTTTTTTAAGTTTGATTTTTTTTTTTTTTTGAATAAGAAAAAGCATTAGAGTTGCAGTTGATCTTGGAGGTGCATCTAAACTTGGGCATGCTTTCAGAAATATGTTATCACTGTTTCAGAGCAAAATCATCTATGTCTGAAGAGGAAGATGAGATTTACAAATTACAGAATAGATTTGTTCAAGGACTGAGATTTTTAAGTGTTTCCTGGAGGAAAAGTTTATGTTTTTCCTAAGATTACATTGTAAGTGGTATTAACTGCAATGCCTAAAATTTTTGGTTCTTAGGTATTTAACTCATGGTTGTCAATATATTTTTAATAGCTCAGAATTCAGAACTTCAAGGAAGGGCAAATGAGATTGAGAAAGCATTTCAGACTTCCCAGCAGAAATGGAAAGAAGAATGCAGAAGATTTGAACATGATTTGGAGGAAAGAGACAACATCATTCAAAATTGCAATCGAGACTACGATTTACTTGTGAAAGAAAAAAACAGACTAGAGAAAATTCTACAGGTAAAACATTTTTTATAAGGGACTTTTTCTCTATGTAATATTTACTGAGATGTTTTGTACATTATTTGAAGTTATTCTTAAGTTTCCTTCTTTTTTCTTACCCCCCCCTTTCACTTTTAGGAGCATTTTTGCTGGTCTCTTTTTAAATATGTTTCAGAAATATATTCATATGTGTAGTGGCTTTTTTTTTTTTTTTTTTTTTGA
>NW_003852401.1:11979602-11980914 GCF_000181295.1 Otolemur garnettii | reverse complement strand
TAAAAAGTAATTTTATAGAAGTATTTGCTAAATGTAAAAGTTTTGGCACAATGGTTCTACGAAAAGCAGATCTACTTTGATTTCCTTCACATCAGTAGCCATAGTTTGTCTCTTTTGTTTAGTACTGTGTTCTTAGACCCTAGAACAGTGCTTGGCATACACAAGGGCTCCATAAATATTTGAACAGGGAAAGTTTAGGTGGTAGCTGGTACTACAAGTCCTTGGATGGGCCTATGTAACCTACCCTACATAAAATATCTTATTGTTAAAGGGAAAGAAGGCTGGAAGCATTCCTTTAACCAATCAGTCTGCTTCTTAAGATATAATATTCCATGGTGTACATATACCACAATTTATTAATCCATTCATGGGTCAGTGGGCACTTGAGTTTCTTCCATGACTTAGCAATTATGAATTGGGCTTCAATAAACATTCTGGTGCAAATATCTTTGTTATAATATGATTTTTTGGTCTTCTGTATATATACCTAGTAGAGGAATTGAAGGATTGAATGGCAGGTCTATTTTTAGATCCGTAAGTGATCTCCAAACATCTTTCCAAAAGAAATGTATTAGTTTGCCTTCCCACCATCAGTGCAGAAGTGTTCCCTTTTCTCTACATCCACACCAGCATCTCTAGTTTTGGGATTTTGTGATGTGAGCTAATCTTACTGGAGTTAGATGATATCTCAAAGTGGTTTTTATTTGCATTTCTCTGATGATTAAGGATGATGAGCTTTTCCTGTTGTCTGTAGGCCATGCACTGTCTTCTTCTGAGAAGTTTCCCACCCTGTGATGGGATCACTTGTTCTTTTCTTGCCAATCTGTTTGAGTTCTCTGGGGATTCTGGTTATTAAACCTTTGTTACAGATATAACCTGCAAATATCTTCTCCCATTCTGTGTCTGCTTGACTTATGTACTGTGTTCTTGGCTGTGCAGAAGCTTCTTAGATTGATCAGATCCCAAGAATGTATTTTTGGTGTTGCTTCAATTGCCTGGGGAGTCCTCCTCATAAAATATTCTCCCAGGCCAATTTATTCAAGTGTTTTCCCTGCACTTTTTTCTAGTATTTTTATACTTTCATGTCTTAAGTTTAAATTTTTAATTCAGTGAGAGTCTGTCTTAGTTAATGGTGAAAAGTGTGGGTCTAGTTTCAGTCTTCTACAGGTCACCAGCCAGTTCTCCTAGCACCATTTGTTAAATAAGGAGTCTTTTCTCCACTGAATAGTTTTAATTGGCTTATTGAAGATCAAATAATGGTAAATAGCTGGGTTCATCTCTTGGTTCTCTATTCTGTTCCATACATCTACCT
>NW_003852401.1:11971202-11977103 GCF_000181295.1 Otolemur garnettii | reverse complement strand
CCTGGTAGAATTTTGAATTTTGGGTATGGAGTTTTTGAAAAGTCCAGTGGACATTTTTAATCCTTTTGCCACTGTGGAAGTTGGAGTTTGATCAAAAGTTTCTGAGTGAGTTTACTTTGTTGGTAGAGCATTGTGCTTGTCATTGTGGGGGATAGGCCTGAGAATATCCTGGACAGCTAGTTCAGTTATGGCAAATTTCTTCAACATGTGATTGTCATTAGAGTATTTAATTTTTCCACCATAACTGTAACTCAAGTTTAGCTCAGGCTTCCTCAAACTATGGTCTACGGGCCACATGCTGCCTGCCTAAGACATTTTATCTGGCCTGCTGGGTGTTTCTTCCATCACTGTCCTGCTTAGCAGCCGCTTGTCCTGGGGCCTGCAGTCTGGCCCTCCAACGTTCTGAGGGACAGTGAACTGGCCCCCTGTTTAAAAAGTTTGAGGAACCCTGGGTTAGCTGGATGCAGGATTCCGGGGTCAAAGTTATTTTGTTTTAGTAGGTTGAAGGATGATGACCATCCTCTTCTAGCTTGAAAAGTTTCAGGAGAGAGATCTGCAGTCATTTTCATATTCTTCCCTTTGTAGGTTACTGTTTTCTTGTGTCTGGCTGCTTGCAGAATTTTTTCCTTCATATTAACTTTGGTGAACTTAATTGTAATGTGTCTGGGAGATGTTTCATTTGGATTGAGTCATGCTGGGGTTCTGAAGCAGTCTGCTATCTGAATTTCAGAATCTCTTGTCATGTTTGGGAAGTTCTCCTCAATTATCTCTTGGAGTAGAGCATCTGGGCCTTTCAAAGAAAGCTCATCACCTTCAGGAATTCCTATAAGGCGAATATTAGTTTTTTGGAATTATACCACAGCTCTGTGAGAGAATGATTCATTTTTGATCTCCACTTCTCTTCCTCTTTGAGTGTTTCGTAGCATTCAAAAACTTTGTCTTTAATGTCAGAAATCCTTTTCTTTTGCCTTCTTTATTCTGTTACTGAGGGATTCTACTGTATTTCTCATATCTTGGAAGGCTGCAAATTATTTTCTCAATGTGTCAAAATCTTTGGTGATTTTGTTTTTGAATTCATTGAATTCTTGAGACAACTTTTGAATTATTCCTAGAATTTCTAATTTGAACTTTATTTCCATTCTGTTAATCTTATTTGCCATCCAAATTCTGAACTCGATTTCTGAGCTCTCAGCCATTTATTTATGAATGGGACCTTCTGGTGTGTCTGCCTGTCATTCCTTGGGGGGAGTTGATCTACTCTGATTATTCATGTTGTCTGAGTATTTCCACTGATTCTGCCCTATGATTATTTTTCACCATTTGGCTAGATAAGCAGGTAAGTGAAATTGGATTGTGATCTCCTGGAGTAGTGATTAACCAGCCCTTTGCCCAAGAGCTGGGACTGGTGACTTCAGCTTTTCCCCTATAGTTTTGCAAAGGACTTGTACAGTACTACAGCCTGAGACACTGGGGACCTGCTTGGTGTGGTGGGACTAAGTGGTTCTGTCTTGTATTCATCTGGTCTCTGTCCAATCCTAGTGAATCAGTAACTCTGGTTGAAGTCTTAGCTGTGGAGAAATACAAGCAACTATGACACCTCACCCCCTATGGGCAACAACTGGAAAAGGAAATTCAAACCTTTTCACAACAGAACCAGGGTACCACCTTGGATGGTCTTCAGGTGATTGGCCCAGGTCAAGAGTTCAAAATCAGTTGTCCCAGTCAGCACCAAGTCTCAAGTGGGAGAGTTCAAATGTCTCCAGCAACTAGATAGCAGGGGTCTGCTGGCAGCTTGAGTGTGGCTCACTCTGGTGCTCCATGGTGTCAGAAGCAAGATATAAAATCTTGATACAATCTCCATTACCTACTTAGGAGAACTCTGCTTTTTTTCTTTTTTTTTGAAACAGAGCATCAAGTTGTTGCCCTGGGTAGAGTGCTGTAGCATCACAGCTCACAGCAACCTTCAACTCCTGGGCTTAAGCTATTCTCTTGCCTCAGCCTCCCACCTACCTGGGACTACAAGCGCCTGCCACAATGCCCGGCTATTTTTGATTGTAGTTGTTATTGTTGTTTGGCAGGCCTGGGTTGGATTCGGACCTGTCAGCTCTGGTGTATGTGGCTGGCGCCTTAGCTGCTTGAGTTACAGGCGCCAAGCTGAGAACTCTGCTTTGATTTGGCTTGGAATTGATCTGCACAGAGAGTTTGGACGAGTTTGTGTTTGATTAGAAGTCACTATTTAGCCCTTAGAGGAAAAAAGCCTCAGAGCTGTTCATGATGGCTTTCTATTAGTAAAAATTATGAGGATAATGTTTATTATACAGATCCATGCTACCATATATGGATATGGGAGGCTTTCTTTCTCATATAAACCATGGAATTTTTCTCCTTGTGTTAACAGGGACTTAATTTTATACCCTATGGTTAGAAAATTGGGCTTCACAGGAAACTTACATTTTGTATTTTTAAGATTTTGAACTAAATTAAATCTTGTAAATACTTAGGAAACCAAAAAGAAAAAGCATATTTCAAATATGTTATTTGAAAAATATAGAACTAGAAATTAGTTATAGTCCAGACTTAGGTGTTTTTATTTTTGTTTTTGCTTATCAAATTTTTAACATTATAGAGTTTCCTTACCCTGATTGTTGCATAAAACTCTTTCCTTCTCTCTTTTTGGAAATATTCTGTTCTGTGTCATATTTATATATAAATTATCATGGATAATCTAAGCACTTTGTTCATAAATGGAAGTTTCCTTATTAAATAGAATCTACTTTGGTTTTTGTCTGTCATATATTGATATTTTGTTCAAACATCTGAAATTAAATTTTTCAGAAAAATTGAGTCACATATGTGTCTGTATATACATGTATGTATAAAATATTAAATTGGTAACCATAGATTCTTTTTCATATGTACATTGTGATGATAAAAATTATAATTTTATTAACAATTTAACATGAATTGTAATGAGTTTTAACAGTTCATAGGTAAAGAGAGCATCTTTGTACATTTTAGATGGGGATGAAGGAAGAGAGATAATTTTTTTTGATCCCATAGTAAAGCAAGATTTTATTTACATAAAGGAAGCATTGGAAAAACATCAACAAGAGAAGAATGAAGTGGAGTCTCAGATCAGGGAGACAGCATTGGAGGAGTTTCGATTACAAGCAGAACAATGGGAAGCAGAAAGAAGAGAGTTACAATTTATAGTACAGGTATTTAAAAAATAATAATTCAGTTCCTTAAATATATCTTTTTAATGCTTATGATTTCAAATTTATATTAGTAGGATAATTGACTAGCTCACCCAAGGGGAAATAGTTTCTGTTCTTTGATCTCTGAAAGGCCATGTTTTATTTGTAGATACACAACTATGGAGCAGCTGTTACTAGTAGGTACCATTAGTGTTGGGTGACTTTTCTTGCAGATGTTATGTGATTTTTTGAGAAGGACATGTATATATATTTGATATATATGTTTTTTAATTTAAAATGTAAGACTAGTAGCTGTTTTTAATAGGATTAAGAAATAAAATAATAGGATTTTGGATAGTCAAGGATCCTTTAATTGTATAGTGCAGTGATTTTTACCACATTTGATCTTAGCAAAAAGTCTGAGAAATGATTCAAGTGATTTTGAATTACTTTTTTAAAAGAAATGCAAATTCTTAATTATCCTCTATTCCTCTAAACCCTATCCAACATACAAAATCCCAAGGCTTCTAATGATCCAGTATGAAAATTACTGATTGTATCTAATCCCTTTTATAAATGAGCAGATGGAGATTTGGACGTTACTGACTTACTGAAATTATATATAGGCAGAGTGATTAATGTGGTAAAAGACTACAGGTCTCTAAATTCTCATTCTACCGTACTCTACACTTTTTTAGGAGATTATATGTATTTCTTTTGAAGGAGAGGTTAGAAAAATTCAAACTGTTAATTGTATGATTATGTGTTTTAAAGGAAATTTGGGAGCAGTTAATTTCCTTTAAGGAAAAAACCCACTAACCAACTAAAAATTTCAAGTAAATTTCCATTACTTTTTTCATTATTTATTTTGTGATAACACAATTTATCCTGTGTAATTTTTTTACACAAAATAACAAATTGAAATGCCCTTTATATAGGTGTCAAAGAATACATTCTTCACAAGAATGAAAAATATTAATTTGAAATACATGTTGGAGTAAATTTGTGTCAGAAACAACTTTGTAAGACAGAAACTGGCCCAAAATGTGCAGAGACTAGGAGCCTCCAGGTATCCCCTCTGTAGACTCTGTTATATAGTCACTTTTAGGATTTCATTCTGAATCTATTTGTAATTTAGATAGCTAATTTGTTCATTTATTCCCTAAGTACTTACTGAGTTATGGCTGTCAATATTGAGGATATAAAACTGATTAAGATATGGTTTCTGTCCTGGAAGATCTTTCACTGTAGAGAGACATGTAAAGAGAAAATGTATTATAATGTAATAAAATTTTGAACAAAATACTTTAGGACAATAAAAGAGAAATCGATTACCTGGGAGACTAAGGAAGTTTTTACAAATCAGATGATACTTGAGCTGTTGTTGATTACTGTCTTAATGGCTACTTGGAACAAACTAGCAATTTAAGTAAATGAAAATAACCCCTTTATTTCTAAACATTCAGAAATCTACTAGCCAGAGGCCTAAACTTACAAAATATGATTCAGAGATCTGTATTTAAATGTGTAGATAATGTAATTTTGGTCTAGTTACCTGGTTAATCATATTAATCCCATATGAAACATATGGGGTTAGACAGTTAAGTTCGTGATCTTATCCTAGAAAAAGTGTGATATACCTCATTGCTGAATATCACTGTAATCACCTTTGAAGTACTCCCCTTGGGAAGCTATCTATGCACTGACACCAGCACCCAGTCCACCTTTCAGAGTAATTTTGGAACTCTTTTTCTGGAATGACCATGAGAGTTTTCATCATATGGCACACAAAAGCACTTAACAACAATAATGAATGCCACTCAGTAAGATACCACCGGATGTCAACACTAACACAGCTGTGAGACGCTGATATACCACGGTTGTGAAACCTTACGACGTTGTTTGTACAATGCTGCCCAGATAAGCGCATAGTGGCAAGTTTATGAAATTAATTGTCAGACCTCATACAACAGCTCTGATGGTGATTCCAGAGAAGGAGTTCCAAAATTGATCTGAAGGATGGACTAGGTGCTGGTGTCAGTGCTTACCTTCCCAAAGAGAGTACTTCAAAGGTGACGGTAGTGATAGTCAACAGTGAGGTATATAGCACCTTTCCTAGGAGGCGTTCACGAACTTGTCAGACCCTTCCTTATGTGGTTATACCAAACTATATTATCAAGAACTAAAAGAATTTAAAATTCTGTACCAGTATTTAATTATGATGTGTGGGAAAGAATGGGGGAATATACTTCCTAGTTCTTAGCAACAATATCTTGCTTCGCCACTTAATAAGCTATATTTTATTGTATTTTGTAATTGGAATGTTCAGAGCTCTGTTTCTGAATTTCTTATCCTTTTATTAAAATTGCTTAAGTTAAAATTGCTTGTTCTTTTATGAATCAACCCTAAAAAACTGTTACTTGACTTTGTATTAAAAGAGCTTTTTAAAAACAACTTGAGAGATAGAGTAAAACCCTCTTCTCTCTCTATTGGGTTGAGAGGCCTAGTTTTTCACCCTGTAATTAGGTGTTAGTATCATATAATGTTCTCTTTGTGTAGCTCTCTAAGGGATTTCAGTTTCTTTAAAAAAAACCCTTCTTAGTGTAACTTCATCTTTAATAGACAAAGGTGGTATAATATTTCTCTCATCCGGGCTTTAGAATTCAGACTCACTATAAAAAGGAAATCTCAACTTTATACCATG
>NW_003852401.1:11956098-11970486 GCF_000181295.1 Otolemur garnettii | reverse complement strand
AACCCCTTATTTTGTCAGTTTTTCCCAGTTCATTTTGCTGTATAATTTATAAGAAGGATTGAAAGCATTTAGAGAATGAATATGTACATGTTTTTCATATTTATTTCATTTCTAAAATTCTGTAGCTTAACCAGAGAATAAAGTTATCCTTTTCTCATTCACTGATTAATTTTCATGTTTGTATCTAGTGATTAAGGCGTAGGGGAGTTTGTTATGGTAAAAGGAATATAGATTGAAAATAATACCATGAACTAAAGAGAGAGAAGGAAGGATGGGAAGGCAACAAAGGAAGTTATCAGACTTGGCTTAGGTAGTAGTAGGTTGTACATGTTTAATAAGAGAACCTATTGATTAGTGACTGGAGTGTAACATTTCAAAGGCTGATCCAGGAAGTACAACTGAGATCTAGGGACAGCTTGTAGGAAGTTACATGAAAAGGAGGTATTACAGAAGTTTGCTTCAAATGATGAAGGGCAGCAAGGAGCACTTCTTTGTAGTTTCCTGGAAAACTGTTTAGTGATATCTCATTAGCAAATGGCACAGAAAACAACTTTGGCACTGGTACTGCTTGTTTTATCCAAACAGGAAATATCTTAATATTTAATTTAAAAAAATTACTATGTTGTGTTCTTTGTACAAATGCTCCTAATTCAGTGAAATTTAAGAGCAAAAAGTAAAGGTCTTGCTCCCTATTCCCTTTCAGTTTCACTCCTCATCTAAGGATGTAGAAACAGATGCTAATGCATTTACATAAATTAAATTACATACCTCAATAATATTTGCATCCTTCTTTTGATGTCCATTCCTTATTCTTTTATTGTTTTCATGGTGTTCTTCATGTGGATATTCCTAATATATACAGTAGTCCCTTCTCAACCTCTGACCCTATGTTCCAAGGCCCCCAGTGGATGCCTGAAACTGCAGATAGTTCCAAACCCTATATATACTATGTTTTTTTCTATACAAACACATCTGTGGTAAAGTTTTAGTTTATTAGGCACAGTAAGAGAGTAACAATAATAATAAGAATAGCAGAATAGAGAGAGAGGAGGGTTTTACTCTATCTCTCAAGTTGTTTTTATAAAGCTCTTTTAATACAAAGTCAAGTAACAGTTTTTTAGGGTTGATTCATAAAAGAACAAACAATTTTAACTTAAGCAATTTTAATAAAAGGATAAGAAATTCAGAAACAGAGCTCTGAACATTCCAATTACAAAAAACAATAAAATATAGCTTATTAAGTGGCGAAGCAAGATATTGTTGCTAAGAACTAGGAAGTATATTCCCCCATTCTTTCCCACACATCATAATAACAGAATAATTGTAACAATATACTGTAATAAAAATTATGTGAACGTAGTTTCTCCCTCTTTCTCAAAATACCTTGTTGTACTGTACTCACTCATTTTGGCAGTAAGGTTGGCTGAGAGTAACTGAAAGGAAAATGAAACTGTGGATAAGAGGGGACTACTGTATTTCAGCAATCCCCCTTATTGATGGACATTTAATTTTTTTCAAAATTTTTGACTCCAGTTAAAAATGATTTACTAGCATTCTTGTTTTTATCTTTGAGCAGTTAGGTAAAATGATTCTGCTGTTTAAGTATAATTGGTTGATTGCAAGTTTATGGATTTATGATTATTATGGGTATTATACAAAGTTAGTACCAGTTTATACTTTCTAGCAACAAACACTGTTTTTAATTGTAGAACTCTTCTGGCTTTGGGGATTTAGAGAAAAGGAGCATATTCCAGCTCTTTCAGGGGATAACTATGTACTAGATTAAGGTTGGAGGTAGCTATATTGATATATTTTATAAGCTAGAAAAGAGGAATACTTTAGCTATGATGCTTTTGTAATACATACTTTTATAATTCTTCAGAATTGAAACCATATTTTGGATTCTGAGGAATGTTTATATGAATAAACATTATGTGTGTGTGTGTGTGTGTGTATATATAAATAATCATTCTTTTTGGTCTGTGTTTCCAGAAGATGTGGAAAGAAAGCAAATTTATTTTCTAATAGCACAGTGTGGTTTTCTGTGATATGAAATATCAGTTTGAAAACAAACCTCATTTTAAAATATTTTAAGTTCAACACCTCCCTCTAGTGGAAAAAAGGAAACTCCACGAATTACAAGTGTCCTTAATATGATTTTTATAGATTCGCGCACACCCCCTCTGCCCTTTTCCACTACAAGGAAAGTCTGATTAGAAAATAAATTCTGTGACAAAAATTCCACAGTTAAATTTATTTGAAAAGATTAATTAATCTTTATCTAAACTACATGAGGTGTAGACCTTTTGGAATTCTTGTGTGTTAACAGTGCATACCACATTTGGATTATATTGATAAGAATATAAACTTCAGTATTTGAACATACAACCTCCAGGGATTTATATAATCAATACCTAATATAACCCACCAATATTATTAATATAACCAATACTTACCGCCTAGATGATGTTAGTGTATGTTATATTTGCTTCAAAATTAAAAACATACAATAAATTGTCATATTGTTAAAGATTAACTATTCTTAATCACTTTTCCATTCTACTACTACTTAATCCCTAAAAGATAACCATCATTCTGAAGTTGACATTTAATTTTCTGTCTGAATATATTGATTGTATTATTCTAATTTTTTTTTTTGTTTTAAAAAAATATATAGTATCATACAATATGTATCTTTGTTCAACTTACATTTTTCATGTATGCTTTTTGGATTTATTCAAGTTAATAAAATAGCTCTGGTTCATTCATTTTCACTGCTGGATAGTGATTAAATTGCTATAATCTCATTCTAAAATTTGAATGGCTGAGGAATTGTATCTATGGATAAGCAAAGAAAAGTGTTTCTTGAGATGGAATCTATTCCTGGTGAAGATGCTATGACATTGTTGAAGTAAAAGCAAAGGATTTATAATATTCCAAAAGCTTGCTTGATAAACCAGCAGCAGGGTTTAAGAGGATTGACTTCAATTTTGAAAGAAGCCTACTGTGGGTAAAATGCTATCAAATATCATCACATGCTACAGAAAAATCTTTCATGAAAGGATGAGTCAATTGATGTGGTATACTTTGTTGTCTTGTTTGTAGAAATTGCCACAGCTACACCCTTCAGCAACAATCACCCTGACCAGTCAGTAGCCATCAATATTGAGACAGGACTTTCCACCTATAAAAAGATTACAATTTGTTGAGGCTTGAGTGATTGTTAATATATTTTTTAGCAATTAAAAAAAATTTTTAATTAAGGTACACATATATAATTTAGACAGAATGTTATCACATACTTCATAGATTATAGTATAATGTATTGTACAAGAAACTAAAAAATTTATGTGGCTCATTTTGTTGCAATATTTGCTTTATTGTACTCATCTGGAACTGAATTTGCAGTATCTCTGCAGTATCTTATAATTAAGAATAAAATAATTATTAAGAGTTCATATGCACCAGCTACTTGGGAGGCTGAGGTAAGAGAATCACTTGAGCCCAGGAGTTGGGGATTGCTGTGAGCTGTGACGCCATAGCACTCTACCTAGGGTGACAGCTTGAGACTCTGTCTCAAAAAAAAAAAAAAGAGTTCATATGCGCTCATATTTAGGAGCTGAAAAAAATGAGTCTTACTTATGTAAGTAGAGAGTGGATTGGTAGTTACCAGAGGCCGGTAAGAAGAATGAGGGATGAAGGAAAATAAAAGAATATAAATATATTTATTACCACTGAACTGTACTCTTAAAAATGCTAAAGATGTTATATGTGTGTCATACCTCAATAAAAATAAATTAAAAGAATTCATATATAGTGACCTATACATAATCTTATAAATGAGAAGATATCGAAAAAGGAATTGAATTAATTTTTTTTTCTCATTCCTGATGTAGATATATATTGCTGGGGCTGGGTACTTTTCAGACCAGAATCTTTGATAGGCTTAAGTGAAGTGATGTCATCATACCTCACTGTTACTTTGAACTCCTGGGCTCAAGCTATCAATCTTCCTACCGCAGCCTCCTGAGTAGCTGGGACTGCAGGTGTGCACCACTGTGCCAGGCTAATTAGAAAACATTTTTTGTAGAGAGAGTCTTGTGTGTTACCCAGGCTGGTCTCAAACTCCTGGCCTCAGGTGATCCTCCTGCCTCCACCTCCCAAGGCACTGGGTTATAGGCATGAGGTACCACACCCAGCTGAGAGTTATATTTGATACTTGCAGCATACTCAACCAGATTCTGATGATGTATTTTGAGTAGTTAGAAATTCTGAGAAGCATGTGTAAATCTTTATGTGTGTGTATGTCTATGAATAAGATTGTGCTGCTGAGGGAAACATGGGAAAGAGGGTTTTATTAAAGGGCTTAAATGAGAATGATGCATCTGGATTAGTTACTGTGGAGAATATCTATGATATGTGTGTTAACTTGATGTTTGAACTTCCAATAAAATTCAACTCTTATTTCCAAGTTGAGTTGGAAAAGGAGATTGAGAGATTTTAGTAGAATACTACCTGAAGTTATTTGTCTATCAATAGAATAGCAAAGATGAAAACTTTTTGAAAACTAAAGAGGAAATGATACACAGTCATCTAGTGGATGGAATTTTAAGAGCTATAAGCATGTAGTTTAAGTACGATGAGCTCATGTAAACATTATTAGACATTCCAGCTAATCATTCCTTATTATACAAAGGATCAGTATACATTTGAATAACTAAATACTTCAAAATTTTAAGGAGAGGGGAAACATATGTGATAGTTGAACAACAGCATGGTGTAAAGACCCTCAGAGGTCAATTGAACATTTTAGTATGCTATACATATTTTTCATTATCGTGTGTATTACGCAGCCTTTTAAATTGTAAAACTTCAGTAGTGCTTTTAAAACGAATGTTTATTCTGAAACATTGCTGGAAGATATCTGGCTTGCTTGTGTAAATTAACCTATTGTGCTTGACGCCAAGATTTAGTGACTCATTGTCTTCTATATGGTAACTTTTAGTCATTGATGGCATATAAACTTTACTGATGCAAAAATGAATCATTTTCCAGGAGCAAGATAGTGCTGTACAAAATATGCAGAAGAAAGTAGAAAAATTAGAAGCAGAACATATGGATTGCTCTGACCTTTTACGTCGACAAACAAGTGAACTTGAATTTAGCACTCAACGTGAGGAACGCCTTAGAAAAGAATTTGAGGTATGTTTTCTCATTCTTTTACAACACACACCCCTATATGTGTTATCCATTTAGTGATTTAAGTTTAGACAAAGTTTTACTCTGCAATAAAATACAAAACTAATTTTGGTGCCTGTAGTCCCAGCTACTTGGGAGGCTGAGGCAAGGGAATCACCTAAGCCCAGGAGTTGGAGGTTGTTGTGAGCTGTGTGATGCCACGGCACTCTACTGAGGGTGATAAAGTGAAACTCTGTCTCTACCAAAAAAGAAAAAAAAAAAACCAAAAAACTAATTTTGGGGAGCATTTATTTATATTATATATTTGGGTTTTTCTGAAAACTTATATGTCTGAGTAAAGTATTTTATATTTGCCCCTGATTTTTAAAATCTGTTCTTTTTTTTTTTTTTTGAGACAGTCTCAAGCTGTCGCCCTGGGTTGAGTGCTATAGCGTCACAGCTCACAGCAAACTCCAGCTCTCAGGCTTAAGTGATTCTCTTGCCTCAGCCTCCCAAGTAGCTGGGACTACAGGTGCCTGCCACAATGCTTGGCTATTTTTTTTGTTGTTGCAGTTGTCATTGTTGTTTTAGCAGGTCTGGGCTGGGTTCGAACCCACCAACCTTGGTGTATGTGGCCAGCGCCCTACCCACTCAACCACGGATGCCGCCCCAAATCTGTTCGTTTTTAACAACTCTCATGGAATATTTGAGAAGTTTGAGAGTAATTCTTTACATTATAAGGTTGAGGAAGCAACATAGGGAAATATTTGGTGTACATAGGTTCTAAAAGATAAAAGTAATATTAAATTCTTAGTTTGAATCATATACTAGCTGATTTTGTGAAATGCTTTTTAGATGAGACTTTAGATGCAAAAGGAGAATCAATTTACAAATGAAAAATAGGATTTTTATGAGTAAATGATACTAAAAATAACTAATAGTGAGAGAAATCTAATAGATTTGTTAATCTTTCTTTTTAAAGTTTCCCTTTGCTGTGTGGGAAATTATGTATTTAAACAGATAAATTTTTGTCCTAACCATAATTTATAATCTTTATCAAGTAAATAAATATTTATATCTAGTATTTAATGCTAGAATATAACACTTATTAAACCCACTGCAAAAATGTTCTGGAAATTTTAGCAAAAGAAATATATAAAAGCAAGAAATGCAATAAGAATTATAACTTTTGGGAAGAAGGAGGTATGATTTTTATTATTCTCAGATGATATGCCTATACACATGGATAGTAGAGAAAATCAACTTTAAAATGATTGACACTAGTAAAAGCATTCAGTAAGGAAGCTAGGCAGAAAAAATGTATAATAATTATGTTTATATTCTTACATATCAGTAATAATCAGTTAGAGACTTTAATACTGAAAAACTTTTCTTCCCATGGTGACAAATTAGGAATAAAATTTAAAAATACACTAAAAATTAGGAAATTTAACTGAGGGTCTTAAAATAGTGAGACATGTTGGAAACATTTAATATTGTAAAGATACACATCCTGCCTAAATTATATTATGGGTTAAAGCAGTTCTAATCCAAATGTTAATGGATTTATTTTGGAGAAACAGAATCTAAAGTCCATGTGGAAAACTAAAGAGATAGATGAGAGCATCTAAAACATTTTGGTAAAAGAAGACTAATGAGTGGGACTTCTTCTATCAGAGGTTAATATATGCTATCCAACTTTACTAAGATATCAGTTGTGGTTCTTTGGTTGTATTGCAACAGAAACTAACTTTTCTTAATTTAAATAGGGACTATAATGGGAATCATATTCCCAGAATCAGAAAGAAGGCTAAGGAATAAGGCTTAGAAAGCATATGGATCTCAGAGGCTTTCTAGAAGTCTTGGAGCAGAAATGATGGATGAAATTGGGGTGAATTGGCACCAAATTTTTCATTTTTTAATTATTATTACTATTATTTTTGCCAGGGCTGGGTTTGAACCCACCACCTCTGGCATATGGGGCTGGTGCCCTACCCTTTTGAGCTACAGGTGTTGCTTCTTTTTATTATTTTATTCAGGGTTCAAATCCCAGGAAGAGGATATTTGATTGAAAGAGGTAATTTACCCCAAATTAATCCCTACCAATTCTACTAAGATTAAATCCCCTCCCCCAAAATAAAATTCTTGCAAGGAAAATTAGTGTGCTGGTACCAAAAGAAAGGGATAGGGTTGTTGAGTGGCCAAAAAGTATTAATACCGTCCCTTTAAGACTAGACTGTATTAGTCAGGGTTTTCCAGAGAGATAGAACCAATGTTTATAGATATGTAGATATAGATACATGAGAGGGGATTATTAGGGAAATTCACTTACATGGTTATGGAGGCTAAGAAGTCCCATGACAGGCCATCTGCAAGCTGGAGCCCCTGTGATGTTGGCAGTCTGGCTTTGTGCAAGTCTAAAAGTCAGAGAGCCAGGTGGTGTAATTCTCAGTCCCAGGTAGATGGCCTGAGAACCTGAGGGTGCTGCTGGCCCAAGTCCTGGAATCCCATAGCCAGAGAGCTTCTGATGTCCAAGGGCAGGAGGAGGAGAGTGTCTCAGTTTGAAGAGATAGAGAAGAAATTCTTCTCCCTTTTTTTGTTCTATCCAGGCCCTCAGTTAATTGTATCACCCACATAAAGGGTGAATCTTTTCGACTTACTCCACAAATTCATATGCCAATCTCCTTTGGAAATAGCCTTACAGACATAGCAGAAGTGATGGAAGTCATGCTTTAGTATGACTTTAGTTTAGGTTTTCCTTAAACCAGTCATGTTGATATCTAAGATTAGCCATGACTCAGATGTTTATTGGAACAGAGTTGAACATCCAGTAGACTTACAGATATTCTATAACAATTTTGTATATTAAGGTATCTTTTTAAATCAGTGAGGAAAGAAAGATTACTCAGCCAATCATGTTGACACAATTGATTAACTTTTTTGGTCAAAATAAGAGTCTTATGTTCTAAAATAACTTTTGGTTGATTAAAAAGAATAAAATGTTAAAAATTAAGATAAACTAAGAAGAAAATTTATTTATTTATTTATTTAAAATAGTGTCTTGCTGGTTTTGTCCAGGCTGGACTTAAACTCCTGAGCTCAAGTGATCCTCTTGCCTCAGCTTCCCAGGTAACTGGGATTATAGCCACAGATCACCATGCCTGGCACATCAAAAGTCCTTAACCTTACCATAATATAAGACAGACTAGAACATTCATCATGTGATATTAAATAAAATGATGGTACCAGCCTTGGAGAGGGTGATGATAAAAATTCCTGATTCTTGCTATTAGGAATGTAAATTTCTAAAACTTTTAAGGACGTCCATTGGACCCCTTTCTGGTCAGAAAATTATTGTATCTCTCTGGGGCCTGCTTACTTTCTTCTCTGTCTCTTCTTATTGCCTTCTACACCTATGACTTTATGATATTTCTAGGATGTCTTCATTATCTTCTTTCTGTTAGGTCCTCTCCTAAGTCTCATGCCTCTTTTATTTCAATAAAGCACACAGTCTAGAAGTTTCTAAAGAAAAGCTATATCAGAGCTAAATTTTATGTGTATCTGAATACGTTTTTATCAGTAAAGTGTTAGGGTTGATATAATTTTGCTGAATATGAAAATTTATGTTGAAAGTCATTTCCCCTTAGAATTGAAGGCTCATCTCACTGATGTCCAGTTTTATCTTTTGCTGTTGAGATGCCTGATGCTATTCTGGTTTGTATTCCTTTGTTTGTGACCTTTTTCTCACTCTCTTCCTCTTGAAAAGTTTTATTAATTCTCTGTTTTTTAAAAAAAGTTTTTATTATGGAATACCATAAATATGTATGGGGGTTACTATGATAGTCTGAGACAGAATGTGTTATGGTACATTATTTCACTTCTAAGAATTACAGTTGACAGTGTTCTTTCTGATTCACCGGTACAAGTTTCAACATGCAGGGGGGACTTCGTTTGTTTCTGTGCACAAGGATTTTACCTTTCTTGATTTTTGTATATCTCAAAAATTTTGTAATGACCTATGTATAAAGGTAGACAGAATAGTATAATGAACTTAGTATATCCATCACCAGCTTTAGTCAATTTATAGACAATCTCATATCATTTATAGCTCAACTTATTTCTGTTTTCCCATATTATAATGAAGCAAATCCCTAGTTTTATCATTTTAACTATTAGTATTTCATTTTGATTTCTAAAAATAAGTGGACTTTTATCTAAAGCCACATATGATTATAATATTTAAATTAACAGTAATTACTGGAAATAATCACATATCCAGGTATTTTCCAAATTTTAAGTAGTCTCATAAATGACATAAATGTGTGTATGTTTTCAATTTGTTTGATTCTGAATCCCAAATTAGGTCTACACCCTGTGATTAACTGAGGTCTCTTAAGTCTTTTAATCTACAGATTCTTCATTGATAGCTTTCTTTTATCTTGTAGTATATTTTATCTTACAGTATTATTTTTGCTATAGATTTCCCACTGAATATGAAATTCTAGAACACCAGGGTTAAACAACGTTTCTTAGTATAGATCTTTTTTTATTCAATGGGTAGGAAATATGCTGGTCATGTTAGTCAGGAGACTCATGTCCTTCATTTTGAAGAGTGCTCTTATTTCTTCACAATTTTTTCCTCAGGTTTTTTTTTTTTTTCTTCTTCTCTCTTTTTGGGGCTGTTTATCATTCAAATGTTAGATCAACTGGATTGATGTTTTACTTTTCTTATCTTTCTATTTCTCACCATTCTGTTGTCTTTTTCTTTGTCTTTGTTGTCCTTGATGCTTCAGGGAGATTTATTTCACTTTCCTTCTGAATCTTCTAATTGAATTTTTTCTTTTTTCTTTGTACTCTGTCCCATTTTTGTAGTATCTTATTCCTATGTTGTCGAGCATTCATTTGTTTATTCAGTAAATATTTATTGATGTGTCAGGCACATTTTCTGGGTGCTTGAAGCATAGCAGAGAATGAAAGAAAAAGTCTCTTTTCTGTTGAAGTTGGCATTCTAGTCAGAAAGAAATGTCTTTTTTTTTTTTTTTTGAGACATGATCTTGCTCTGTTGCCCAGGCTAGAGTGCACTGACGCCATCATAGTTCACTGCAGCCTAAACTTCTAGGCATAAGTGGTCATCTTGCCTTAGCCTCCTGAATAGACGGTAGTACAGGTATGTGCCACCACACTTAATTTTTAAAAATATATTTTGTAAAAACAATTTTTTTCTTTTGTAGAGATGGGGATTTTGCTATGTTGCCCAGGCTGGACTTGAACTCCCTAGCCTCAGGTGATCCTCCCACCTTAGTCTTCTTAATTGGGATTACTGTGCCTGGCCAGAAATTGCATGTTAAGTGAAGCAAAACGTGTGTAATATGTTGGTTGGTGATAAATTCTGTGGAGAGTAATGTAGTACTATAGTGGAGGTAATGAGTAATGGGACAGGATGGTTATCCTTCTATATTGGTGGTCATGGGAGGCTAACTTGACAAGGTGGTATGTGAGCTGAGACTTGAAGAAAAGGATTGGGCCATGTGGATATCTGGAGGAAGGACAATCTAGGTATAAGGAATAGAAAGTGCAATGGCCATGAGATGTAACTGTGCTTGGAATGTTTGAGGAATGGTAAATAGGTCATTGTGGCTGAAATGGAATGAGCAAAAAAGAGACTGGCAGGATATATATAGAATGGTAGGCAGATCATAAAGGATCTTGAAGGTCTTTCATATTTTGTTGTAAGAACTTTGATTTTTTCCCTGAGATAGGAAACTATTGGAAAGTTTACAGCAGAGGAGTGCCATGCCTTATTTATATTGTAAAAGCATTATTCTGAATACTCTTTGGAGAATAGATTAAAAGAGACCATTTAGGAGACTACTAAAATAATGTAGATGAGAGAATATGGTGTGTTAGGCCAAGTTAGTGATAGAAGAGGTGGTCAAATTTGGATATATTTTAGAAGATAGAACTAACAGAATTTGCTGATTTTTTTGTCTGTTGTGAGAGAAAAGGAGTAAAGGATAATGCCAAAGATTTTGGTTTGAGAAGACAGGTGAATGACATTTAATGAACATAAGTAGAATAGGTTTGAGAGAGATCAGGAGTTTGGTTTTAGATATGTTAAATTTAATATGCCTATACGATAACCAGATGGAGATGTTGAGTAGGCTGTTGAATATATGAGCACTGGGTTTAGGTAAAGTCTTATAGTAGGGTGATAAGGGAATGTAATGAATGTTATATTGGAAAATTTGCAAATGTTAACAATCTCAAGGTGTTTTTTTTTCTGTTTCTTTAGTTTTTGTAAAGAGTTATGTGTTAGTTTCCATTTTGGTGGTTATAAAATGGAAAAAGGAAATGGAGGAAGAATCTAGGCATCATACTTTTCAGTATGCAGACTCTCCTTGGTTTCAGTCTGGTGTACCCCTCTTCCTGTCCCCTCCATGGGTATTTCTGTGTTCAACCACTGGTTCAGATTCATGTTCTCCAGATAATACATGTATTCTTTCAGCTTGTATGAGGGTTAGAGAAGAGTAGTGGTTGGCTACTTGTGATAGGGGTGGATGCCTGGAGGTCTAACTTCTCATATTGATGCTTAAAAAAAACTTTATTGAGATGTAATTTGTATACTATACATTCACAGATTTTAAGTGTACAGTTCAGTCATTTTTACTATATTTGCAGCATTGTGATTACCATTACCAGAATCAATTTTAGAACATGTGCATTACCCCAATAAGAAACCTAATACCCACTAGCCATCACTTTCATATTCCTCCATCCTTCTCAGCTTTAAGCAGCCAGTCATCTACTTTCTGTGTTTATAAATTAGCCAATTTTAGACATTTCATATCAATGGAACTGCAATATGTGGTCTTTTGTGATTGACCTATTTCACTTGATATAATGTTTCCAAGGTTCATCTATGCTATAGTATATATCAGTATTTCATGCCTTTTTATGAGTGAATAATATTTTGTTGTATAATCTGCCACATTTTCTGTATTCACCTATCAGTTGATAGACATTTATGTTGTTTCTACTTTTTTGGCTGTTTTAAATAAAGCTTTTGTGAATATTTGTGTACAAATTTTGTGTGGATATGTTTTCAGTTCTCTTGGGTATATATATACACACCTAGGAGTGTAGTTGCTGGGTCACATGATGTTAACTGTATGGTTAATATTTTGAGGAATTGTCAAATTGCTTTACACAGTGGCAGCACCTTTTTGCATTTCTACTGCCATTGCGTAGGGGTTCTAGTTTTTCCAGACGCTTACCAGCAGTTGTTATTGTCTGTCTTTTTGATTATAACCATTGTGAAATGGTATCTTATGGGTTTTTTTTTTTTGAGACAGAATCTCACTTTGTTGCTCTTGGTAGAGTGCTGTGGCATCACAGCTCACAGCAACCTCAAACTTTTGAGCTGAAGCAATTCTCTCGCCTCAGCCTTCCAAGTAGCTAGGACCCTAGGCGCCCACTACAACGCTCAGCTATTTTCTTGTTGCAGTTCTCATTGTTGTTTAGCTGGCCTGGGCCGGGCTGGAACCCACCAGCTTTGGAATTTGTGGTTGGCACTGTAACCACTGTGCTACAGGCGCCTAGCCTTATGTTTTTTATTTATATTTCTTCTTCTTTTTATTTAAAGAGATAGATCTTACTCTGTTGCCAAAGCTGAAGTGCAGGGACATGATCATAGCTCACTGTAACCTCCAACTTCTGGATTCAATTGATATTTCTGCCTCAGTTTCTTGGATAGCTAGGGCTATAGATGTGCACCATTATGCTTGGCTAATTTTTAATTTTTTTTGTAGTGACTGGATCTTTCTTTGTTGCCCAGGCTGGTCTTGAAATCTTGGCCTCAAGTGATTTGTCTGCCTTAGCTTCCCAAAGCACTAGAATTACAGACAGGAGCCACAATGCTCTTGATTTTCATTTCTTTAATAACTAATTATGTTGAGTGTCATTACATATGTTTATTGGCCATTTGTATATCATTTTTGGAGAGATATTTATTCATATTTCCTGTCTATTTTTAAAATGGGTTATTTGGGGTTAGCACGGTGGCTTGCACCTGTGATCCCAGCACTTGGGAAGCCAAGGTGGATGGATAGCCTGAGCTCATGAGTTCACGACCAGCGTTAGCGAGAGACACCTGTCTCTAAAAAAATTGCTGAGCGTTGTGGTGGGTGCCTGTAGTTCCAACTACTTGGAAGGCTGAGGCAAGAGAATCGCTTAAGCACGAGAGTTTGAGGTTGCTATGAGCTGTGACGCCATGGTGCTCTACTGAGGGTAACAAAGTGAACCTCTGTCTCAAAAAACCAAAACAAAATAAAAACAAAAACAAACAAAAAACCCAGTAAAATGGGTTATTTGCACCATATGAAAGTATGTTGTTAATAATAGGGGAAATTGGGTTAATAACAGAGGAAACTGGTGATGCCAAATAATCAAGTTGACAAGATAAAATTACACTTCTACCATACATGGTCTAATTTTTTATAAAACTAGAGGATGAGTAAAAACATGAGATTATATTCTAAGTAATATTTTAACTTTTCTCTTGTGCTAAACATCTTTTCAGGCCAATAAATTCAGGAATATATCATCATATCTCATATCATTTTAATACTGTGTGGTCTGTAAGTGGCTTATTAAAACAGAATTAGGATAGAATTAATGTTCTGAATATTAGAATTTAAAAATCATTTAAGAGTCACTTTGTATGCTATAAAACCCTCTGATCATGACAAAAACATTTTAATTATGTAATAGTTATGAAGAAGTACTAGGTAATAGTGATTTCTTTTTTGTTGATTGAATTCTTGATAAGCCAATTTTGACTCGGTTGAGAAAAGGTCTAATCCCTAAACTTTATCATGTGTTTTTGGATAATTCAGTTTTGATTTTTTTCCCTGTAAAACATTTATTTATTTATTTGCAGTTTTTGGCCGGTGCCAGGTTTGAACCCACCACCTCCGGTATATGGGGCTGGCACTTTACTCCTTTGAGCCACAGGCACTGCCCCTCCTGTAAAATATTTAATACAGTATTTGTTTTAGACTGCTTTTATTTTTACTGTATGATTTTTCTTCATTGCTCTGTAAATGCTTTTGATAATGCCAGTTCTCTGCTTTTGGAAAATTTGAAGCTTTTGAAGGAGTCTAAATAGTCTTTATTTTTATTCTATTTATGAGAATTGCGACAAAGTGAGAT
>NW_003852401.1:11942254-11956078 GCF_000181295.1 Otolemur garnettii | reverse complement strand
AAAAAAAAAAAACCAAAGCAACCAACCACAAACACCTTCAAATCGAACTGCCTTATTACATACTATATTAGGCTCTTTTTTGGTAAAATATACCATGTTGTTATAAAAGTCAAATGAGAAGTTAAATAACAAGAAGTTAAAAATATTTCTACAGAAAATTTTATGCTAGATTTACATTCAATTGTGGAGACATTAGGTAGTAGTTTTAGGTACTTGAGTACTACTCAGGTAATTGTCAGTTGTATTTTTAAAACAATTAAGCTGGGATAATAATAAAGAGGCAAGCTTTAAAATTTTACTTTAATAGAACATGTTATTTAAAATCAGTAATATCAGACTAAAGCAACTAATATAGACTTTTAGCCTAATGTTTTAGATTCTAGTGAAATGTTTTAATAGTTGCTTTCATGAAAGGTATTTTCTTTATGTTCCTGACCAAATAAGTTTGTGTGTATATATATATATAAAATAATTTAAAAATCTTATAAGCTATATACCACTGTGTTGCTTAATCATTTTAACATGGATCAATGGTTTCTTAGATTAAAAAAAAAAAGACAAACTCCCAGTCCAATTTAATAAATTTGTTGCTGGATACCACAGAATCAAGGGAAAAGTGAACTGGAAAAAGAAATATCCATGGCTTTTATAAACCTCTTTACAACTAAGGGAGTTTATTATCATGGGAAATAAGCTTAACTCAATAAGAAAAGAGAAAAGAGAAGATGCAAACCTAATTCTGAGAGAACTTAAGAAACTTGTGAAGATTATGGTGGAGAGAGAATAGTCTTTGCAAATAAATTCTGAATTGCTCCTGTCAGTCATATTCTATATCATAGTAATATAACGAAGGATAGAGGGTAGCTTTTTTCTCTAAATGTGTACTATACTCAAGTGAAAAAAGAAAGAAAAATGTAGTTTATCTTTCATGATTGTCAATAAAGACAATCTTTTATGATTCATCTTTTTCAAACCATTATGTGTTTGTAGGAATCATTTTTGAACTCCCATTTGTGTTTATTACTAATTATAATGAAATCAGCTACATTATATTGGAACTTCATTAAAGAATGTATTAAATATTCAAGTTTTTGTTTCTGAAAAAGGTAAAGATAATTTTTAAGAAACCTAAATTACCATTACCAAATTACCATTCTTTCCATGTTAATCAGAATTTGTGACCTCCAAGTTCTCTTCCTGATGGTTTCTATTTTTAGTATTTATTGTTTCTTTTATAATACCTAAATGTAATAAAACTTAAAAATTTATTTAAAACTCACAAAGCAGGTGGCGCCCATTGCTCAGTCGGAAGAGCACTGGCCACATACACCAGGCTGGCAGGTTTGAACCCAGCCTGGGCTAGCTAAACAACAATAACAACTGCAACAAAAAAATAGCTGGGCCTTGTGGTGGGCACCTATAGCCCTACCTACTTGGAAGGCTGGGGCAAGAGAATCACTTAAGCCCAAGAGTTTGAGGTTGCTGTGAGCTATGACGCCATGGCACTCGACCAAGGGCACCATAGTGAGACTGTCTCAAAAAAAAAACAACAACAAAATACCTCACAAAGTAGCATTAATTTTGCCTTTAAGTTGTTTTTCTTATATACTGTGCTGGTTACATGGAAAGTAAGAGAGCAACTTAAAAACAAACTAATTAAAAACACCTTCAAATCAGAACACCTGATTAAGATTTACCATATTAGGCCAGCACAGTGACTTATACTGGTAATCTTAGCACTCTGGGAGGCCAAGGTGGATTGCTTGAGGTCAGGAGTCCAGCCTGAGCAAGAATGAGACCCCATCTCTACAAAAATAGAAAAAATTAGCCAGGTGTTGTGCTGGGTTCCTGTAGTCTCAATTACTTGGAAAGCTGGAGTAAAAGGGAGGCTGAGGCAGAAGGATCATGTGAGCCCAAGAATTTGAGGTTGTAGTGAACTAAAATGATGCCACTGTACTCTATCCAGGGTGCTAGTGAGATTCTGTCTCCAAAAGGAAAAAAAAAATTTAAAATGTTATATACTATATTAGGCCTTTGTTTTGTAAAATATATCACGTTGTAAAAATCAAATGAGAAAAATGTAGGACTTTGAAAACTGTAGAATATTAATAATATTCAGCTATAGGTTTGATCTCATCAGTGAAATTAATGTGCAAAAGCGACACTTTGCAATGTAAGTGGTTACTAAAAAAGAACTCACATTAAATATTAGACTAATTGAATAATATTGATTTTAAGATATTTGATTAGAATAAAGATGCTAAGTAGTAAAGGTCTTGTGCACTATATTTAGTTATGACTCTTCAGTTTATGATTGTGGGTAATGCAATGAAATCATGATGCCTGCTTTTCAAACACTTATCAAATACTTGGAGACTTTGACCCTTTGATGCATATTTTTTGGTAATAGAAAATCCTTTGAGACCAACTTAAGGACTCAAAGTACAGTAGCTATCCCCGCATGAAGAATAACTATTGTAGTTAAATGTTGACACATTTAATAAATTATTAGTAACCACTAAATAACAATAAGTTATCCTTAGAAGTAAAATAAACATTATAGAATTAGTCTGTGTGGATTCAGTTCCTTGGAATAATCTTGTTGAAGATGGATTATTGCTATATTGGTTACTTGTGAAAGTGTCCATTAATGAGAATTATCATGTGATAAAAGAAAAATAAACAACCACTTTTTCCTTATAAAAGTTATGACTTTGTGGGGTAAACTTTGTACAACAGAAATATATAACATACTAATGAGAAATCATTAACTAAAATGTACTTGTGTGATAATTTCTCCTCTATTTTTCTTGATGTTTTCAAGTGGGTTAAACGTTGTGTACAGAATGTTTTTCTGCCTGATTAATTTTTCTATGTTCATCTATATCCTCTGAGCTGGATATGTTGTATTTGTGGAGGAAAGAATATAATAGGAACTGTTTATCTGTTCTTCCAGTACATTCATTGTACACAGATGTTTCATAACTTTCGGGAAACTTTTTGAGTAGTCCTGTGAAAGCCAAAGAAGCAAATGTGGTATGAAGAACATCTGAGTGTGTTTGGTTAGTTCTCCTACTGAGTTGGAGTTGTCAGCTTATGCTTGGTTTATGATAAAGTGACATGTATTGAAGAACCGGACAGAAGATATCCTTCTTTATATTGTCTTCTTCAAAGACTGAAAATTCTCTTACGTGTAGTAGATTATCAAATTGAGCTTACTGTGGTTTAATGAGATATCAGTCAGACCAAAAAAGAGGCAAACATACAGTATTTTAGAATAAAAAATCTCTTGGGAGTATATTGCAGGAAAGGAGATGGCAACTAGCTAATAAATGACAAAATGTGATCATTTTGTGTTACACAAAGAACTCTTGTTTTTCGTAGAGAACAGACATGTAACACTTCTATTACAAGCAAAGCTGTATGTAGTTAAATTGACCTGTGGTATATATGAATTTGGGTTAGAGTTTGCATTTTAAAAAGAATTTTGTTATGCTTTCTGTCCTTGCTTTGTTGATTACCTTGGAATCAAATACCAATGACACAGTTTATGAATGTTGTACTAGTTCTTTCAAGTGGTATTGGAAAAAAAGTCTGTGATGAGCACGTTGATGTTCCTCTAGCACCCTCTGCTGGATATACGAATTAATTTACCAGACTAGAAGATTAAAAAACATATTTATTATGAGGTTTTTAATGTAATTTTGTCTATCAACAAAGCTTACTCTTGGAAGGAGTTTATTTAAACATTTGAAGATTTTTTTTTGTGTCTTTACTGAGTAATGGACAGTTTTAGTAATAATAAATGGCTTATAAAAATAAAGATGTGATCTCTGGTTTATTATTTCAACCCATTTGGTTTTGGTCTAGGTAGGAAAAACAGAACCTCTTCTCAACTTTGGAATGAAAGGAGATAATTAATTAACACAACATATACATAAAAGATGAAAAGAAGACTTGAATTGTTGATTCTTTTATCAAGAAATCACCAGATGTTCTGCATTTTAATAAAATATACAATTACCATTTTCATAGGGAAACTTATATGCTTTTTAGAATCTGAAAACTATTTTTATACTGTTAGGGCTTGGTGCCTGTAGCTCAAGTGGCTAAGGAACCAGCCACATAAACCAGAGCTGGTGTGTTTGAATCCAGCCCAGGCCTGCCAAACAGCAATGAAAACTATAAACAAAAAATAGCTGGGCATTGTGGTGGACACCTGTAGTCCCAGCTACTTGGGAGGCTGAGGCAAGAGAATAGCTTAAGCCCAGTAGTTGGAGGTTGCTGTGAGCTGTGATGCCACAGCACTCTACCCAGGGCCATAGCTTGAGGCTCTGTCTCAAAACAAAAAAAACAAACACCAAGAACAAAAACACTATTAGCCCAAAAATGGTTTCTTCCCTCTATCTTCTTTTTATTAGCTTTGAAATCCTTTATTATCAGTGCCTATGGACTATTTCCTTGTGACTGGCTAGGTTGTTTGCCTTACAGCATGTAAAATGAGCACATAGGGTACTGAGAAAACTGATTTTAATTTGTGAAGAGCAGGAACTTTATTCTATGAAGTTTTACATTAAAAAAAATTTGTTTTATTAGCATTGGGCCTATCTAGGGTAATGCACATTCTTGTCTAAATGTAAGAATTTCTCTGCTATTGTATATATCATATTTTAATACCTACAGGCTCTGGGGGTTCTTTGTTTTAAGGATTCAAAGTTAGCGATTTGGAAGGAACTTATGTCAACAGTGGGAATCTGAAGTTTAAGTTAGGTGGTTGTCACTTCTCTGACACTATCCTTAGTTCTTTTACTCATGGATTTTTATTTTTTTTGTTGAGATATAATTCATATGTCATAAAATTTACCTTTTAAAAGTATGCATTTGGGTGGTTTTTCTTTTTTCTTTTTTCTTTTTTTAAGACAGAGTCTCACTGTCTCGTCCTCAGTAGAGTGCTATGGTGTCACAGCTCACAGTAACCTCAAACTTTTGGACATAAGCGATTCTCTTGCCTTAGCCTCCCATCTAGTTGGGACTACCGGCACCCACCACGATGCCTGGCTATTTTTTGGTTGTAGTTGTCGTTTGACAGGCCTGGGCTGGATTTGAACCCATCAGCTCTGGTGTTTGTGGCTGGCACCCCTAGCCACTGAACTACAGGCACCAAGCCTGGGTGGTTTTAATAATATACACAAGTTATATAACTATTAACCATTATCTAATTTTAGAACATTTCATCACCCCAATATGAAACCTCATATCTATTAGCAGTCACTACTTGTTACTACTGCCCCTTTATCCCTAGCCCCTGGCAACCACTAATATACTTTGTGTCTGTATGGATTTGCCTGTTCTAGATATTTCATATAAGTGATATTGTACTGTATGTGGTTTTTAATATATGATTTCAAGGTTTATTCATGTTGTAGCATGTATGGGTACTTATTTTTTTCTGACTGGATAATATTCAGTTGTATGGATATACAACATCTTGTTTATTCATTCATCACTTGATAGACATTTAAGTCTCTTCACTCACCTTTGGCTATTATGAAAAATGCTACTACAGGCTTCTATGTATAATTTTTTGTTTGACCATGTTTTCATTTCTCTTGGGCATATATCTATATATCTATAGCTATACATATCTTTCTCTCTATATTTATATCTATATCTATATCTATGAATGGAGTTCCTGGGTCATATGGAAACTCCATGTTTGACTCTTTGAGAAACTGCTGAACAGTTTTCCATAGCAGCTAAACTATTTGATTATCTTCTTACCAGTAATGTATGAGGTGCCCAGTTTTTCTACATTCTATTTTCTGTTTTTTTTTAATTATAGTATGAGGTGTCCAGTTTTTCCTACATTCTATTTTCTGTTTTTTTTTTAATTTTTTCCCCGTTATTTTTTGGGTTTTCCGTTTTTTTTCCGTTTTTTTTTTTTTTTTTTTTTAAATTTCTCACCAGTAATGTATGAAGTGTCCAGTTTTTCTGCATTCTATTTTCTGTTTTTTTTTTTTAATTATAGCCATCTTAGAGGGTGTGAGAGGTATCTCTTTGTAGTTTTGATTTTCATTTCTCTAATGACTAATAATATTGAACATCATTTCAAGTACTTACTGGCTATTTGCATATCTTCTTTGAACAAATGTTTATTTAAGTCCTTTAGTCTTATTTTAATTAAGTTGCCTTTTTATTGCATGAGCTCTTTATTCTAAGTAATAGACCATTATCAGGTTTATGATTTGTAAGTATTTTCTCCCATTTTTTAGGTTGTCCTTTCAATTTCTTACTAAAGTTGTTTGTTGCACATAAGTTTTAAATTTATTTTTATTTTTTATTGATACATAATATTTGTACATATTTATGGGGTACTTGGGGTATTTTGTTACATGCATAGCATGCATAACGATCAAGTCGAGGTATATAGGATATCTATCACCTCAAGCATTTATCATTTCTATATGTTGGGAACATTTCAAGAATGTCTATTCTTTCTATTTTGAAAATGCAATATTTTATTGTTAACTATAGTCACCCTACTCTGCTGTTGAACATTGGAGCTTACTCCTTCTAATCATATGTTTGGACCCATTAACAACCTCTTTTCATCCCTTTCCTCTGATCTTCCCAGGCTCTGGTAACTATTCTACTCAGTTATCTCCATGAGATCAATATTTTTAAGCATGCGATATTTGTCTTTCTCTGCTTGACTTATTTTACTTCACATAATGACCTCTTGTTCTATCCATGTTATTGTAAATGATAGGATTTCATTCTTTTTTGTGGTGTAATAGTCTTCTATAGTGTATGTCACTTTTCTTTATCCATTTATTCACTGATGGATACTTAGATTGATTCCATATCTTTGCTGTTATGAATAGGGCTGCAATAAGTTTTTAATTTTGTTTTTTTGAGACAGAGTCTCATTTTATCACCCTTGGTAGAGTGCTCTGGCATCACAGCTCACAGCAACCTCATACTCTTGGGCTCAAGCAATTCTCTTGGCCTCACTCTCCCCAAGTAGCTAGGAGGACAAGCATGTACCACAATGCCCAGCTATTTTTAGAGATGAGGTCTTGCACTGGCTCAGGCTGGTCTGGAACTCAGACCTCAGGCAATCCTCAGGCAATGCCTTGGCCTCCCAGAAGTACTAGGATTTCAGAGGTGAGCCACTGCACCTGGCCTTGAGTTTTTAATTTTAAGACATACAGTTTATCTGTTTTTTTATTTTGTTTCTTATGCTTTTGGTATCATATCCTAGAATCCATGAAAATTTACCTATATGTTTTCTTCTAAGAGTTTTGTGGTTTTTAGCTCTTACATTTTAGGTCATGGATCCATTTTGAATTTATTTTTGTATATGATAAGAGATATGGGATCTAAATTCATATTTTTTGCCTGAGTGTATCCAGGTGTCTCAGCACCATTTAATGAAAAGATAATTCTTTCTCACTTAATGGTCTTGCTACCATTGTCAAAAATCAACTGACCATTGATTCACATGTTTATTTCTGGACTTTAGTTC
Source organism: Otolemur garnettii (assembly GCF_000181295.1). Taxonomy (NCBI): domain Eukaryota; kingdom Metazoa; phylum Chordata; class Mammalia; order Primates; family Galagidae; genus Otolemur; species Otolemur garnettii. The sequence continues at coordinate 11,948,550 of NW_003852401.1, read as the reverse complement.
TTTTCTGTAGATCTAGATGGTTATTTTTATGCCAGTATCAGATTATTCTGGTCACTATAGCTTTGGAGTAAGTTTTGCAGTTGTGAAATGTGCCTTCCAACTTTGTCCTTCTTTTTTAAGATTGTCATGTTAACATTTTGAAAAGTCTGCACAGAAAAAACAGACTGCAGTTACAGTAATCTTAAGTGTTAATTATAATTCTGGAATGTAATGATCCATATCTATTTTAAATACCAGTGTTAATTTGTTTAAACTTCTAATTTGTTTTCAGGCAACTACTCTAAGAGTGAGGAAATTAGAAGACAATATTGAAGCAGAAAGAGCAGCACATTTGGAATCAAAATTTAATTCTGAAATTATTCAGGTAAAATGTAAAGAAATATTTTTGGTGTGGATTTTCTTAAGTTGTGTTAATAACTAGGAAAAAACTACTATATTCAGAGATTAAGGTGTGCATTTAGAAGGCGTACATGTTTTGACACTCATTATTGTACTTATGGTAGGTATGTATTTGAAGATACATACTTTAGTGAAGGAGTTGGCATATTATCGCCTATAGATCAAGTCTTAAAACTCACAGTCTGTTCTTGTGAAGTATGTCTTATCTGTAGTTGCTTCTGTGCTAGAGTGGTGGAATGCAGTAGTTGTAATAGAGACCATATCTGGCCCTTTATAGATGGTGATCAACAGCCATAGAATGAATTTCTTTTTGAGAATATTTAAAAAATAGTACTTATTGAGTGCCTGTCACTTATTACTGTATTAAGAGCTGAAAGACATAAAGGTGAATGAGTTTCTTTTGGAACTTACATTCCATTTTTGGAGATACTCTCTATATGTACATATATATAGACATATAGATGCCTAGATATATGAAACACTAAAATATTATATGAAGAGAAGAAAGAAAAGGCATAAATCTGCAAGAGGAATTAAATGGAGTCATCCTAAAGAAAGCATCCTTTTTGCTAAGTCTTAGAGAAATCGATAGAATTTCTATTATAAGTGAGGGTCCAGTATTTTAGCTAGGGGTTGATAAACTACTGCCGTGGACCAAGTCTGACCTGCAATCTCTTTTTGTAAATGAAATTTTGTTGGATGATAGCCATGCCCATTTGTTTATATCAGTGCTTCTCAACCTTCCTAACTCAGTGGCCCTTTAATACAGTTCCTGTGGGTCACAACCCACAGGTTGAGAACCACTGGTTTATATATATTGTTTGTGGCTATTTGTCTAGACTGAGATCCTATGGCCCACAAGACCCAGAGGGTCTTTACTCTTTAGCCCTTTACAGGAAAAGTTTGCTGACCTCTGTTCTAAACAAGGAGAACTGCGTGGATAAAGCCACCAAATAAGAGTATTCTTGGTGGAATGGAAGAAAAAATATCCAATGTACACAGCCCTATTTTGAAACTAATTTATGGCTTTCATAGGAATGTTATAACCTAATTATAGCCTTAGAATATGGGGAAGGAGGTGGGAGGGTAAGGGGGTGGATGGGTGGAGGGAGGGTGATTGGTGGGATCACCTCTATGGTTTATCCTATAAGGGTGCAAGTGAATCTTTCTAAAAGCAGAGTATTATTGTCTTAACTCAATAACTAAGAAAATGACCTGAAGGCTACATTAACCAGTTTGATGAGAGTATTTCAAAATGTATATGAAAACACCATACTGTACCCTGTGATTGCATTAATGTACACAGCTATGATTTAATAAAAAATCTTTAAAAAAAAACGTATTCTTGGTGTTTTTTAGGGGAGGTTGGATTTTGTACTATACTATGTTGTGTGGTAGGGCTTAGAGAAAAGTTTGGAGATAATGTTGGAAAGGTGTGCTGAAGACTAATTATGAAAGTCCTTTTCATGCTAAGAGACTTAAGACTTATTTTGAAAGTGGTGAAAAGCCACTGTAGCTTTTGGAACAGATATCAAATATAGATTTAAAAAAAATACTTTTTAGTTCTTTGAGGTATCTCCATACTACTTTCCACAGAGGTTGTACTAGATTGCAGTCCCACCAACAGTGTATAAGTGTTCCTTTCTTTTCACATCTATGCCAGCACTTTGTTGGGACTTTTTGATAAGAACAATGATTCTTTCTGGTTTTGATTTGAGGATTTTTTCATGTGTCTGTTGGCCATTAAACTATCTTTGAAAAGTTTCTGTTCATATCTTTTACTCACTTTTTAATGGTTTTTTAAAAATTTTTTTTCTTGCTGATTTGCTTGAGTTCTTTGTAGATTCTGGCTATCAGCTCTTTGCATGCAAATATTTTCTTCCTTTCTGTGAGTTGTCTGTTCACTCTATTGACTGTGTCCTTGGCTGTGCAGAAACTTTTAAAATTTAATCTGGTCCTACTCTGCTGTTTAATTGAATTTAATATTTTGACTTTTTGCTGAAATGTTTTATTGGCATTCTGATAGCATGCCTTAAAATCTAATAAATATGCTATTTGTTATTCATGATTTTGTTAAAGAGATTACACTGATGGAGATCCCTATAAAATACTTGTTTTTTAAAGTAAGAAGGTAGAAAGTATTTTTATTAACTTTGATACTCAGTATTAACTGTTAAGATGTTCTCATACTGTTGTAGACTGGTTGGTAATCATATTTGAATATTGCTTTGTGAACAAATGTAATAGACAGGAAATAAAACATGTAGTCTGATCTTATTTCAAGAAGAAAAAGTGGTTTGAACCTATGACTTTAACAGGTCTAAAAATCCTTTCACTTTATTTTTGCTTCTGAATTTCATATCTAGTAGGATGTTTGGATCGCCAAAATCGGTAAATGAAAAGTGGCTATGAGCAGGTAGATTAAACTAATTTTGATTACAAAATTATTTCCTTGATTTAGGTGTTTATTGTCTTGTAACCAGCCTCCTCTTTCTATTCCCTTTAATTTTATCTACCAATGTTGCCAGCTGTTTTTCTAAAATAACTGTTATTAAATATCTCTGTCAAAGCTGCACTTTCCTTGTACTGCTTTTAAAGTAGGTCTAAATTCCTTAAGTTAATTTATATTTTTAAAACTTATACTTTTTTCCTATAGTAGATTTTAGTTAGTTAATTTATATTTTTAAAACTTAGACTTTTTTCCTATACGAGGTTTTAAGTGTTTTATCTTACTGTTTAACCTTTTAATGCAGAGTAGGCTCTAATTAGCTATAATTACTCACTGTCTTGTCATAAACTGTTGTTGAATATATATTTGAAATGTTCTGTTATTAAATTTGTTTGTATGCTGTGGCATAAAAAATGAGAAAGTAGAGTTAAGAGTGACAGAGTTGACTCAAAATTGTTGATGTCTACTTTTCTTTCAGTTGGATTCGTTTGCCACTTGTGATTGTGCTTATTTTCTGAAAGAAGTTAGCAATACAAATGAATAAAATGTTTCCTAAATTTATTATTTGACTTGTAAACATTGGATTTAGATAAAACTACAAAGAAAAATAAAGTTTAAGAGGAAAAATTTGAAAATTTAAATTGAGTTGTATCAACATATCTATTTTACTTCCTTACTCTAGTATGGGAATAAGCATTTCAATTAACCCAAGATATTTTTGGGCCATTATTTAATGGAAATAATTTTGATGATTATCATGTATATGGATTAATTTTTGAAACAAATTCATATTACCTTAGGCTTCATTTCTTTGAAACTTAAAAAAATTTTTTTTTTTGAGACAGAGTCTTACTATGTTGCCCTTCATAGGATGCTGTAGTGTCACAGCTCACAGCAACGTCAAACTCATGGGCTCAAGCGATTCTCTTGCCTCAGTCTCCCAAGTAGCTGGGACTACAGGTGCCTGCCACAATGCCCTGCTATTTGTTTTTTTTGTAGTTGTCATTGTTTAGCAGGCCTGGGCCAGGTTTGACCCCTCCAGCCCCTGTGTATGTGGCTGGCGCTGTAACTACTTAATTATTATGGGTACATAATACTTATGTGTATCTACAGAGTACATGATGTTTTGATAGCATACATTGTAAATTAATCAAATCAGAGTAGTTGGGGTATTCATCACCTCAGGCTTTTATCTTTTCTTTGTGTTAGGAACATTCCAATTTCACTATTTTAGTTATTTTAAAGTATACTCTTAAGAGTTATTGATGATAGTAGTTATTTAGTTATTTTATTTTATTTTGTTTTACTTATTTTTTGAGATAGCGTTTCACTTTGTCACCCAGGATAAAGTGCCTTGGTTTCATAGCTCTTAGCAACCTCTGGGGCTCAAGCGATTCTCTTGCCTCAGCCTCCCTAGTAGCTGGGATTACGGGCGCCTGCAACAATGTCTGGCTATTTTTAGTGATGGGGTCTCACTCTAGCTGAGGCTGGTTCTTGAACTTGTGAGCTCAGGCAGTCCACCCACCTTGGCCTCCCAAAAGTATTAGGATTACAGGCATAAGCCACTGTGCCAGGCCTTATTTAGTTATTTTAAAATATTTACTAACTTATTGTTGATTCTTGTCACTTTGTTGTAGTATCAGATGTTGTTCATTTTAGAGGATATAACTATATTTTTGCATCTATTAGTTGTCTCCATTTGTTTCCCTCTTCCTGATACCCTTCTCAGCTTCTGGTAACCATCATTCTACTCTCTGTCTCTATGAGATACATTGTTTTTAATATTTAGCTCCCACCTATAAATGAGAATATGCAAGTGTTATCTTTCTATGCTTGGCTTATTTTGTTCAACATAACCTTCCCCAGTTCCATCCCTTTTGTTGCAAATGGCAAGATTTCTTTTTTGTGATTATATAGTATTCCATTGTGTATACTTACCACAGTTTCCTTTTCCATTCATCCATTGATAGGCACTTAAGTTGATTCCAGATCTTGGCTATTGTGAATAATTTTGCCATCAACATGGGAATGCAGATATTTTTTCAGTATAGCAAATTCCCCTCTTTTGGATATATACTCAGCTGTGGGACTGGTGGGTCATATGGTAGTTCTATTTTTAGTTTTTTGAGGAACCTCCATACTGTTCTCCATAGTGGTTGCACTAATTTACATTTCTACCAGCAGTGTGGAAACCTTTTTCCACATTTTGGCCTCCATTTCTCTTTTTGATAAAAGTTAGCCTTCATTTATTGGTGAATTTATCTTTCCTTCCTCAAGTTGTCTGTCGCCATCTCTATGAGGCTTAGCTTACAAAGAGTTCACGGCTTTTCTCAGATCTCCTGGCCTTTTGTGTGTGCCTCTGTCACAATAGAAGCACTTACCATATTGTATTGTAGTCTATCCTCTCCTAAAGACTATGAGCTCCTCAAAAGCTAAGCCTGTTTTTTTTTTTTTTTTTTGGTTGTTGTTGTTGCAGTTTTTGGCTAGGGCTGGGTTTTGAACTGTCACCTCCAGCATATGGGACCAGGCACCACCTGCTAAGACTGTATTTTTCATGATTATTGCATGTATCTTGAGCCCTCGCACATTGCCTCATACATAGTAAGTGCTCACTAAATATTTATTAAATAGTGTTGCCTCATTAGATCCTTATAGCAACTCATAAAGTAGATAGTCTGGATATTCTTCATTGTTTATAGATGAGAAACTTCAGGTATTTGGAGTTTTAGTAATATACCCAAAGTGATATAACTTACATAGCTGGGATTCATAGTTGAATTTTATGTTTCCAAAATCCATTTTCTATCTAGTATGAAACATTCCTTTACCCTCCATCTTTTTTTTGAAACTTGAGCACACTATTTATCTTATAAAAATTTAAATAAAAAATTTGTGTTTTTAGCTTGCTGTACAATTTTATGCATTTCCTACATTCTTATACTTTTTAATTTAAAATTTAACTTTAATAGGTTTAGGAGGTACTAATCTTTTCTTGTTACATGGACTGTGTAATAGAGCAGTTTAGGCTTTTAGTGGACCTATCACCCGAATAGTGAATATTGTATCTGATGGGCGATTTTTTCTCCTATATCACCTTCCACTTTCCCTCTTATGTCACTCTGTATGACTATGCATATCCAGTGTTTAGTTCCGACTCATAAGTGAGAACACGTGGTGTTTGGTTTTTTTTGTTACTAGATTATTTCACTTAGGATAATTACCCCTAGTTCTATCTAAGTTGCTGAAGAGGACATTTTTAATTCCTTTCATGGCTATATACTCCATGGTGTGTGTGTGTGTGTACACACACATGTACATATATACATAAAACGCCACATTTTCTTTCTTTTTTTTCTTTTTCTTTTTTAACTTTATTTAAGTTAATATGAGGGTACAATATTTAGGTTATATTCTCATTTCCAGGGTAAAGTTCTATTTTTTTTTTTTT